>NC_090251.1:45608403-45652836 GCF_037325665.1 Littorina saxatilis | reverse complement strand
AGAAGAAGAAGAAGAAGAAGAAGAAGAAGAAGAGAAGAAGAAGAAGAAAGAAGAAAGAAGAAGAAGTTACATAATATCTAAATGCAAGCTGTAATTCCAATCTGCATGTCACAGTTTTGCAAGCACATCACCAGTGTGGTAGCTTATGTTCATTGGTTGCTTATAGATGCCATTTATCCCGTGTAAACCAACATGTAAACCATCATAGATTCGCCTAGATGTTCACATGTGATAATGCGTCAATTTGGTCAGCTATCCAAGTTCAACAGCATTCATTTCACAAACTGGTACTAATGTCAACGACCACCGTCTTCAGCTGTACGTATGTACATGTACAGCACTGTATAGACTTGGCACTATAACCTTGTCTGCGGCGTCAATTACTTCCTTCTTCTTCTTCTTCTTCGTTCATGGGCTTCGACTCCCACGTTCACTCATGTTTTTAGCACGAGTGGATTGTTACGTGTATGACCGTTTTTACCCCGCCATTCTGACAGCATACGCCGATTTCGGGGGAGGCATGCTGGGTATTTTCGTGGTTCTATAACCCACCGAAGTCTGACATGGGTTACAGGACCTTTTCCGTGCGCACTGGGTCTTGTGCTTGCGTGTACACACTAAGGGGGTTTAAGTCACATAAGTTGACCTGGGAGATCGGAAAAATCTCCCCTCTTAACCCACCAGACGGCAGCGACCAGGATTCGAACTCACGACCTCCCAATTAGGAGGCCGACGTCTTACCACCACGGCCACTGCGCCCGTCTGTCAATTACGTCCAATCTGCACTTAGCGCACATTGGTCATACTCATTCCATTAGACGATGTTCGGAAATAACTTCGTCGGGTTTGTATTGCCTGTCAAAAAGTGAATACTTTTGTTTGTAGTGAGGCAAACTTTCCCACGTACGTGACATTATACACGTTGACAAGAAGCACGTGGGGCGACACATGCCTCGCTAATGACTGGCGTATAATGTCACATGGGAAAGCTTGCCTCAATAAAATCAAGAGAAGTCACTCTTTCACAACACAGACAAACCCGACAGAGTTATTTCCCTAATTCGTCTATTTCACGGTCCAAACTTAAAGCTTGCTCGAGAAAGAAGGGGTTAAAGTATTAATCTTCTTCTTCGGCGTTCGTGGGCTGAAACTCCCACGTACACTCGTGGTTTTTTGCACGAGTGGAATTTTACGTGTATGACCGTTTTTTACCCCACCATTTAGGCAGCCACAAATGATACGCCGTTTTCGGAGGAAGCATGCTGGGTATTTTCGTGTTTCTATAACCCACCGAACTCTGACATGGATTACAGGTTCTTTTTCGTGCGCACTTGGTCTTGTGCTTGCGTGTACACACGGGGGTGTTCGGACACCGAGGAGAGTCTGCACACAAAGTTGACTCTGAGAAATAAATCTCTCGCCGAACGTGGGGACGAACTCACGCTGACAGCGGCCAACTGGATACCAATCCAGCGCGCTACCGACTGAGCTTCATCCCCGCCCTGAAGTATTAATGACGCAGGCTGTTGGTGTTGCGGTACAATACATTGTTATATGATTTAAACTTTAACGTTCAGTGAGGAACTATCAGAGATGTGTCCGAACTTACTTGTGTGAAGGCAGGCGAGTGGTCAGGTATCCAGCTGGGAGGTGGGTGATCATGTAACCCAGGTAGAAAATGGCGTGCATGTACCCAATCTGCAGCGTGCCCCAGTCCACGTTCGGCAACTGTGGAATCACGACGGAGGGAGATGACAATACCACTCACTACCGCTACCGTTACCGCTACCACTACCACTACCAATAATGATAATGAATAATATTTATAAAGTGCGTATATCCAGGGTTATCAAGTTATCATGAACTAGAATGAATACCCGCTTCGCCGGGTAGCCGGCTTCGCCGGGAAGAAGTACTTAGAGCCGTACGCCGGCTTCGCCGGGTCCGAACAATGGACCCGCCAAGCTTAGGTCCCTCCCAGATTCGTGGAATGGGAACAGCACGAAAATGATTCAGTGGCCATAATGCCATTCCTGACCATATCGAGTCCCATCCTTGTCGACGAATGTAACCGTGTTAATCACCTTTGGAGGCGAACTCCACTCAAACAGGACTGAGCAAGTTAGAGCTTATCTCTAAGCCCTTTTGAACTGTTATGGCTTCTCAAAGTAAGGCCAGTACATAAAATTACACACAAGCCGCCAGACCACATCACAAACAGAACTGAACAATGCACAGGTGTTGCTCACATAGAGACACACACACACACACACACACACACAAACACAGAGAAGCCGTATCTATAGAGAGATAGATGACAGTGTATTTTTCGCGTGGCTATAAATTGATTCGACCTTTGCACTTTTACAGTGAGGATAATTTAGGGGTCCAATTTACGTTCTGGACACTGCGGTGACCTTCTAAAAATAGTAACAGAACGCCGGGAATATCCGAAGATGCCCCCTTCATTCAAAAGTGCACCATACGAAGGAAGGGAGGTAAACGCTGAAAACATGGAGAAGATGAGAAGATAAGGAAGAGTTACTTATAATGGTGAAATGAACACAAAAACCAAATTCGGTTCAGCGCTGCGCGCTGAGAGCACGTGTTGAAATATCTCATCGATGATATTGTGTCCGGGGTGTAGCTGAATACGGTGTCCAAATTTGAAAAAGATCCACCGAGAACTTTGGCTTTGGTGTGTCGGTATGGGGGCCCGGGTAGCTGAGGTGGAACCAAAATAGCTGAGGTGGAACCAAAATCGGTTCAGCGCTGCGCGCTGAGAGCACGTGTTGACATATCGACCAGGTTGTGTCCTGTACCGGGTCTACCTGAATATGCCCACCAAATTTGAAGCAGATCCATCGAGAACTTTGGCCGTGCATCGCGAACTCACACACAGACACACAGACACACACACACACACACACACACAGACACACAGACACAAGTCGTATATATATATAGATGGTAGAGACAGAGAGAGAGAGAGAGAGAGAGAGAGAGCGAGTGAAAGGGTTGTAAATTTACAGTATAGGCGACATCACAATAAAAATAAAAACCCTTCCGAAATAGTACCCGCTGATGGGACAAAAAAAAGAAGTCTGATCTCCTTTAAAAAAAAAATTCTAACATAAAAAAAAAGTGTTCTCTTAATTTCGTGCCCCTAATGTTTTTCTTTTAATACTGTTTAATGATTCCGTTCATTGCAATCTCGTTGAAACACATGATTATCATAGTTCTAACTTATGGAGTTAAGTTTTGTTCGTGTAGATTTCACTGCAACTAACCAAAAAAGTTGAGGAGTATTTAAAGTGAGGCATAATCTGCCCGTTATGATATTACTTGAGCGATGAAATGTCTGCGATCTTTTCAATTGCAACACCAATAACACATTCCTTGATGAAGTCTTCAACATATGTCTGAATTGATACTGCAATTTTCATCTGAAATGACAATAAACTAATAACGGCGCAAGCTGGTGTTTCTGTAGTAAGGTGATCACCATAATAATTTTGGTCTTATCAGCGTAAACTATCATGGAGTTTGTCTTACACCAGTCACAGACCTCATCGATGCTATTCTGAACTGACGTTTGAACAGATGAATTAATTTTACCAGATGCGTACAGGGACGTATCATAAGCAAAATGATCGTTAATTACTTTTCCGTCAGGTATTTGCAAAGGTAGATCTGAGAGAGAGAGAGAGAGGGGGGGTAGAGAGAGAGAGAGAGAGAGAGAGGGGGGGGAGAAGGAGAGAGAGAGAGACAGAGGAAGACGTGCAGACGGACGGAGAGACAGACATACAGACGGACGGACAGACAGACATAGCTAGTGAAACAGACAGACAGCAATAATAACAGAGACAGAGAAACGGACAGAGAAACATAGAGAAAGACAAAGACAGCGACGGAGACAGAGAGACAGAGAAACATAGAGAAAGACAGAGACAGCGACGGAGACAGAAAGACAGAGAAACGTAGAGAAAGACAAAGACAGCGACGGAGACAGAAAGACAGAGAAACATAGAGAAAGACAAAGACAGCGACGGAGACAGAGAGACAGAGAAACTTAGAGAAAGACAGAGACAGCGACGGAGACAGAAAGACAGAGAAACATAGAGAAAGACAAAGACAGCGACGGAGACAGAAAGACAGAAACATAGAGAAAGACGGAGACAGAAAGACAGAGAAACATAGAGAAAGCAAGAGACAGCGACGGAGACAGAAAGACAGAGAAACATAGAGAAAGACAAAGACAGCGACGGAGACAGAAAGACAGAGAAACATAGAGAAAGACAGAGACAGCGACGGAGACAGAGAGACAGAGAAACATAGAGAAAGACAGAGACAGCGACGGAGACAGAAAGACAGAGAAACATAGAGAAAGACAGAGACAGCGACGGAGACAGAAAGACAGAGAAACATAGAGAAAGACAGAGACAGTGACGGAGACAGAGAGACAGAGAAACACAGAGAAAGACAAAGACAGCGACGGAGACAGAAAGACAGAGAAACATAGAGAAAGACAGAGACAGCGACGGAGACAGAAAGACAGAGAAACATAGAGAAAGACAGAGACAGTGACGGAGACAGAGAGACAGAGAAACACAGAGAAAGACAAAGACAGCGACGGAGACAGAGAAACATAGAGAAAGACAGAGACAGCGACGGAGACAGAGAGACAGAGAAACATAGAGAAAGACAAAGACAGCGACGGAGACAGAGAGACAGAGAAACATAGAGAAAGACAGAGACAGCGACGGAGACAGAGAGACAGAGAAACATAGAGAAAGACTGAGACAGCGACGGAGACAGAGAAACACAGAGAAAGACAAAGACAGTGACGGAGACAGAGAGACAGAGAAACATAGAGAAAGACAAAGACAGTGACGGAGACAGAGAGACAGAGAAACATAGAGAAAGACAAAGACAGTGACGCAGACAGAGAGACAGAGAAACATAGAGAAAGACAGAGACAGCGACGGAGACAGAAAGACAGAGAAACATAGAGAAAGACGGAGACAGAAAGACAGAGAAACATAGAGAAAGACAGAGACAGCGACGGAGACAGAAAGACAGAGAAACATAGAGAGAGACTGAGACAGCGACGGAGACAGAAAGACAGAGAAACATAGAGAAAGACAGAGACAGCGACGGAGACAGAAAGACAGAGAAACATAAAAAAAGACAGAGACAGCGACGGAGACAGAAAGACAGAGAAACACAGAGAAAGACAGAGACAGCGACGGAGACAGAGAGACAGAGAAACATAGAGAAAGACAGAGACAGCGACGGAGACAGACAGAGAAACATAGAGAAAGACAGAGACAGTGACGGAGACAGAGAGACAGAGAAACACAGAGAAAGACAGAGACAGCGACGGAGACAGAGAGACAGAGAAACATAGAGAAAGACAGAGACAGCGACGGAGACAGACAGAGAAACATAGAGAAAGACAGAGACAGTGACGGAGACAGAGAGACAGAGAAACACAGAGACAGCGACGGAGACAGAGAGACAGAGAAACATAGAGAAAGACAGAGACAGCGACGGAGACAGACAGAGAAACATAGAGAAAGACAGAGACAGTGACGGAGACAGAGAGACAGAGAAACACAGAGAAAGACAGAGACAGCGACGGAGACAGAAAGACAGAGAAACACAGAGAAAGACAGAGACAGCGACGGAGACAGAGAGACAGAGAAACATAGAGAAAGACAGAGACAGCGACGGAGACAGAGAGACAGAGAAACACAGAGAAAGACAGAGACAGCGACGGAGACAGAAAGACAGAGAAACACAGAGAAAGACAGAGACAGCGACGGAGACAGAGAGACAGAGAAACATAGAGAAAGACAGAGACAGCGACGGAGACAGAAAGACAGAGAAACATAGAGAAAGACAGAGACAGTGACGGAGACAGAGAGACAGAGAAACACAGAGAAAGACAAAGACAGCGACGGAGACAGAAAGACAGAGAAACATAGAGAAAGACAGAGACAGCGACGGAGACAGACAGAGAAACATAGAGAAAGACAAAGACAGCGACGGAGACAGAGAGACAGAGAAACATAGAGAAAGACAGAGACAGTGACGGAGACAGAGAGACAGAGAAACACAGAGAAAGACAAAGACAGCGACGGAGACAGAAAGACAGAGAAACATAGAGAAAGACAGAGACAGCGACGGAGACAGAGAGACAGAGAAACATAGAGAAAGACAAAGACAGCGACGGAGACAGAGAGACAGAGAAACATAGAGAAAGACAAAGACAGCGACGGAGACAGAGAGACAGAGAAACATAGAGAAAGACAGAGACAGCGACGGAGACAGAGAGACAGAGAAACATAGAGAAAGACAGAGACAGCGACGGAGACAGAAAGACAGAAACATAGAGAAAGACGGAGACAGAAAGACAGAGAAACATAGAGAAAGACAGAGACAGCGACGGAGACAGAAAGACAGAGAAACATAGAGAAAGACAGAGACAGCGACGGAGACAGAAAGACAGAGAAACAGAGAAAGACAGAGACAGCGACGGAGACAGAAAGACAGAGAAACATAGAGAAAGACAGAGACGGAGACAGAGAGACAGAGAAACATAGAGAAAGACAGAGACAGCGACGGAGACAGAAAGACAGAAACATAGAGAAAGACGGAGACAGAAAGACAGAGAAACATAGAGAAAGACAGAGACAGCGACGGAGACAGAAAGACAGAGAAACATAGAGAAAGACAGAGACAGCGACGGAGACAGAAAGACAGAGAAACATAGAGAAAGACAAAGACAGCGACGGAGACAGAAAGACAGAGAAACATAGAGAAAGACACAGACATCGACGGAGACAGAAAGACAGAGAAACATAAAGAAAGACAGAGACAGCGACGGAGACAGAAAGACAGAGAAACATAGAGAAAGACAGAGAGAGTGACGGAGACAGAGAGACAGAGAAACACAGAGAAAGACAAAGACAGCGACGGAGACAGAGAAACATAGAGAAAGACAGAGACAGCGACGGAGACAGACAGAGAAACACAGAGAAAGACAAAGACAGCGACGGAGACAGAAAGACAGAGAAACATAGAGAAAGACAGAGACAGCGACGGAGACAGAGAGACAGAGAAACATAGAGAAAAACGGAGACAGCGACGGAGACAGAGAGACAGAGAAACACAGAGAAAGACAAAGACAGTGACGGAGACAGAGAGACAGAGAAACATAGAGAAAGACAAAGACAGTGACGGAGACAGAGAGACAGAGAAACATAGAGAAAGACAAAGACAGTGACGGAGACAGAGAGAGAGAAACATAGAGAAAGACAGAGACAGCGACGGAGACAGAAAGACAGAGAAACATAGAGAAAGACGGAGACAGAAAGACAGTGAAACATAGAGAAAGACAGAGACAGCGACGGAGACAGAAAGACAGAGAAACATAGAGAAAGACAGAGACAGCGACGGAGACAGAAAGACAGAGAAACATAAAAAAAGACAGAGACAGCGACGGAGACAGAAAGACAGAGAAACACAGAGAAAGACAGAGACAGCGACGGAGACAGAGAGACAGAGAAACATAGAGAAAGACAGAGACAGCGACGGAGACAGACAGAGAAACATAGAGAAAGACAGAGACAGTGACGGAGGCAGAGCGACAGAGAAACACAGAGAAAGACAGAGACAGCGACGGAGACACAGAGAAACATAGAGAAAGACAGAGACAGCGACGGAGACAGACAGAGAAACATAGAGAAAGACAGAGACAGTCACGGAGACAGAGAGACAGAGAAACACAGAGAAAGACAGAGACAGCGACGGAGACAGAGAGACAGAGAAACATAGAGAAAGACAGAGACAGCGACGGAGACAGACAGAGAAACATAGAGAAAGACAGAGACAGTGACGGAGACAGAGAGACAGAGAAACACAGAGAAAGACAGAGACAGCGACGGAGACAGAAAGACAGAGAAAGACAGAGACAGCGACGGAGACAGAGAAACAGAGAAAGACAGAGACAGCGACGGAGACAGAGAGACAGAGAAACACAGAGAAAGACAGAGACAGCGACGGAGACAGAAAGACAGAGAAACACAGAGAAAGACAGAGACAGCGACGGAGACAGAGAGACAGAGAAACATAGAGAAAGACAGAGACGGCGACGGAGACAGAGAGACAGAGAAACACAGAGAAAGACAAAGACAGCGACGGAGACAGAAAGACAGAGAAACATAGAGAAAGACAGAGACAGCGACGGAGACAGACAGAGAAACATAGAGAAAGACAAAGACAGCGACGGAGACAGAGAGACAGAGAAACATAGAGAAAGACAGAGACAGCGACGGAGACAGAGAGACAGAGAAACATAGAGAAAGACAGAGACAGCGACGGAGACAGAAAGACAGAGAAACATAGAGAAAGACAGAGACAGCGACGGAGACAGAGAGACAGAGAAACATAGAGAAAGACAAAGACAGCGACGGAGACAGAGAGACAGAGAAACATAGAGAAAGACAAAGACAGCGACGGAGACAGAAAAACAGAAACATAGAGAAAGACGGAGACAGAAAGACAGAGAAACATAGAGAAAGACAGAGACAGCGACGGAGACAGAAAGACAGAGAAACATAGAGAAAGACAGAGACAGCGACGGAGACAGAAAGACAGAGAAACATAGAGAAAGACAGAGACAGCGACGGAGACAGAAAGACAGAGAAACATAGAGAAAGACAAAGACAGCGACGGAGACAGAAAGACAGAGAAACATAGAGAAAGACAGAGACAGCGACGGAGACAGAGAGACAGAGAAACATAGAGAAAGACAGAGACAGCGACGGAGACAGAAAGACAGAGAAACATAGAGAAAGACAAAGACAGCGACGGAGACAGAAAGACAGAGAAACATAGAGAAAGACACAGACAGCGACGGAGACAGAAAGACAGAGAAACATAAAGAAAGACAGAGACAGCGACGAAGACAGAAAGACAGAGAAACATAGAGAAAGACAGAGACAGTGACGGAGACAGAGAGACAGAGAAACAGAGAGAAAGACAAAGACAGCGACGGAGACAGAGAAACATAGAGAAAGACAGAGACAGCGACGGAGACAGACAGAGAAACATAGAGAAAGACAAAGACAGCGACGGAGACAGAGAGACAGAGAAACATAGAGAAAGACAAAGACAGCGACGGAGACAGAAAGACAGAGAAACATAGAGAAAGACTGAGACAGCGACGGAGACAGAGAAACACAGAGAAAGACAAAGACAGTGACGGAGACAGAGAGACAGAGAAACATAGAGAAAGACAAAGACAGTGACGGAGACAGAGAGACAGAGAAACATAGAGAAAGACAAAGACAGTGACGGAGACAGAGAGACAGAGAAACATAGAGAAAGACAGAGACAGCGACGGAGACAGAAAGACAGTGAAACATAGAGAAAGACAGAGACAGCGACGGAGACAGAAAGACAGAGAAACATAGAGAAAGACAGAGACAGAGACAGAGACAGAAAGACAGAGAAGCTCGCGCAGCCCAAGTACGCGCCCGTGCGAAGTGGGTAGAACAGGGAGAAAAGAACACAAAGTATTTTCTCAACCTTGAAAAAGCCAGAGCAAATGCGAAGATTATGGACAGTATACAGTGTGAATCTGGGGAAGTGATAACTGACCAGCGTGAAATCTTGAACGCGCAAAAGAATTACTATGCTGACTTGTACAGAAAAAAAGTAAACGTTGAAAACATGGACGAGAAGGTAGATCAGTTTTTATCTGATGTGACAACATTACAGATTCCAGATTTTCAGAGAAATGAGTGTGAAGGGTTAACAACTGAAAACAAAGCTCTCGCTGTACTTAAACAAATCAAATCTGGGTCGGCCCCTGGGGTTGATGGTATTACTGCAGAATTTTTGAAAGTGTTTTGGACCCGCATCAGAACATTGTTAATTGCGTCTTTTAATGCAAGTTTTGACGATGGAAAATTGTCTTCCACGCAGCGCAAAGCTGTCATTACTCTTATACACAAGGGAAAGGACTTGCCCAAAAACGAATTAAAGAACTGGAGACCCATCTCCCTTACAAACAGCGATTATAAACTGATAGCCAAGTGTTTGGCAAAAAGGTTAGGAAGCGTTATTACGGAGATTTAAGAAACGAAACGTTGGGACGTTTCGTTTTGAAGTTGTGGTAAACGTCATTATTTCGGGGGTCTCTCGCTGGAAAGGTGAAGGTCAACTGAAACGGAACGTGGAACGTCAAAACGCAGTCACGTTTTCCACCCCCAAAAAACGAACAATATTTCGTCAACTTTTGTGAGTATTTTTGCACACTAACAGTTTTATTTGTTGGCCATTTTATGCATTGCTAGATTCATCAACCCTTTCACAGTCTTTCAGCGCTGAGAATGTGTTCATTGGAGGTAGACAACTGTTGTGAACTGAAATATTTTGAAGGGTGCTGATCCTGGTACATTTATCCAACTTCATGGTGAGAAAGCAAATGGCGAAGCAGAAGTAGGTCATCGCATCGAATTTTTATTCTGGCTTCGTATGTGATCAGGTGCATGAATTGAAAAATGTGAAGCTCTTGTGCGTGCAATGCGAGTATGTCAATCCTTTATTGACTCGTGGAGTTGAAATTATGCCATGCCCAGTCAGCGGATCATATCCTGCCATGCCCGGCCTTTCATTCCGAAACGAAACGTGAATACATCTAAATCTTGTCTGCGGCCTATGCCGTCTCGTTACACGTTCCGTTTCGCGGGGTGACTCATTCACCAAACGAAACGAGCTGCAAAACGAAACGTGCTGTTTCTTAAATCTCGCTAATGGTGATATTGTTCAGAAAGATCAAGTCGGTTATATTAAAGGCAGAAAAGTATCTACAATATTAAGGTTAATTGATGATGTAATCGAACAGTCACACGAGTTAAATCAACCTGGTCTGTTGGTCGCAATTGACTGTGTTCAAGCGTACGATAGTATTTCAAAAGAGTTTATTATTAAAGCCTTTCAAAAATTCGGGTTTGGGCCAGAATTTGTTCAATGGGTGACTGTGTTAATGAACGACACGGTTAGCTCAGTGCAGTATTGTGGATGGTTGTCTGATTTTTTTTATGTGAAAGCCGGGATTCGTCAAGGGTGCCCGTTATCATGTTTGGCCTTTGAATTGCTGGCATCAAAAATAAGACAGTGTAGACGTATTAAAGGAATTTCGTTATGGAATAATGTTGATATTGCAACCGTTATTAAAATTGCTCTGTATGCAGACGATATCACCCTTTTTTTAAAGGATGAGATTGATATGTATTATGCACTTGAAATAATGAATGACTTTTCTAGTTTTTCAGGCTTAAGGATACATAAGAGAAAGTCTGAGGCGATGTGGTTGGGTAGTAGGAAACATTGTGATGAAACATTTTATAATTTTGTTTGGAAGAAGAAGTTGAAGATTTTGGGTGTATATTTTTGTAATGATAAGAGTGCTTCTTTGGTAGAAGATAACTGGACTGGAAGAATAAGGAATATTAAGCGATTGATTTGTGCATGGGAGAAGCGAAATTTGAGCATTTTAGGGAAAATATGTATTGTGAAAACGTTTTTAATTTCACAATTTGTGTATATTATGCAAGCGTTTGTATTACCTGACTGTGTTTTGAATGAAGTCAATACCTTATTGTACAGATTTTTGTGGCGAAAAAGAGATTGTAATCGGAAGGCCTTTGAAAAGGTGAAAAGAAGCGTTTTATGTTTTGAAATTGAAAAAGGTGGTTTAAAAATGATCGATATTAGGCAAATGCAAATTTCTTTTTTATTACAATGGGTTTCACAACTGACTACATCAAATGAAAATGATAATTGGAGTCTCACTCCAAAGATGATGTATTTGCGTTTTGGAAAGCACTTTGAATGTTTCTTATCGAATGTAAACAGTGCAAGATTTAAAGGGTTAGACCTAGTGAAATCACACTTTTGGAAAGCAGTATTAAAATATTGGCTGGATAATAACCACTACGATCGTGGGACAATCGGGCCGATTTTATTATGGAATAATGCATGCATAACGTATAGTGGCAAAGTTTTATTTTTTGAAAGTTGGATACGACGAGGTGTATTGGTATTAACTGACATTGTACGTTCGGGAGACATATTATCATATCAAGATATATGTGATTTGATTGGATATTCGCCAAACCGAATTCTTGAATATAATGTTGTAAAAGCTGCTGTGTCATTATTCATGAGGAAAAATGTTGTAAATATGACTGATGATGTTTGTATTACCCCACTGTTTAACGGCAAAAATGTGTTAAGTGCCAAAGAATATCGGAAAGAGATTATTAATATGAAAACAGATGTACCATGTTCCGGAGGATTTTGGAAGAGAAAGTTTAATGTAGAAATTGATGAACGTTCTTGGATAGTTGCCCATCAGTCAACACAAGAGACTAGATTAAGAGTTTTACACTGGAAAATTATGCACAACATTTATCCGACCAACATTCTCCTGTGTAAAATGAAAGTAACGGAAACTAATAAATGTAATTACTGTTGTGATGTAACTGATTTCATTGAACACTTCTTTTTTGAATGCCCGGTTGTATACAAATTCTGGAAGTTTATTGAAGAATTTATTTTTCGTACTTTAGAAATTAAGATTGTTTTGAAAGTTAGTGATGTTTTATTTGGTATGCATTTTGTAATGGTGAAAAAGGCAACTATGTATAAATTGAACCACATTATCTTAATCGGAAAGATGTGCGTTAGTATATATAAAAAAACAAATTCGTTTTTACCGTTGGAAAGTATTTTTAATAGGCAGTTACAGATAAGAAGCATTTTTGTGTGAGTGTTCGAAGAACAAAACGTTAAAAAAAAGTTAGCTTGTTGTACTCGATAAGATGTATTTAATTCATTGTATGAGATATTGTTGATTGTTGTTATTTATTTGAATAAAATTGTAAAAAAAAAAAAAAAAAAAAAAAAAAAGAAAGACAGAGAAACATAGAGAAAGACAGAGACAGCGACGGAGACAGAAAGACAGAGAAACATAGAGAAAGACAGAGACAGCGACGGAGACAGAGAGACAGAGAAACATAGAGAAAGACAAAGACAGCGACGGAGACAGAAAGACAGAGAAACATAGAGAAAGACAAAGACAGCGACGGAGACAGAAAGACAGAGAAACATAGAGAAAGACAGAGACAGCGACGGAGACAGAAAGACAGAGAAACATAGAGAAAGACAGAGACAGCGACGGAGACAGAGAGACAGAGACAGCGACGGAGACAGACAGAGAAACATAGAGAAAGACAAAGACAGCGACGGAGACAGAGAGACAGAGAAACATAGAGAAAGACAGAGACAGCGACGGAGACAGAGAGACAGAGAAACATAGAGAAAGACTGAGACAGCGACGGAGACAGAGAAACACAGAGAAAGACAAAGACAGTGACGGAGACAGAGAGACAGAGAAACATAGAGAAAGACAAAGACAGTGACGGAGACAGAGAGACAGAGAAACATAGAGAAAGACAAAGACAGTGACAGAGACAGAGAAACATAGAGAAAGACAGAGACAGAGACAGAGACAGAGAGACAGAGAAACATAGAAAGAGACAGAGACAAAGACAGAGACAGAGAGACAGAGAAACACAGAGAAAGACAGAGACAGCGACGGAGACAGAGAGACAGAGAAACATAGAGAAAGACAAAGACAGTGACGGAGACAGAGAGACAGAGAAACATAGAGAAAGACAAAGACAGTGACGGAGACAGAGAGACAGAGAAACACAGAGAAAGACAAAGACAGTGACGGAGACAGAGAGACAGAGAAACACAGAGAAAGACAGAGACAGAGACAGAGACAGAGAAACAGACAGAGAAACATAGAGAAAGCCGAAGACTGCGACAGAGACAGATGCAGAGAATCACACTGACCACCCACCTCTCTGATCTCGCCGGTGTTGTTGTCGAAGCTGTGCGACTCCTTGTTGAGGATGGTGACCACGGTGACCCCGACGTTGGTCCGCATGGCGTTGATGATGACCATGCCCACGAACACCGTCCACACCACAACGTAGCGCAGTGGTAGGCACGGGCACACTCCCCTTCCCCATCTCTCACCTTCTTCTTCTACTCCTCCCGCTCCTGCGCCTCCCTTGTTGCTTCCTGCATCGAGACTCCCCTGGTGGGAACCCTCACTGTTGAGCCACTTTGGGTCGACTTTTGCGGCAAGTCCGAGCCTGCTGCTGAAAAGAACATCGTCGGATTGACAGGAACCGGATGTAGTAACGGATGATCTCCCTTCCATGGATTGGTCGTGTGGAAAGCTTGACAGTGTCGGGTGATCGGGCTTTTCTGACGTCAGGTCTGACGTCACTTCCGCATCGTGGAGACTTCCGGTGGTTGTGGGGGGAGCGTAGGAGAAGGAGGAGCGTTGCAAAGCGCCCAGGTCGGCTTTATCGTTGTCTTGTTGGACCAGAAGCAGATCGGACAACTGGGCTTTGTCCGGATTGGACAGTTCAGATGAGCTCATGGGTGTCGAGGACTGAGAGGCTTGGATTCTCGGTTGGCTTTGTGAATCGTCTGAACTTTGCTTTTCTGGTGCTGCAGTGTCAATTTGATCACTCACAGGCGTGTCTGCTGTGTGTTCACGATCAGCAAGGCTACGTCCTTGGCCCTCTTGTGGTGAATTCTCGCTTTGAGGGTGATGGGGTGGTGATGTCTCAGTCTCACGAACAAGGTCATCGTTTGGAACATCCACATTTTCCTGAGTAATGTCTGCTGGTTGTGCAAAGCGGGCTGTTGCTTGAGATTTGTTATCTTCATCACTTGCATCGTCATTACCACGACTATTTCCGTTTGTTTTCTCGTCTAATGGAAGAGACGGTGTACCACTTGCTGCTGTATCCATCACAGGTTTGTCCTCGCCTATTTAACAGGAGCGTTCTGCTTTGTGGAGAGCGCAGACCCTAAATCCCTTTCTACTTCATCATTGTCGCCTGTTCCCGCATGGGCGGAACTTGGTTCTGTGCCGTGTTCAGGCGTGTTTCTCTGAGAAGTGTTGGCCGTCGAGCTGCCGGCGTCATACCCATGGTCCTCGGGACTCCTGGCGCTTGACGGCGGCGTGTTTTTAACCTGTGTGTCCCCCCCCTCCACGAGCTTCTTCTTCGTGTTCAACCTCGGCAGAGGCGATGACCTTGGAGGAAGGAGGTATTTGTCCTATGACGTCAGAATCGCCCGAGGAGATTATTCGGAGTGTTTGGCATCCAAGTGTTCACCGTGTTCCGCTTTCCCATCAACGTTGACGTCGTTATCCATCGCTGACTTCAGTCCTGTACTCAACTTGCCTCTTTCAGTTACAGGCCAGTGTAGTGATGTCGTGAATCAGGCATGAGAACAGGGCCGTCTTCGACACGGTCGTAAAGTCTTTTACAAGAAGAGGTCCATGACATCAAAGGCAAACTCTGCAACAGAAGGCGTTCATTATTAATTCGTCTTTGCTACATGAGCATGTATTTTCTGTACAGTGATGTCGAAAATCAGGAACGAGAACATGGCCGTCCGCGATACGGGCATAACAGTCCTTTACAAGAAGGAGCTAGTCCATGACATCAAAGGCAAACTCTGCAACAGACAGCGTTCATTATTAATTCGTCTCAGCTACATATATAATTTATGTGGAAAAATATTTCTGATGGTGGTTTTAAATTCTAGGATGACAAGCAGTAAGATGTAAAATCCATATCCAGATGCTGAGCATGAATTTTCCGTTGGAAAAACAGCTTTGGCCGGAAAAGAGGGCCGCGAGAAGGGCTACACACAATAGTCTGAGAAAAAACGTTTTAGCGAAAACAAGACTTAGTAAACCTTGTACAAGGCACAATGCGTTGGCATTGCTTTGACCAGTTTGAACGTTAACGATAATTTCTTTCTTTCTTTCTTTATTTGGTGTTTAACGTCGTTTTCAACCACGAAGGTTATATCGCGACGGGGAAAGGGGGGAGATGGGATAGAGCCACTTGTCAATTGTTCACAAAAGCACTAATCAAAAATTTGCTCCAGGGGCTTGCAACGTAGTACAATGTATTACCTTACTCGGAGAATGCAAGTTTCCAGTACAAAGGACTTAACATTTCTTACATACTGCTTGACTAAAATCTTTACAAACATTGACTATATTCTATACAAGAAACACTTAACAAGGGTAAAAGGAGAAACAGAATCCGTTGGTCGCCTCTTACGACATGCTGGGGAGCGATAGAACAATCAGTGGCAGCATTCTTTGTTATCCGCAGTACTAGCGTGAAACTTAACACCATCAAATGCAACGCGTTTCATCTACCGTACCGGCTACCACAGTTTAACAATGGAGGAACAATGGAGGAACATCTGCTCATGGCTCTTGAAGCTTTGCTCCTGTGGTCACAGTGTTTCGTTGTTTGTGAAGAATAAACTGTAGCTTGATTTCACAGACCAGCCTCATTCACCTCGCACCGTACTGCAACAAAAGGCCGGGGGAGGGGGAAAGTCCAAACGATGATTTTAAAACGCACAGGTGTGGATCAGTATAAAGTCATGATTTATGAGAGAACGAGTTGTTCGGGTTTTCAAATAATCCAGGGCGGATTGTGAATTATTGATTTACGCCTACAATTTCAACAGGTATATATTTCGTTCATGGGCTGAAATATCCACGTTCACTCATGCTTTTGCACGAGTGGGTTTTTACTTATATGACCGTTTTTATTCGGCCAAACAGGTATATATGAATGAGAATGTAAGTTATGTTTCATCAACGGCAAAAAGCAAACAAACACATCGAAACTCACGACAATGAATACAAGCACGATGTTGTCTGCACACTTTGTACAGGTAAAAAGACCAAGCAATCAAATGAACATTCACTCCACCACGAAATGCCCGCGGCATGTTCAACACTGTTCACGCGACATTGTATCTCACATTTTCATCTCGTTACCTCATGTTGCTGTTTTACATGCAAATGTTATCGTTACTGAGAGGTTCGTTTGGTTTAGAGGTACGGGCAGGTTTCACAATCTTCAATCACAGATTTCCTTTTTTTTTCAACAAAATCAATTTTGACAGAGACCTTTGAAATAATGTTTTTATTAAAGCCTTACATCCTCCTGGATAGAATCAAGACAAATACTTGTATGCAGACGCATTCTTGTCGACATAATGTGATATCTTGTTACAGTACTCTATCAAAACAAAGGGATAGACGTAAACAGAATTGGGTAACGATTTATTCAAAGAATATTGTCCAGAGGCTTTAATAAATTAAGCAATAACATTGCAAGCAAAATATCATTTCCGAGCTCAGTTAAAAAAGCAGCAAATAAGGACTAATTATGGGAATTCTGTTCTTCTGAACTGCTATTTCGATGTGATGCATACCTTCAAAAAGTAACAATGTTAATTGCACTCCATTTCTCTTTTTTGTGTTAAAGTAGAATCATTGACCAATAAAAAAAAACGATCTTGGAAAAAAAGTTGCATATTCTTAGAAATAAATACCTAAAAATGTAACCCTACCCTCTAAATGGTGACATCATGACAGCGAACAAAATACCGAACAAGTCATGTGAAGCGATAATAAAACATTAAGTTGGTTTGAAACTAAAAGATCAACATTGGAATCAGGGACGAGTCATTAACAATGCTAGTGAGATTTGGCTAGCCGAAACCAGAAGACCGAAACGGGTTGCCTCCTCGATGCATATGAACAAAAAAGGCGATTTTTCTCTTTTGAGCAGATTTTCACACTCAAAGCATGACATATCTGTTTATACATTGGGATCCAGGAAATCCAAAGGATACAATGCAATAACTTTTGAATCTGTAATCAAAAGTGTTATTATTATTTGCAATTTTTAGACACTACATTGGGGTGTGCACGTTAAAGATCCCACGATTGACAAAAGGGTCTTTCCTGGCAAAATTGTATAGACATAGATAAAAAAAAAATGTCCACCAAATACCCGTGTGACTTGGAATAATAGGCCGTGAAAAGTAAATACTCGCCGAAATGGCTCGAGATTTACTGGCCGATGTGAATGACTGAGAACAAGTTGAAGCTGAACAGTGAGAAGACGGAGGCCCTTCTCGTTGGAACACGACAGAAGATTGCTTCCCTCACTGTGACCGACCTCCAGCTGGATGACGCGACTGTTCCATTCTCCCCTGCTGTCAAGAGCCTTGGCGTCTTTCTCGACTCCACTCTCTCCATGCAGACACACATCTCCTTCATCATCAAGACCTGCTTTTTCCACCTACGACGCATCGCCTCCATCCGTCGCTACCTCACCCACGACGCCTGTGTCAAGCTGGTTGTCTCCCTCATCTTCAGTCGTCTGGACTACTGCAACTCCCTTCTGGCTGGCCTCCCCGCCTCATCCATTCATGGCCTACAACGAGTCCAGAACGCTGCTGCCAGGCTGACGTTGAGGAAGACGAAGCGAGACCACATCACCCCCCTACTTCGCTCCTTGCACTGGCTCCCTGTCAACACCCGAATCTCCTACAAACTGTCCACTCTGGTCTACAAGTGTCTCAACGACTCTGCTCCCGAGTACCTTCAATCCTCCCTGGACCTGTACACCCAGCCCTCCGACCGTCCCCTTCGTTCTGCTGCTGACCCACTCCGCCTTCACATCCCTCGCTTGAAACTTGCATCTGCTGGTCAGCGTGCATTCCCCTCCGCGGGCCCCTCCGTCTGGAACTTCCTGCCGCTTGAGCTTCGCCAGAGCCCCTCTCTTGACGCGTTCAAGAGTAGGTTGAAAACTCAGTTCTTCCCGTAGCTGGCTGCGACTTTCATGTTCGACGTGATGTGTTGTGCCCCAAAAGACATTCTTGTGCTGTGCTCTGTGAGAGGTGTTTTCTTTGTGCTTAATATTATTTTGTTTGGACCTAGCTATTGATGTGTACATTGTTGTTAAACAGTTGTTTGTTGTATGTTTATCAGGGTTTGCTAATGTGTGATAGGGTTCGTGTCCGTCTGTAGATGTTAGTTTCTTTGTTAGTCCTGTGTTGACAACTCTTCGACAAGCGCTTAGAACTGTACCCACGGAATACGCGCTAAATAAGCTTCCTATTGATTGATTGATTGATTGAATGCGTGATATATTGTGTAAAAAATTCCATCTCACACGGCATACGCGCTTTGAACTTCTGGTAAGGCGCTATATAAATGCCCGTTATTATTATTATTATTATTATTATTATGTTATGTAACAAATTTAATAATACAATTCTGAACTTTCATAACTTGACGAAATGTAAAACAAGTCGCGTGAAGCGATAAATAAACCTGTAGTCAATCTATAGGCATCAAATAGAAGGATAAACTCAAAAAAACAGTCATCGGCGAGACTAAATTCAGATAGTCTCGGTTAACCATACTCGAAAACAGTCACGGGTCACACTTGTCTCCGCGAAGCATACTCAACCTGTTTTCTTTAATTCTGAACGCGTTTTTAAAGTAAGCATTACATATGTACATATGTATATTTTAAATCAGGAAAAGATAAGAAGTACAATGCAGTAATGTTTGAATTTGTAATGGAATATTTGTTTTTGATGACAATTTTAATGAGCGAACTTATTCGCTTATTTTCAAGCTACCTAGCTCTAATGCAATATCAAAGTCCCGACTTAGTCAAAGATTACTTTACAGTTCCGCCCCAACTATCACAAAAACAGAAAAGACGTCCTCAAAGACTGTGGCAGAGTACCTTAACGCAGTCCTAGTATATCCACTACATACTGAACTGTGGCATAGTACCTGGACGCTGTCCCAGTATATCCACTACAGACTAGTACCTGGACGCTGTCCCAGTATATCCACAACAGGCTGAACTGTGGCATAGTAATTGGACGCTGTGTCGGTATATCTACTAACAGACTGAACTGTGGCATAGTACCAGACTGAACCTTAATTGGCACAAGAATCAAAGAGGAAGAGGTAACCTTGGCCAATGGTGAAAAGGTGGTTAACAACAACCAAGGGCTGTTCTCTGACTGAGTCTTACCAGGCATTTCCACTTGAACATCAGCGCACACTTTGATCTTTTTTTTTTAATCCAAGTTGAGGAGATGCAGACCAGCAAGAGTGTTGGCCCTACTTAGAGCAAGATGAGATCATCACACCCAAAAAGTGTGCACAGTTTTAGAGGTCTAGCTTGAAAAACATCAGAGATAACCCCAACGTTAAGGTTTTTTGTCTACGGACATGGGGACGGACACATGTGAATCCTAATACTCACCATTACTCAGGTGAGTCAAAAACACTGCCCTAAAGTTTGGCATTTGGAAAGTTAACAAGAAGAGCAAACGCTCGATCGAGTCACTTTCGCAGTTCTGAATATTATATGAGGCATCAGATGGACAGGAAGAAATTGCTATTCACAACAAAATGAGTCACGTTCACATAAAATTTGAGCCCGGTCACTTTTATAGTTTCCGAGAAAAGCCCAACGTTAAGTTGTGTGTTGCCGAACAGAAAAGGCTAGTTATCTCCCTTGTTTTTCTGATAACGTTCGTAAAAGGCTACAGATGTAAATACTTTGATGTAAAGAATAATCCTACAAAGTTTCAATCACATCCGATGAACTTTGTCAAAGATATAAAATGTCTAATTTTTCCTTTGACGCTGACCTGTGACCTTGAAAAAGGTCAAAGGTCAACGAAACCATCGTTAAAGTGTAGAGGTCATTGGAGGTCACGACTAAACAAAATATGAGCCCGATCGCTTTGATAGTTTCCGAGAAAAGTCCAACGTTAAGGTGGTGTCTACGGACGGCCGGCCGGACGGCCGGCCGGACGGCCGGCCGGACAGACTAACACTGACCGATTACATAGTCACTTTTTCTCAAGTGACTCAAAAATTATGACGCCAAGTATCAGACAACCTGCGGTTTGTTTGTTTGTTTAACGCCCAGCCGACCACGAAGGGCCATATCAGGGCGGTGCTGCTTTGACATTTTAACGTGCGCCACACACAAGACAGAAGTCGCAGCACAGGCTTCATGTCTCACCCAGTCACATTATTCTGACACCGGACCAACCACTAGTCCTAGCACTAACCCCATAATGCCAGACGCCAGGCGGAGCAGCCACTAGATTGCCAATTTTAAAGTCTTAGGTATGACCCGGCCGGGGTTCGAACCCACGACCTCCCGATCACGGGGCGGACGCCTTACCACTAGGCCACCGTGCCGGTCTCACGCCAAAAATCAGCAGTCTGGTTGCTTTCAACGCAGCCAATCGTTTCCCAAGGAAAGAAAGCAACCAGCGAGGGCGTTCACATTAAGAAACGTAGGACAAATCTGCGGTAGGGACGCCATATATCTTTAACGTGACTGAGTTCCGTGGGTGGCGGCATGAAGTCTACTGTACATTGGAGCAGAAACGTTGAAACATAAACCGTCTCGCATAATGATATTGCACACAGTAAGCACAAATGAAGTCACGATTTCATCGGATTGAGCGAGACCATGGAGACAGTTTCATTGCAGGTTCTATCCGTGTTTAGTCACGAGCACAAAGGGCGTCCTTTCCTTTGATTTGAAAAAAGTAACGGATTTTACTTACAGTTTACACCAAACTAATTTAGCTATGGGCTATCTCCAGATTTAGCCCCGTGGAAGTGATGTTATATACTGATAGAAGAATGAACGTTTTGAGATTCTGTCAATGTGACAAAAGTCACAGGGCTCGATGCCGTTCAAATGTTTACTGCTACGCTGGTTCTTCGTCTGTCAAAAAAACAGATGTGCGTTTGTTCAAGCTACCATTTCGATTGTATCAGCCGAGAGAACGTGCCGCTGATTTTCAAATACAGATTACTAATGCACAAACACTGAGGTCAGCGTCACAGCTGACTAACCTGATGGTGTGACGGCGAACGCAAGAAGAAGAAGAAGAAGCGTCACAGCAGTGACACTGCAACATAGTACATTGCAACATACACTTTAACGTACAATTTTGAAATGTAACGGTTTTCACCTCGCCAGCCTGAGTTCAGTGCACTGTTCATGGTCAGAATGAGTCATACATCGTGTGACATTATGTGCGGCCAAAACCGGGCTATCCATCCATCTTTGAATGTATGCAGGGTTCTTCTTCTCCTTCTCCTTCTTCTTCTCCTGCGTTCATGGGCTGTCACTCCCACGTACACTTCAGTTTATCTTAAACATGTGGCAGTTGTTTTCTTTACTTGTTTTTTCTTTAACCAATTTTGACTGGTCCCTCTTTAGGGCGAGGGCCAGATGTAAAAAAGCAGATCACTGCTTACTCTATTACCCTCGTTAAATAAAGAATTGTCATTGTCATTCTCACTCTCTCTCTCTCTCTCTCTCTCTCTCTCTCTCTCTCTCTCTCTCTCTCTCTCTCTCTCTCTCTCTCTCTCTCTCTCTCTCTCTCTCTCTCTCTCTCTCTCTCTCCCTGTATGATTGTAAGAGTGTCTGTCTGATTGTCTCTGTCATTGTCTCTCATAATCTGTCTCAGATTGTGTGCAAGCGTGATTTTACCGGGAGTACATGCTACAATGTACACTCAAAATGTGTTCGATATGCCCTACTGCCGTTTAACAGAAGCCTTATATGGTTTATGTTCCGAAAGGCCTCTCACATAACAGCAACTTACACATTCACGTACACACAAAACGTCTCTTTATTGTTGCACATAATCATTTCAGTGTTCCCTAGCCATCTGTCGCCAGGGCACGAGGGTTTGTTAAAGTAAGAAACATGTGCATGAAAAGCCCGAGGCACGTTTCACAGCGTGGCAGCCTCATGGACGTTTTTACCGCCGCGCACAAGAAACGGCTTGCTCACGGTGAGCGCTGTGAGCGCCTCTGTGGCGCCTGAGAAGCTATAGTGGCTCAGGGGGGAAAAATGGATGCCGTAATGTTTGGTTTTCATTTTGAAGACGCAACTTTCTTTAAATACGATTCTAGAGCAATTAAGAGGTGATAAACAGCATTTTAACTCTACATCATTTTGAAGTTAACTTTGACTGAAAACGTTTCCTATAACGATCGTATTCGATCTACGACGTTGTCGTCAAAAATGTCTTCGCTAATGATTAATGCCTGTTTCGTCTGTCAAACATGATCGCATCCCTCATTTGGCTGACATTTCGTCCGCCATCTTAAAGGCACAGTAAGCCTCCCGTAAACCATCACAGAGCTCCCCGAGCGTCTAAATACAGTACAAGCATACTTCCATTTGAACGCTCACCGAACGGGAACATCCTGGCTGCTTTCTGTCGAGCGTGAGACATTTTCAAAGAATTTATTTTCGTAGACTTGTTCGTTAACAACAACGGCGCCTCGTTTTTGCGCTAGACCTAACTTTTAAAATCTAAATAATAAATTGACAGCTTTTTACACAAACATTCTTTAATCATCAAAGAATTCGTTTTTCATCAAGACAAGAACAGAACAATTCGAAGTTGTGAAAGTTTTAAAAAAAGAAAAGCCCGGAAGCAGGGTCACGCAAGGGTCGTAGCAGACGAAGTGCAAATCGCCGTTCCTCTCAACAGTCAAAAGCCATCGCTAGAGTTCTTGTGAACCACAGCCGTTGTTTCGTGCATAAAAAAACGTGCTATTGTAGATAAGCTCACATCGAGTCGCATTCATGACTAACTGACGACTGCATTGTGAAAAGGGAAAACTGGATCACACGGGTTCACGATGGCTCAGGGGTAAGATAAACCACGCAAAAATAAATTCTTTGAAAATTGTTCGCTCTTTACGGAGGGCACCTAGGATGTTCTCAATTGGTGAGTGTTTAAATGAAAGGGTGTTTGTACTGTGTGTAAAAGCCTGACCGTATCTGTGATGGTTTACGGGAGGCTTACTCTGCCTTTAATAACGCTTCCCCATAAGCATATCGTTTGCAAAGCAAAGAAAGCGACCAGCGAGGGCGTTCGCGCAAAGAAACGTAGGGATAGTGTACAGGGGGCTGACAAATTCACGAGGTTGAAAAAGTGCTTTGTTTAATTTTACAGGAATTTGATGTGTGTGCGTCACCTGTAGTATTATTGTTTCTCGAATATTAGCTTGTCTGCCAGGGAGAGATTAGTGTAAGTAGAACACATGGGTTTGAAAGCAAACCTGAACAGTGTACAAACAATATAGAGCTTTACGCAGTCAATTTAGTGCTTAATTGTATTACACCTCCGACCCCCTTTTAACTGGGAGCGGGGGGGGGGGGTAGGTTTCACTCTATCTGTTTTTCTGTCTGTCTGTTTGTCTTTCTGTAAACACTTACATCTCTGGTGTTTATGAGTCGATGGAGCTCTACATTTGGTGTGTAGCTTAAACGTTTGTTTGTTTGTTTGTTTATTTGTTGCTTAACGTCCAGCCGACTACGCAGAGCCATATCAGGACGAGGAAGGGGGGGATGAAGGGGGCCACTTGTCAAGCGATTCCTGTTTACAAATGCACTAACCCATTACTTGTGTCCCAGCAGGCTTTAGTAAAACTAAATTAATACCTACTGGAAGATTACCAGTTTCCAGTATGTTAAAATAGGCTTAACCTATCTACTGCTGGACTTACATCAGAACACTAACAGATTAAACTATACATGAATCGCGAGACAAGCGGCAAGAGAAGAGATTTTTGGAAAAAATACAGGTGAATGAGCAAGAAGGCAGAAAAAAGAAAAGAATTCATGAAGAAAAAGAGAGCATGACAGGAAAGAGAAACCAAAAATCTACCTAACAGCAAACTAGAAAGCTCCTGCGGTTCCAAAAACAGGAGGGGCTTTTAATTTCATAACCGCAGTGCCCCACTGCGGGAGCTTAAACGTTGGGTAAATAGGTTCCTTCATTATTATCATTATTATTATTGTGATCATTTTTTTATGCGCCAAATCTAGATATAGCCCTAGGCGCTTAGCCTACATATTAATTTCTGCCGTTTGAAATGGAATTTTTTACAGACTGACAGACAAACAGACATTTTTTACACACAATATATAACGCATTCACATCGGCCAGTAAAGCTCAGTAGCCTATTAGGCGAGCATTCACCTTATCGTGGGATCTTTAACGTGCACACCCCAATGTAGTGTACACGAAGGGACCTCGGTTTTTCGTCTCATCCGAAAGACTAGCACTTGAACCCACCACCTAGGTTAGGAAAGGGGGGAGAAAATTGCGGCCTGACCCAGGGTCGAACACGCAACCTCTCGCTTCCGAGCGCAAGTGCGTTACCACTCGGCCACCCAGACCAATACATCCGGTGAGCAGAGCAAGATCTCTTTTACCTCTTCTGTTGCCATTTTTCAAAATGGGGATACTGGTGCCTTTTGCAGGTCGGTGACAAACTCTCACGGTCAAATTGTGTTTTTTATTTTTTTTTTATTCTTTATATATATGTGATTATGTGGACTCTGCTCTGCGTCTGTTTGCGTGTTACTATTGTATGGTACGCGCTTGTTATGTCTTCTCAAGTGTTTGTGAGTGTGCGTGCCTGCGTGCGTGCCTCCGTGTGTATGTGTGTGTGTGTGTGTGTGTGTGTGTGTGTAGTGTAGTGTAGTGTGTGTATGTGTGTGTGTGTGTGTGTGTGTGTGTGTGTGTGCGTGCGTGCGAGCGTGCGTGCGTGCATGCGTCCATGTATGTGTGTGTTTGTGTGTGTTAATGTTCATGTGTGCGTACGTACGTGCATGCATATATGTATGTATGTATGTATGTATGTATGTATGTATGTATGTATGTATGTATGTATGTATGTATGTATGTATGTATGTATGTATGTATGTATGCATGTATACATGTATGTGTGTATACATGTATGTATGTATGCATGTATGTATGTGTGTGTGAGTGTGTGTGTGTGTGTGTGTGTGTGCGTGTGGTGTCCGACTATGCGCGCACTTGCATGGACAAAACCTAACCAAGAAAATGTTCTTTTGGTGCCTATTTTGTCGGTTAATATCATTGAACTTGAAAAAAATTGTTTTTTAAAATAATAACTCTGGATCAACAACTCGACAAGTTCTTCTTCTTCTTCTTCTGCGTTCGTGGGCTGAAACTCCCACGTACACTCGTGTTTTTTGCACGAGTGGAATTTTACGTGTATGACCGTTTTTACCCCGCCATTTAGGCAGCCATACGCCGTTTTCGGAGGAAGCATGCTGGGTATTTTCGTGTTTCTATAACCCACCGAACTCTGACATGGATTACAGGATCTTTTTCGTGCGCACTTGGTCTTGTGCTTGCGTGTACACACGGGGGTGTTCGGACACCGAGGAGAGTCTGCACACAAAGTTGACTGAGAAATAAATCTCTCGCCGAACGTGGGGACGAACTCACGCTGACAGCGGCCAACTGGATACAAATCCAGCGCGCTACCGACTGAGCAACATCCCCGCCCCTCGACAAGTTTTAAATGCGAGTGTATAAAAACCACTATCAGTTGACCCCAACGAAAGCTTGAAACTTTGAACACTTGAAAATAAGACTTGAAAGCCAATGTGTAAGTGTAATTTACGATTTGAATGAAATTAGCGACCCAAGTTAATATTTTAAACTTACAATCCTAATACGTTAGACTTTAGAACCAATGCATAACTCACACTTACGATTGAAATCGTTCTCGCAGTGTTGCAATCCTAAGCGTATCGCATCCCGCTTCGAATTCACGCTGCGGCAAGTTGCGTTAAACAACGGGTTGAACACAGTAGCAGAAGATCCATGCTTCACAGGTCATCACACACTCACAAAGTTCGCAATGTATCTCTTCAGTTATGATCCGAAAAAGACAGTGAAAACACGCGCGCACAGCCAAAGGCACAGATGCATGGCAGCTGGATTTGCTGTTATGCACTGCTCACCAATGGATGAATAAGTTGGAATTTGTTTGTGCAATTCCCGTGATCATTTTCCCTACAACCAGGGGCCTAATACAACACAGCACGCCTCATCAGCTGCAAAGAGAGAACGTATCAAATTATGTAGTTTCAGCACAACCGGTTTCAGAATACCCATGCTGGCTTAGCTATCGTGCGATCACCCGTTCCACGTGAACACAGCCACTGTTCACATCCATGCACGAAACATTTCACCTGCAGCTTGGCATGTTTCGATTTCAGACCTGAGCATGACGCCCACCTATCTGGAGATGACGACGGCGTCGGTGAATTGACAGAAAGGCGCAAAACCGAACATATAAGTGCGAATTGAATAAACACAAAAATGTAATCAATGTGTTAACTGTAACCTGTTTTCACGAAAGTGGGGCTGCATGGTCTGCCAATAAAAAGTATGTCTCTCTAGAGCTTGTTATTTTTTTTGCGTCATGCACTACTTATGGAAAAGTGGAGTAACGACTGCAAGTTTATTTGTTTGTTTGTTTGTGTGTTGGTTTGTTTGTTTGTTTTATTAGTTTGTTTGTATTAGTTTGTTACTTTGTTACTTTGTTTGTTTGTATTAGTTTGTTACTTTGTCTGTTTGTTTGTTTGTTTGTTTGTTTGTATTAGTAACAAGTGAATGTTTCTTCGAGGCTCATACGGTTTTGTTACGCATCGTATCATAATTGCCTTCCTGTAGATGAATGTGTGCTTAATGGTCTAGTTCTGGCCGCGTCATCGTTACGTTTTGGTTTAAAACTTTCTAGCTCAAATCAAGCTAAATTGGGTTTTTTCTGTAAAGTGGACACATCAGGATAATACACGCTAAGATTGACATCTCAAGTCGAGTTAAATAATATTTTAGTTTGGTATCCGACATGCAAAAACATTTACAAGAACAAACAAGTCGCGTAAGGCGAAAATACAATATTTAGTCAAGTAGCTGTCGAACTCACAGAATGAAACTGAACGCACTGCATTTTTTCACAATGACCGTAGTCCGCCGCTTGTGCAAAACGGAGTGAAACTGACGAGCCTGTTCGGCGCGGTAGTTCTTTCTTTCTTTATTTGGTGTTTAACGTCGTTTTCAACCACGAAGGTTATATCGCGACCGAGCGCGGTAGTGGTTTCGCTGTGCTGCATAGCACGCTTTTATGTACCTCAATCAATCAATCAATATGAGGCTTATATTGCGCGTATTCCGTGGGTACAGTTCGAAGCGCAGGGATTTATTTATTTATTTATTTTTTATTTTAATGTTATGCAATTTATATCGCGCACATATTCAATGTCGTGTGAGATGGAATTTTTTTTACACAATACATCACGCATTCACATCGGCCAGCAGATCGCAGCCATTTCGGCGCATAATTATCCTACTTTTCGCGGCCTATTATTCCAAGTCACACGGGTATTTTGGTGGACATTTTTACCTATGCCTATACAATTTTGCCAGGAAAGACCATTTTGTCAATCGTGGGATCTTTAACGTGCACACCCCAATGTAGTGTACACGAAGGGACCTCGGTTTTTCGTCTCATCCGAAAGACTAGCATTTGAACCCATCACCTAGGGGGGAGAAAATTGCTAACGCCCTGACCCAGGGTCGAACTCACAACCTCTCGCTTCCGAGCGCAAGTGCGTTACCACTCGGCCACCCAGTCCACCTCTCTTCGTTTGAACTTTCTGAGCGTGTTTTTAATCCAAACATATCATATCTATATGTTTTTGGAATCAGGAACCGACAAGGAATAAGATGAAATTGTTTTTAAATCGATTTCGAAAATTTGATTTTGATAATAATTTTTATATTTTTAATTTTCAGACCTTGTTTTTAATCCGAATATAACATATTTATATGTTTTTGGAATCAGAAAATGATGAAGAATAAGATGAACGTAAATTTGGATCGTTTTATAAAAAATAATTTTAATTACAATTTTCAGATTTTTAATGACCAAAGTCATTAATTAATTTTTAAGCCACCAAGCTGAAATGCAATACCGAAGTCCGGCCTTCGTCGAAGATTACTTTACAAACATTTCAATCAATTTGATTGAAAAATGAGGGTGTGACAGTGCCGCCTCAACTTTTACAAAAAGCCGGATATGACGTCATCAAAGACATTTATCGAAAAAATGAAAAAAACGTCCGGGGATATCATACCAAGGAACTCTCATGTCAAATTTCATAAAGATCGGTCCAGTAGTTTACTCTGAATCGCTCTACACACACACACGCACACACACACACACACACACACACACACACACACACACACACACACACACACACACACACACACACACACACACACACATACACCACGACCCTTGTCTCGATTCCCCCTCTATGTTAAAACATTTAGTCAAAACTTGA
Organism: Littorina saxatilis; assembly: GCF_037325665.1. Taxonomy (NCBI): domain Eukaryota; kingdom Metazoa; phylum Mollusca; class Gastropoda; order Littorinimorpha; family Littorinidae; genus Littorina; species Littorina saxatilis. The sequence goes on along the minus strand of NC_090251.1, from coordinate 45,623,572 downwards.
CTAAATGTAAAAAGATAAACTCATCGAATAACAGCAACACACTCTCTCTCGCTCTCTGGCTCTCTCTTTACTACTGTGTCTTTGTCCACGTACACCGTTGTTTTTATCAATTTGGAACATAACTATAGTATTTTATATGTGTATTTCGCTCTATTTTCTCCACCATCCATCACATGTATCACTCACGAACATATAATAAGTCACATGTGTTATCACCTTCATCTTAGTGTCTTTTCCATTGTTGAAATGGTTATAATGGTAATTTATCCCATAAGCGCAACAGGTTGTTGCCCGCCCATGTAAATGTATGCATACGTTTGTAATTACAGTGTACATTTGTGCTGACTTATCACAAAGTGGGAGTACAATACAGTAGAGACTGCAATACAATAATACTGTATTATTTCAAAAGAAAAATGTATGACAAAATATTAACATACAATGAACACTTTTTTGTTCTTTTATTATTGTTCTTTGGCAATTTGAAAGGAAATTAGCATAAAAATTAAATTAAAATGTATCGATTGAACACTGGATTTCCGTTCTTTGTGCCATGTGACGTCAGAGGCCGACAATATAAGATGTTTGATGGGTTGTTGACAGACCAGCTTTTTTGTCGGTCCGAGGGGGAGCATATCGTCTTTTGTTTCATATTTATTGACCAAGGCCGAAGGCCGCGGTCAATAAATATGAAACAAAAGTCGATATGCCCCCCGAGGACCGACAAAAAAAGCTGGTATGACAACAAACCACCAAACATCGTTTTTGTCATCATTTTGGTAGTGAGAAAATAAGTGCACAATCAACACAGGGAGCCATGCTTTGAAACACGAGTTCCGTTTTGATAACCACACGAGTTCCGTTTTGATAACCACTGGCAATCAAAGCTGGCGTGTGAAAGCAACTTTCTGTGTTTTTGAGTTCATAAAATGTTGGGATGAATATGTCAGGTTTGAGGATGCACAGTTCTGTAGGTTCATCTCGGTATTCCACCCCCTCGGCTTTCAGTTGTAAATATCAAGCTTAGTGATCGAATGTGGAAGCTACGTTGGGTTAAAGGTCACAGTAGATTTGCGTCGTGCAGCGAAGGAAACAATCACGATCTTGTTTCCGACTCAGTGCCTCTTTGTTTGTCATTAGACCTGTCATTCTGCTTGCTCGGCTTTGTTAGATGTTGGCATATCTTGTTGCTATTTTCTTTGCTTGTATTATTATTTCTTATTTGCGCTTCGTTTATCGATACAACGTCTTGTGCACGGGTCAAAATGTGTGTGTCAGGGATCAATTGGTTTGACTTGAATTTGACGTTCGTGTTTCTCCGAACGCCTGTGTATCGAAACACAGATACACGCACTCCATGACTTTGTAAGAAGACAAAACATATCGGTAGGTTTCATTTGTTTGTGATGAATTTATGACCTTTCATGAAGTAGTTTTGTTTTTTGTTTACTTTTGCCAGTTTGCCAGTTCGTTTTGGGAACTTTGCAAAGCAGTGTCGTGTCGTCTGTTTAGGTCTGGGGAAACACCAATGAAAAGAGCCGAAGAATCCCCGAGCGTTTCTATTGGGTTTGCTTTTGATTATCCATGTATAACCTGCTTCCTGCAACTATGGTAACCGGGGATTTATTGCATGGGGAACATGAGATTTATTTCCCAGGTGCTTGTGAATGAAAACTCGTGAAAATGATGACAAACAGTGTTGTCATCATTTTCACGAGTTTTCATTCACAAGCACCTGGGAAATAAATCTCATGTTCCCCGGGGAATAAATCCCCGGTTACCATAGTTGCAGGAAGCCCTATTACATGGATAATCAAAAGCAAACCCAATAGAAACGCTCGAGGATTCTTCGGCTCTTTTCATTGGCGTTTCCCCAGACCTAAACAGACGACACTGCTTCGCCAAGTTCCAAATACGAACTGGCAAACTGGCAAATGTAAACAAAAAACAAAACTACCTCATCAAAGGTCATACATTTATGCTTTATCGCAAACAAATGAAACCTATCGATATGTTTTATCTTCTCACAAAGTCATGGAGTGCGTGTATCTCTGTTTGGAGAAACACGAACGGCAAGTTTAAGTCAAACCAATTGACCCCTGACACACACATTTTGACCCGTGCACAAGACGTTGTATCGATAAACTAAGCGCAAATAAAAAATAATAATAAAAAAGCAAAGAACATAGCAACAAGAAATGAAGACATCTGACAAAGCCGAGCAAGCAGAATGACAAGTCTAATGAAAAACAGAGAGGCAATGAGAAACAAGATCGCGATTATCTTTCCTTCGCGGCACGACGCAAATCGTTTGTGTCCTTTGACCCAATTCGTGCAGTGCTGCACGATGCAAATCTTCTGTGACCTTTGACTCAACGTAGCTTCAATATTCGATTACTAAATTAATATTTACCACTGAAAACCGAGGGGTGGAATACCGAGAGGGGCAGGGTGGTAGGGCGATGGTGAAATGTAATGAAGAGACACGTGTAGCAATAAGAGAAAACCGATTCTGCAATAACACAAACAAGAACAAAAAACCCAACACTGACCTATATGAATATTTAATCAATAATATGATCGTCTGCGTTGCAGGTGTGCAAGTGAAGGGTTGGGGGGGGGGGGGGGGTAACTTGATCATTAATTTGTGTGTGTCAGTGTTTGTGTTCATGGACTGATTGTGAGGGAGGGGGAGGGTGAGGTGGGGTGTGTTTCAGGTTTTGGTGTGGGTATAAAACGAGCAAAACAATACCCACACCACAAAATCTTGGAGGCAAAAAACACTCGCCGTCGCATCATTTTGTCCGCACAATATTATATGCACCAACAACCGGAAAGAAAGGTGACAATGGAAAAAGACTCATCTTTGCTTCCTGCGATTCCTTGCCCCCGGACTCGAACGTCGCACGATAATCCACATAACAGATCTGTTGTGAGATGGTCAACGCTGACTGTGCAAGCAAATCACCTCGTTTGAAATACGACAATCCCATCGCTCGAATGCAACATGTGGGCACTATCGTTTCAAAGGTGCTTACTGTTGGTTTCACACACCACTCTGTAGTCGGAACCTACAGAACTTCGCATCCTCAAACCTGACATACTTGTCTCAACATTATAAACTCAAATCACACACAGTAAGTTGCTTTCGCACGCCAGCTTTGAACAACATGCTGGGGCCCCGAACATGCATCATAATAACATAACTCGCGTTTCAAACCATGGCTCCCTGTGTTGATTTTTCACTTAATGTTGAACCACCAAAATGATGACAAAAACGATGTTTGATGGTTTGTTGCCAGACCAGCTTTTTTGTCGGTCCTCGGGGGGCATATCGACTTTTGTCTCATATTTATCAACCGTGGCCTTCGGCCTTGGTCGATAAAGATGAAACAAAAGACGATATGGTCCCCTTGGACCAACAAAAAAGCTGGTCTGTCAACAAGCCACCAAACATCTTATAATATTTAGGCGGCAAGCCGAGACTACAAAATAGTGCATGTTTTTGTGCGTTAAATCATAAAAACTAAAAGGAATTCTAACCAGAATCGATCGATACATAAATGTTATTTGTATATTTGACCAAAATATGACATTATACACAGACCTCGACAGTCATTGTTCACCTCGACCGCTAGCGCGGTCTCGGAGGAACACTGACTGTCTCGATCTGTGTAAAATGTCATATTTTGGTTAAACATACAAATAACGTATAATAAATGTGTGAACAATACTGTATCAAGACTTTTTTTTTCTTTTTTTTTCAACAGTTTTTTTATTCAGGCAAACACAGATTTACAATGACAAATTAAAAGCATTGATACTTATACTGATAGTAAATTGCAGCAGTAACAGAGTTAAACACATATGATAAGTTACATGGCAGTTGGTATTGTTATATGTTCAAAGCATACATATCCCGAAAATCAGAAATGCATTAACGGCTATTGTAATAGCAAATCACAACATCACCAGTCGTCATCAAACTGTTATTAGCTGTTGGTACGGGTTCCATTTTTTAATAAACTGAATTTGTTTCATGAGGATATTGTGAGCATATTTATCAATTTGATATAAGTTACATAGTTCTCTTAAAAACATTTGCATGCGAGGACGAATTTTGTTCATTCTACATTTGTATACAAAAAACTTTGCTGTTAATAAAATATAGTCAAAAACCAGCGTCTGTTTTAATGTGGTTTTCATGGTTCAATAATATCAGTGTTGGTGTTAGTCTGAGTCTGTCACAGTTAAAACATTTTTCTTTCAGATATTTTTCAAACTCAGACCAAAAAACCTTGACATGTTCCCATTGCCACACTTAAGTAGTGGTAAACTGTATCTTTTTCCAGTTCACAAAAAATGCACACATCACTTGTGACTACACCCATGTCCTTCAATATTGAATTATTCACGAGAACCCTATTATTTATTTTAATTTGGAACCATTGATATTTCACATCTTGTATTTTCTTTGTTTTATGGAAAATTTTATCCCAGTTAATTTCAGTGCCAAGAAGGTTTTCCCAACTTTTACATGCCTTGGGGACACTTTTAACAGCCTTTCTAATAAGATGATCGTAACATATGTTTGCTCCTTTTCCACCAGATAAAAAAAGAGAAAATGCTGTGTTATTGTTAATTGATTTTGTTGATTCAATAACAATTTTATTTTTCCGCATATAACTTTTGATCGTGCTGATACAACCATAATACACCAGAAAGGATGTCTCAACTTGTATTTTTTCTTTAAATTCGTTAAAACTTCAATCAATCAATCAATAGAAACTCTCCATTCTCTTTTGTAAATCTTTGACATATTGTATACCATTTTCAGTCCAATTTACAAAATTAAACACTTTAGTATTAATCTTGAATTTGGTATTGAGGAAAAGTGGTTCTGTCAACAGTTCTTCGGATGTATTGATCTCTATTTTCAAGTGGATTTCTTCATAGGCTTCAAATACATTTTTCCAAAACAGATTTACTCTACAGTCGTTAAATAGTTTGCCTCCAAACTTTGATGCTTCTGTTAATTTTGGACATCTTCTTAATAGTATTGCTTTCCATTTGGGATTATATGAGGTGTTCAGAACTTTCTTCATCCAGTTAAGTTTCAAAGAAAAGATATAAGCTTTAATGAATGGAATATTTAGACCTCCTTCTTCTATCTTGTGGATAGCCATTGTTCTTTTTATTTTGTCTCTTTTATTATCCCATACAAATTCAAAGCACATTTGTTGTAGTTGTCTTATGTGTGCATCTGGTGGGTTTGGAAGCATGATCCACAAATAAACAAGTTTGGACAATACAAGTGATTTCAGGACTGCTACTCTTCCTACCGGTGTTGTTGACCGTTTTGACCATACGTTAAATAACTTTTTTGCTTCATTGAACCTATCATAAATGTTCATCTCTGCCATATTGACAAATCATTGTTAAACCAGAGCCCCAGTATTTTAAATTTGTTAGGATTCCAACACATGTTCAGGTGTGTGAGAAACACTACTTCACTATTTTGTTTCCTCCCAAGCCAAACATTGCATGTTTTATCATAATTAAGTTTTAATCCTGACAAATTCTTGAATAATTCAAACTCTTGAAACAGTGTTTCAAAAGATACTTTTTCTCCGTCAAGTAAAAAATATGTGACATCCGCAAATTGACTAATTTTACACTCCGTATTTTCTGTTATTTCTATTCCCTTTATCTGATTGTTTTCCCTAATTCTACATGCTAACAATTCTGTACACAGAATAAATAAATAGGGTGAGACTGGATCTCTGTTAGGAAACGCTGCGGTAGCTGAACTTTGGTTCAGTTTTGTGTGTTGCATGTAGTTGAATTATTTGTACTTTGTGGGAAAGTACCGATATCATATTTTGTAAACACAATATTTATGTTTGGACGAGAATGCAGGTGAACTTTCTAGTCCTGTCAAAACAAGTTGTTTATCACCTTGTTTTGAGTCGTGGGTTCGTGGCGTTCGCTCGGATTAAGTGCGTCGGCACTTTTGATGTACGCGTCACAGAGAATGTCACTATTCTAGTCCATGGACAGTTCATCTAATTTTAGTTGTATCATGTTCGGTCTGGAATATTCTCGAGATTGAGTATTTACTATATAGGCCAGCGCGATTTGTATGTTGAAAAGCTTCTACTTTGAGTTCTACTACGATGTGCAGTTGTATGTATAGAATGCGAAATAAATCCTCGAACTCAATTTGACGAGTTTTTGTCTGCTGCTGTGAAGACGGGCCACGTAGAATAAAAGAACACAACTATACGACATTTGAGAACTTCGTCAATCTCAAGTGTCGTGTAACAATCTCCTTGACGACAGCCCCGTTTAATTGGAAAGCTTGTGGATATTTTACCGTTCACTACAACCGATGACTTTATATTTTTATAAAAAGCTGATATCCATTGGCAAATTCTTTCTCCAAACCCGAAGTTTTTTAAGACATTATTCATATATTTCCAATTGATTGAGTCGAACGCTTTTTCAAAATCTATTGAAACCAGTAATCCTGAGAGGTTCTGATCTTGTAAATAGTCTATAGCATCATACAATAACCTTAAGTTATCTCCTATGTATCTCCCATGTACAAAACCAGTTTGATCTTCACTTATAAGATTTGGGAGTACAGTCTTGATTCTATTCGCAATGCATGAAGACCCAATTTTATATATTACATTCAGAAGTGAGATAGGACGCCATTTTTTTTTTAGATATTCTCTTGGTTTATTACCTTTAGGTAAACAAGTGATTATACCTTCTTTTTGAGTTATAGACATTTCTTTCTCCAAAAAACCTTCATTTAGTGAGCGTATTACAAAGCCACCAAGTTGTCTCCAGAAAACTTTAAAGAAATCTACTGTCATACCATCAGTTCCTGGGCTTTTACCATTTTTCATTCTTCTGAGTGATTCAGTTGCTTCTTCTAATGTGATAATGCCCTCCAGTAGATTTGCATCTTCCTTTGATAGTTTAGGTAAAGAATGAACATATGTATCCAGATCAACATCCTCAACTTCTATTTCTGAATAGAGATTTTGATAATATTCTTTAGTTTCTTGTAACATATCTTTTGTTTCTGTCAAGGTTTACCCGCTATTTAATACAAGTTTAAACATTTGTTTGCTTACAAAATGACGCTTTTCTAAATTACAAAAGTATTTTGATACCTTTTCACCTTCAGCTGCCCATCTTGCTTTACTTCGAATTAATACACCGTTCATTTTTTCTTTTCTCAAATTGGTAAGTTTTTCTGTAATTTCTTGCATTTATTGCTTTTCCTCTTCTGTAATAATTGTTTTCTTTTGTAAGGTAAATAGTTCTTTCTCTAATTGCTTTTCCTTCATATTGTCTTCTTTTTTCTTTTTTGAACTATATTCCATTGTTTTTTTCCTTATTTCCATGATCAAAGTGTCCAAAAACAATTGGTCCGATATTGTCATGTGTAGTTGTTCTATTGGAATGCCTTCCACTTTGTCTCTTTCATAGACTAGTGCTGCGTATTGTTCTTTTACCCTCTTTATTACTGTGTTTACTTCTTCAACGTATTTCAATTCTTTCAAAAGCGAGGAGTTGAATTTCCAAAAGCTACTACTCTTTTTTTCATGTGAAAACTCAAGTTTCATTGTAACAGGAGAGTGGTCACTTCTGTAACTAAGTAATATGTCAGAGTCATTAACAAAAGTTATCAAGTTTTCTGAAATCAAGAAAAAGTCAAGCCTGGCTTGTTGTGGAGGAGTCTGCCTTCTCCAAGAATATCTCAGAGTCTCTGGATTAACTTCTCTCCACACGTCAACCAGTTCCAACTGATCTATCATGTCAATAACTTGTTTCTGAGCGTTCACATTGTTATTATGTTTATAATAGTAGTAGTCTAGTGAAGGATTTAAAACGAGATTCCAGTCTCCTCCTATGATGATTTTCGGATTTTGCAATTGTCTTATTTTTTCTTGAAGAGTCAAATAAAACTGTGGATTATCGTTATTTGGCCCATATATATTGACCAGCGTGATTTCTTGGTTCATAGTCTTAATTGTCAAAATGATATAATTCCCTTGCTTATCTTGTACTGTCTGTTTTACTTCAAAATCAACATTATTATTAAAAAGAATTGCTACTCCCCTTAAATGTGACGTGTGTGAGGCGAAACAACACTCAAATCCCCACTCCGCTCTAATCTGTTTCTCAACTTTGCTTTCGAAATGGGTATCTTGTAAGAAGTAAATAGAACAGTTTTTCTGTCTTAGGTGTTGAAATACGTCACGTCTCTTCTGGTAGTTACCTAGGCCCTGGACATTTACTGATGTTATGGTAAGAGCTGACATGTTGTTCGTTCAGTATTCATGGACTTTGAATGCTTTTTTGTTTCTTTTGAGAATAAGTTCTGAAGTTTGCCTGTTTTTCTTAAATGGGGACACACAGTGACAACACGATGACAAACTAAACACAAAACAAAAAAACACCGAATGGACAAAGACTACACAACACGCATAAAAGACCTACTTTGGTCTTTTTAACAAGTATAAACTTAGTTCCGGCTACAATCTGCCCGTTCCGATCCGCAAATACAAAGTAAATTATTCATGATTATCACAAAGCACACATTGAAATGATATATTGGAGTGGTCTCTCTTTACCATAACAAACAATGGCAGTGTCTTTTCCACCAATCAACTTGAAGTTCAACTAAGTTCAATTCAGCTTCTGCCAATCAGGCATAAGGTCAAATAATGTTTTGCATAAGGTCAAAGTCATTCACAAGTTCAATGTCACTTTCTCATATCTTCATTGACCACACTCTACCGTTGCAAAGCGCAACAAACAATTGTGAACGAATGAAGACTAATTTCTAAAACAAAGCAAATAAACACAACATCGATTCCCGTTTCACTCACAACAATCAAAACAAACCGCACACTAGCCCCAACACACGCGACACAGAGACAGAGCGACATCAACCTCTGTGAGTCTGTCAGCTCTGAATCCAATCAACCTCAAGTTCAGCATTCGCGGATTCAGCGAGTGGATCCCATCAGGCCAAATTTAATTAACCTTCTTCCAAGCCTCTGACGACGCCTTTCTTGTCTGTAGAATAATGTTCATTCCTTTTTCGATGACTCGGGCCTGCATCTTCTCTTCCCTCATCTTTCTGCACTGTTTAAGTAGTTCAGTTCGCTTTGACCGCAGAGCAACATAGCACTGCAATTATACCCCCAAAAGACGCTCCGTTAAGGAGTTACCCGACGGAATATGCAGTTTGGCTTTATGATAAAAAGTTAGCCCTTTCTTTGCTACATCAGAATTTGACATCAAAACTTTGATTCTAACGTGGCGATTGTAGAAAATTGAAGGAATGTGGGGTAACTGTGGGTATCTCCAGGCGGTCTTTTTTCCATCTGCTTGCCGTTCATCTAAGTAGTTTTCACCGTTTTATATTCGATTAAATAACGAAAACTATTTATTTTTCGAAAGTACACACCTTGAAGATAACGATAAAGTAATAAGAGTCGTAGAGCGCAACTTTCTTTGCGTTTTATGGGGCATTACGTCATCCATGATGGCGTCAGAATGTTGCGCTTTCCGGTCGACATAGCGCATATAACTTTAGTGTTTTCTACGAGCACAGACTATCAAGCTTCACAAATAAAGCACGTGAGCATTGTGTGATGTACCGTGAATATTACGATATGCATTTGGTATGTTTTTACTCTGCAACAGTCGAGATAACCTGTATATTGTAACTTTACCCCCATTTTGTAAGAATCTGTACGTGCATGCCAGAGTTGTATTAGTAGTGCTCCAGAGAAAACTATTTTAGGAAAACATCAAATTTGAAAAACATATCTTGGAGTGCATATTTATCCACAAAGAGTGTTTTTTAATTTGGCATTAAGCTTATTTTTTTAAACTTTTGATTGTACGTGACAGTGGATGGTACGTAAACATTACTAAGCAGTGCTATTTTGCATTTGTGTTTGAGAAAAGGACTCGTTATGACGAGGTGAACAAATGTCAATGGTAATTTATCAAAGTATTAATGCACCCTGCTATTTAAAGGCATTTCATGGGATATAAATGCTGGTTATTCCCCTCAGACGCGTAAAAACGTTCAAACCAAAAATGCCGCGTCAGATTTCAGTAATGGTCATAGTGTGTAGAGTTAAACAAAATATCAGTGGCAGCTAAATTTATAATAATTATATCTACAAAAATAAATCTCTTATAGATAAGAATGTCATTTGTCATAATATAAACCATATCTACTTAGGATAAGAGTAAAATTATTCACATTGAAATGAAGCGTGCGATAGTGCTCACGCGAGTGTGGGTAGGCGAGCGTGAGTATGTGTGTGTTTGTTTGGGTAAGCGTTATGCTAGTCTCTCTCTCTCTCTCTCTCTCTCTAGCTCGCTCGATCGGGAACGATCCAATTTCAGGATTACATTTTTGTTTTGAAAAGAAAAAGTTTTGATGTTGGGGCTGTTTTAGCGGCTTTTCATTGTGATCTGTGTGTGAAGGTGAATAAAAACAGGGGTGATACAGCCTGTTTGAATTATGAATTCCCAGACGAGGCTTCTGTGTCATAAGGTCTTACACGGGGAGGGGGCGGATGGGGGTTTGGGGGATGGAGAGATTTAAAAGACTGTGACCCGCTCCAACGAAAGGATAACAAAGTCGCTGAGGCCGAACAGAGTTAACACCAATAAACCTGAGCCATCGCAACAAATGTGGAATTTGAGATTTTTGCATTTCTGCACTCTACCAAAATAATGTGTTATATCAATTTCAGATTCGCTTTGCAAATATAATAACAAGTCGCGTAAGGCGAAAATACAATATTTAGTCCAGCTGCGAAACTCACAAAATGAAACTGAACGTAGTCCGCCGCTAGTGCAAAAGGCAGTGAAAGTGACGAGCCTGTTTGGCGCGGTAGCGGTTGCGCTGTGCTTCATAGCACGCTTTACTGTACCTCTCTTCGTTTTAACTTTCTGAGCGTGTTTTTAATCCAAACATATCATATCTATATGTTTTTGGAATCAGGAACCGACAAGGAATAAAATGAAAGTGTTTTTAAATTGATTTCGAAAATGTAATGTTGATCATAATTTTTATATTTTTAATTTTCAGAGCTTGTTTTTAATCCAAATATAACATATTTATATGTTTTTGGAATCAGGAAATGATGAAAAATAAGATGAACGTAAATTTGGATCGTTATATATTAAAAAAAAAAAAATTTAATTTTCAGATTTTTAATGACCAAAGTCATTAATTAATTTTTAAGCCACCAAGCTGAAATGCAATACCGAAGTCCGGCCTTCATCGAAGATTGCTTGGCCAAAATTTCAATCAATTTGATTGAAAAATGAGGGTGTGACAGTGCCGCCTCAACTTTTACAAAACAAGAAGAGCAAACGCTCGATCGAGTCACTTTCGCAGTTCTGAATATTATATGAGGCATCAGATGGACAGGAAGAAATTGCTATTCACAACACAATGAGTCACGTTCACATAAAATTTGAGCCCGGTCACTTTTATAGTTTCCGAGAAAAGCCCAACGTTAAGTTGTGTGTTGCCGAACAGAAAAGGCTAGTTATCTCCCTTGTTTTTCTGATAACGTTCGTAAAAGGCTACAGATGTAAATACTTTGATGTAAAGAATAATCCTACAAAGTTTCAATCACATCCGATGAACTTTGTCAAAGATATAAAATGTCTAATTTTTCCTTTGACGCTGACCTGTGACCTTGAAAAAGGTCAAAGGTCAACGAAACCATCGTTAAAGTGTAGAGGTCATTGGAGGTCACGACTAAACAAAATATGAGCCCGATCGCTTTGATAGTTTCCGAGAAAAGTCCAACGTTAAGGTGGTGTCTACGGACGGCCGGCCGGACAGACTAACACTGACCGATTACATAGAGTCACTTTTTCTCAAGTGACTCAAAAAACGGATAGGACGTCATCAAAGACATTTATCGGAAAAAAGAAAAAAATTGGCCGGGGATTAGATATCATTCCCAGGAACTCTCATGTAAAATTTCATAAAGATCGGTCCAGTAGTTTAGTCTGAATCGTTCAACACACACACACACGCACAAACTTGACAGACACACACACGCACACACACACACACACACACACACACACACACCACGACCCTCGTCTCGATTCCCCCTCCACGTTAAAACATTTAGTAAAAACTTGACTAATATCCCCACATTACTGTTTCTTTCTTCGCTTTTTGTACTTAAAACAAAATTCATTTTCATCTTTTGTGATGCATGTTGAAAAAAAAATGTACATCATTATTAGTCACTTTTAAGCTTTTGAAGTTAAACCATAAACCCTGTTGCAAGGGATTTATTGCAAATTTACTCCTGTTACCTTCACGCCTGCTTTTCTCAAAATAGCCGCTTGAGTTTGAGCAAACTTTAAATCTCATTAATGCTAAACAATAGACAATTGTAGTGAAGACCATCTGAAAGCTGATTATCTTCACTTTCAAGGGAGTGGGTCACATATTCATTCTCTCTCTCTCTCTCTCTCTTTCTCTCTCTCTCTCGCTCTCTCTCCCCCCCCCCCCCCTCTCTCTCTCTCTCCCTTTCTCACACTATCATACTAGTTTTTTATTTTTTATATTTAGTCAAGTTTTGACTAAATATTTTAACATCGAGGGGGAATCGAAACGAGGGTATGGTGTATGTGCGTGTGTGTGTGTGTGTGTGTGTGTGTAGAGCGATTCAGACTAAACTACTGGACCGATCTTTATGAAATTTGACATGAGAGTTCCTGGGTATGAAATCCCCGAACGTTTTTTTCATTTTTTTGATATATGTCTTTGATGACGTCATATCCGGCTTTTCGTGAAAGTTGAGGCGGCACTGTCACGCCCTCATTTTTCAACCAAATTGGTTCAAATTTTGCCTGCCAAACGGTTGTGTGACGTGTCTAGTGTGTTGGCGAAGTGTCTTGTGCTTGTCACTTCTCGCTTTCAGCCCTCACCGCTGGCTAGCACCGTCTGTCCTTTTTAGGACAATGCGAAAAGAGAGCAGAATGCGTCAGTCTCTCCTGCCAGTACAATAACCTCTCCACAACAAGCCCTATGTAGTGCCTCCATCGCGGCGACAGGCGTAAACTGGGTACCGCAAGGCCCCAGGCTAGACTACAAGGACTCGGAGGAGGTTGGCCCCTAGACGTGCGGCATGCGGGCCCACCGGTGTGTGGAAACGCCCAGGTGCCCACGAACCAACCTCCAGCTATGGGTCAAATAGCCGGGCAGGATAGGCTCGTCAACCCTGGCAGGCAGCTATCCTAAGAGAAGACCACTCTGAATTCAAAACGAGGGTAGAGGAGGCTCATCATCCATGGAAGGAAACTTGTCTAGGAGAAGGAAAACTCCGAAATGAAACCCACGCAGTCCCTCGAAGACGGAACGGCACTGGCCTTTTTTAGGCGGGGAGCAGACCGGGTGCCTACGCTATCCTCGACAAATGGTTGGTTGTTGTGGTTCAAATTTTGGTCAAGTAATCTTCGACGAAGCACGGACTTCGGTATTGCATTTCAGCTTGGTGGCTTAAAAATTAATTAATGACTTTGGCCATTAAAAATCTGAAAATTGTAAAAAAAAACAAAAATTTATAAAACGATCCAAATTTACGTTTATCTTATTCTCCATCATTTGCTGATTCCAAAAACATATAAATATGTTATATTCGGATTAAAAACAAGCTCTGAAAATTAAATATATAAAAATTATTATCAAAATTAAATTGTCCAAATCAATTTAAAAACACTTTCATCTTATTCCTTGTCGGTTCCTGATTCCAAAAACATATACATATGATATGTTTGGATTAAAAACACGCTCAGAAAGTTAAAACAAAGAGAGGTACAGAAAAGCGTGCTATCCTTCTTAGCGCAACTACTACCCCGCTCTTCTTGTCAATTTCACTGCCTATGCCGTGAGCGGTGGACTACGAGTATACGGTCTTGCTGCGTTGCATTGCGTTCAGTTTCATTCTGTGAGTTCGACAGCTGCTTGACTAAATATTGTATTTTCGCTTTACGCGACTTGTTAGTTTTTATTCACCTTCCCACGCCGATCACATTGAAATGTGCTTCAAACCTTTATCCTTGTAAAATAAAGTTCGTTCGTTCTCTCTCTCTCTCTCTCTCGTTCTGAGTGTGTTTCCGAGAATGTCTGTCTTTTGGGTTGTATTTCTGTGGTGTGTGTGTGTGTGTGTGTGTGTGTGTGTGTGTGTGCGTGTGTGTATGTGTGTGTGTGAATTTGTGTGTGTTTGAGAGACAGAGAGAAAAACGGAAAGAACAGACAGAGATAAAAACTTCTTTTTTTAAAAGCGAGGTGACAGACACACACACGGACAAAAAGCCCAGTAGATTCAGCAACACGCACACAGTATGATAGTGTGAAAGTGCGTTTATTCTGTGTCCAGGGCTCCCCAAACTGCGCGTCCATGCGCACTAGAAGCCGAAAACACGTACACGAAATTTATGGAGGGGGCCCGGGACGCACTTACCTTTAAAAGAGCGGGTCTTGGGACGCACTAAATCGATTTCGGAAATTTAATTTTAATCTTTTTATATTTTTAATTTTCAGAGCTTGGTTTTAATCCGAATATAACATAATTATATCTTTTTGAAATCAGAAAATGATGAAGAATTAGAACACGATAAACGTAATTTTTGATCGTTTAATAAAAAATGATTTTAACTACAATTTTCAGATTTTTAATGACCAAAGTCATTAATTAAATGTTAAGCCTCCCAGCTGAAATGCAATACCAAAGTCCGGCCTTCGTCGAAGATTGCTTGGCCAAAATGTCAATCAATTTTATTGAAAAATGAAGGTGTGACATTGCCGCCTCAACTATAACAAAATGCCGGATATGACGTCATCAAAGACATTTATCGAAAAAATGAAAAAAAACATCTGGGGATATCATACCCAGAAACTCTCATGAAAAATTTCATACAGATCAGTCGAGTAGTTTACTCTGAATCGCTCTACACACACACACACACACACACACACACACACACACACACACACACACACACATACATCACGACCCTCATCTCGATTCCCCCCTCTATGTTAAAACATTTAGTCAAAACTTGACTAAAATGTAAAAAG
>NC_090251.1:45529979-45608203 GCF_037325665.1 Littorina saxatilis | reverse complement strand
GGTAAAATTAGTATTTCGGTGTTCAGTCAAATGTTAAAGTTTCTACCACAGACATACATACATACATACGCACGCACGCACAGACAAAAGTTAGCATCGCATAGGCTACACTTACGTGAGCCAAAAACTACTTTTATCAATTAGCAAGTGGTTTAACTATTTCAGAAATGAAGAACATATATGGGTCTACATATTCTGTGCAAAACTGTTCAAAATTTTGATTATAGCACATATACACATACAGGATTAATATTTCTGTTGCTTCTTCAACATAAAGTAGAAGCCTTGTCATCAGAAACAAACACTTTATTTACTTTTTACATTTTGTGCATGAAGTGATTGGGAAGTTGAGGGGGGGGGGGGGGGGGGGGGGGAATTGCACTGAAATTACTTACACCTTATATTCTTTTTTAAACTCAAGGATCCATGTACAATTACTTAACATTTCACCTGTACTAACTTGCACCTCGGTGAAACACCATATCTGTTAAATTAATACAGCATATATCATTAATAACTGTTAACATAATTATACAACTCTCGGTGCACACCAACACACATAAAATATTCCTACACTCAAACCATCATTCATCTCAGAACTGTTCATACATTCATAATAATTTAATTAAAAATAGCTTTGTCAGTTTATCAGTCAAAGGAACCTTTCTTTTTGGGGCAAGATTACATGACTATTCAGAAAGTTGGTCTGGTCATTCAAAACTAAACGTAGAAGAGAAAAAAATAGAAAAAAAGGCTGTGCTGCACACAACTTTTGAAAAGCTGAAAAATAATCGTTGAATCAAGTGTCCTTTCTCACAAAATCAATTCCCCAGAAAATTCCTACGCATTGCAGAAAATCGGTTTGATTCTTGTTGCTTTTTGGGTCCAGCGGACCATATAGGCCGAATCAGGACCCTGCAGGAAATCAGTACAAGATGTTGATTCTGGGTATGTGTACATGTTCAATTGGACAGAAACACTCCACGCATGCAAAGACTAACCCTATCTAAAATATTCGTTTACATCGGAAGGCGGCTATGCAATTTTAATGTCATAATGATCAGAATAATGAAACATTGATGAGAAAATTAGCACGTTTACAGTACGCCTCTTAACTATGTGACAGGGGAGACTACCGCTCCTTTCACAGCAGACTCTGCACCCGAGTTGTTGGCCTTTAAGTCAACACCGGTTGATTGTGGAACTCTGTTTGTGATGGGGTCTGGTGGTTTCCGATTGTCTGTATGTTCATGGAAACTTTCCGGTTTGCATAACAGTTTTTATAGGGCTAAGAAATTAGCCCTAACATTTTCAATCCTGTTTGATTGCACTTCGCCTCCCGAGGTGATCGTAGTGTTTTGGCACTCGGTTACATCTGGCGCTGCGAGGATATGTTCAGGTAATGGCATAATATGACCACTGAACATTTTCGTGCTGTTCCCATTCTGCGAACTTGGGATGGACAGTGGTCCCCCGGTTCGGAACTTCGGGACGAAGTTCATTCAAACGGGGGCGATTGTGACAGGGGAGACTACCGCTCCTTTCACAGCAGACTCTGCACCCGAGTTGTTGGCCTTTAAGTCATCACCGGTTGATTGTGGAACTCTGTTTATGATGGGGTCTGGTGGTTTCCGATTGTCTGTATGTTCATGGAAACCTTCGGGTTTGCATAACAGTTTTTATAGGGCTAAGAAATTAGCCCTAACATTTTCAATCCTGTTTGATTGCACTTCGCCTCCCGAGGTGATCGTAGTGTTTCGGGACTCGGTTACAACTATAATGAATTGGCATTATCTATGAAATCATCAGATGTCTGCTGAAAGCTTTGCTTGCTTTTGAATCTGCGTAGAGAGTTAAGGGGGGACAGGGTAGGCAAGCACTTTTTTTTTTTATTTTGGAAACAGCTTGCTGCTTGTTTGATTTTTGCAAGCAGAATAACCTAATTAAGGGAAACCATTTTAAATTTTGAGTGAAAAGCAATTTTTGGGGGTTTTATTCACCAAAATGTGAGAAAAACGTTATAAAATGTGCTTTTTTTAAAATGTTGCAGTTTGTGAACCAGTGCATGTTTTGATCCAATTTTTCTTCTTTGCAGCAATATGTGTGTGTTTAATAATTCTGTGTATCGAAAAGCATTTCTAAGCAATATATTATTTTAATTTAGCATTTTCAGTTACCGGTTCAGTTTTGATAAGAAAAATACATGAAATCCTAACTGTCAGACTCATAAAAACCCAACCAATGCACTGAACTCTTATTCCATACACAGAACTGATGCTGTACAACTCATAAACAACATATACAAAAACTGAACAAATCCATCAAGCCTTTCAAAAGTTGCAACATTTTAATTGTAGCGTTTTGTCTGAAAATTACATTCAGAGAAAACAGCATTTTAAAGATTTGAACCAGTACATAAAAAAACCAGTAGCACAGTGCACCCTGAATTCATATGTTTTTATCAGAATGACCACTTTACTATGTAGGGAAAAGGATTTGACAATCAAATTATCAGGATTTTTTTTATATACATCATATGAAAACAGCCATCTTTGTTTGTACCGATATGAAAACATGAATCAGAACCAAACTGTCAGACTCATAAAAACCCAACCAATGCACTTAACTCTTATTCCATACACAAAACTGACGCTTTACAAATCATAAACAACATAAACAAAAATGAAACAAATCCATCAAGCCATTCAAAAGTTGCAACATTTTAATTACAGATGTTTGTCTGAAAATTACATTCAGAGAAAACAGCATTTGAAAGATTCCAACCAGTACCTCAAACTAGTAGCACCGTGCAGCCTGAATTGATATGTTTTTATAAGAATAACCACTTTACTATGATGGGGAAATGATTTGACGATCAAATTATCCAGACTTTTTTTAAAAAATCATTTGAAAACTCATCTATGTTAGTGCAGATATGAATCAAAACGAAACTGTCGGACTCATAAAAACACAAGGAATCCACTGTATTCTTATTCCATGCACAGAAATGGTGCTTCACAAATCATAAACAACATATACAAAATTGGAACAAATCCATCTTGCCATTCAAAAGTTACAACATTTTAATTACCACATTTTGTCTCAAATTACATGTAGAGAAAACAGCATGTAAAAGAGTCTCACTAGTACCCCGGTAAACTAGTACCACAGTAGAGCTTGAATTAATGGGGTGTTTTTTTTTTTAACCAGAATAACACTTTAACTATGAAGGGGAAATGATTTGATAATCAAATTATCAGATTTTTTTTATTTAAAAAAAAATTATATGAAAACATTAAAAAAGTCAATTATCTGTGTTTGTGCTGATATGAAAATATTGATCAGAACCAAACTGTCAGACTCATAAAAACCCAACGGATGCACTGATTTCTTATTCCATTGCATAGAAATGATGCTTCACAAATCATCAACAACATTACATAATTATATATACACAAATGGAACTAAGCTATCAAGCCATTCAAAAGTTGCAACATTTTAATTACAGTATTTCTGTGCTCAATCCTAACACTGCAGCAAATTTCTGTAAAGCTGAATGTCCCTTTCCATGTACCAACTTGGTCATACGCGGATTATTTAAAATGCAACTTTACCACCCGAAGCGTTGCAAACACCGGGAGAAGAGTAAACAACTGCAGACTTGAATGGACACTCATATGCACTCCAGATGCAGGGCCTGTGCAAATCCTTGGGCTGATGCATCACCTTCTTTCATAATCAGACTGCTATCAGACAAGCATTCAGTACAGGATATAAACCTTTCAGCAATAGATTGAGCTGATCAATGTTGACAAAAGCCCAACACATGTCAGCGGAGTGACGTTGCACAGTACCAGTATCCATATCTGCTTGTGATGGGTCAGAAGATGGCAAAGTATCTGTATCTTCTTATGGTTGGTCAGAAGATGGCAAAGCTGATGTTTCTGCTGTGGAAGAGGGTAGTTCCGGTTTAGCAAACTTTTCCATCAGGTCAATCTTTCTCCTCGCTGCCACCACAGGAGGACTGGCTCTCCCCTTGCTCCAACCTATAATAAATACACAAACACTGATTTAATATTTGATACAACTGTCCATGGTTTTTGTTTGTAATAAGCTGCAAATTTTAAGACTCAATATAAACGTCAACAAGTGCTTGTACTTTATTTTGCAAATGACCATGTTACATGGGGTGTACCTCAACTTTTTGGCTAGGCTGGTAAATCAGAAATCCCAATCAGCCCCCAACCACTGAACCAGGCGGGTTTTCTTACAACCACCTCAGCGGCTCGTACCCACATATGTCGGTTGACGAACACACACACACACACACACACACACACACACAAAAGACATTCATTAATTGGCCCCTATCACAAAATGTACATGTCAAGTTTACTATGGGATTTGAGTAACCACACAATCACATACACACAGGAACTAATACTGAAACTAGCTGAATTATTTTCTTTCTTTCTTTCTTTCTTTTCATATTTTTCTTTTAAAATTAATTTATTTCATCACACTTGCTATGTATTTGCTTGTTTCTTGTCTGTTGTCTGTTTTGTGTGTGTGTGTGTGTTCTGTGTGTGTGTGTTCTGTGTGTGTGTATACATTTTCAGATTTCCTAAACCTAGCACTGTTTGCAGGTGATCTTTATGCTTTTGATTCATGAGTTGCATCCCCAGTCCTTTAGTTTAACTCTTTTTTTTTCTTTGGTGAAGTAAATTGGATCTATTTTTTTTATTCCTTAGTTAATGGAAAAGATTTGACAACAATATTGCTGTCAATGATAGGTTGGTCAGCCATGCTGGTGTAAACCAATCCTTTAGAATTAGAGAACGCTCTCTAGTAGGGTACTTATTTTCCTATGGTCAATGACCAGAAACAGAAACTGTGTCAGTCGTACATCGCTCAGATGCTGCTTCTCAGTTTGACCCCAGACAAAGAATACTGATGACATGTTACACCATAGTAAGCTCTCAAGGACTGGCCAGCGAAGAACAATAAAATAGGGGTTGTGAAGACGATATCACAGAGATGATCGAGGGAGGGAGGGGGGGGGGGGGTTGTGCGGCGGCGGCATGGTCAGTAAATTGGATCAAGAAACCCGCAAAATACTTCAGACACAAACTGTTTATCATTTACCTGCAAACCCTAACACATTCTTACAACAACAACAACATAACGATGTGCAATAAATCACGTTGTCAAACAAACAAGATCGAAAAGAGAAAGAAGCAAAACCCACCTCGTCGAGTCAAGAATCTTAGAATGTCGTCTGCTCAAATACGATCATGTTGGTTCATTTCGGAGTGTTGTTACTTCCTTCTACTGTTCGCTGCTGCTGGTTCATCTTTCTCTGATATTTCTAGCCACTATGCCGAACATTTCCAATGTTAGGGTTGTTCTCCGCAGCTCAAAACTTTGAAAAATGCTGCTGAATCGGTGAAAACGTCATGGATTTGTTGACACCGGGGGACTGATAAGTTGTCTACTGCGCTTGCGCCAAATGCCTTTGACCTACATATATTTGCATATATTAATTCCGGGGTTTCGGTTGGAACGGATTCTCTCTCTTTCTGCCTATGTCAACGGAAATTCCCCAACGGTGATGACGTCATCTTGAAGAACGGAAATTTCCACACAGTTCGAACAGCGAAGGGTCATGTCATGTGCGCACATTTACCAGTACGGAGTATCCAAAGTTGACCATTTTTTCGATTTTTTTGATAAAACACAGACAAAAACAACAAAACATCGGTTTGAAAATGGTTTTATTTACATGAATACATGTCTAAAATGACAAAAGCAGATTATTGAATGCATTCCAGGATGTTCAAAGGTGTGAAAAATGCAACAACCCCAAAAAGGTGTATGAGACCAAAAATAACTCATTTTGCCTACCCGGTCTGCCCTTAATGAATCACAATTTCTTTAAACTAAGCTACGAATTATGTTTCTGTAATTTATGTAAACAACTGTGCATATTACTACATGTCTTTCATTGCTGGATGAAATGATACAACATCTGACAGTTTGAATAGAATAGACACAATCAATAAATAAACAAACAAAGCATAATGCTCAAACAAGCAAAGCATAATGCCCAGAGATTATATTCCCTCACCTCAATCCATGTCAAACGATTATTGCAAACAGTGACCCAAACCTAACACATAGGAGCTTCCTGCAAGAAGTTCTCTTTGCTGTTGGCACAACATTATAAGGAAATCTAATCATGATAACTTCTGTATTGTGCAAGTTATGGCCGGAACAAAACATTCAGTGATGGCTAGATGAACACCGACATGAAAAAGAACAGACTTCTGAGGTTACAAAAATGTTAGTATAAAGCAAACAATGTTTTTGTAACCACAGAAGCCTCTTCTCAGTAATTCTTTAAAGCATGATTCCAAAAAGCTGTAATGGTTCTGAATTCACGGATACTGTTTTGAATAAAACAAAATATCTGAATCCTTCCAATGACCTTGACCTTGAACAAAGTAGCTGGAACACAGTCAACGTATCATGACACAAAAAGACTCGGATGAGACAAAAAACCGAGGTCCCTTCATGTACACTACATTGGGGTGTGCACGTTAAAGATCCCACGATTGACAAAAGGGTCTTTCCTGGCAAAATTGTATAGGCATAGATAAAAATGTCCACCAAAATAACCGTGTGACTTGGAATAATAGGCCGTGAAAAGTAGGATATGCGCCAAAATGGCTGCGATCTGCTGGCCGATGTGAATGCGTGATGTATTGTGTAAAAAAATTCCATCTCACACGGCATAAATAAATCCCTGCGCCTTGAATATGTGCGCGATATAAATTGCATAAAATAAAAATTAAAAAATAAAAAAATAAATCCCTGCGCTTAGAACTGTACCCACGGAATACGCGCGATATAAGCCTCATATTGATTGATTGAAAATGCTTGACTGAGAAAACTGTATACGTTCAGAAGTTAACGGCAATGCAGCAGAGAAAAGACCAGCATAGAGATGAAATAGAGATGAAAGGACAGCATCAGTAATAATGGTCGAATCTGTTATGTTTTGTTTTAAATACACTCACATTCCAAGTTTGACCAACCATGCAAAGCCCTCCATGATTCAGAAGCTGCTAACAGTAACAGTATAAGAAAAAATGCAACTCAGACAGACACACATAAAAACCAAACAAACACAAAAACCTGAAAGCGTTTCTATAGTGACATGGATTCACCAAAGAGGCTTCTGCACATAATGATGTGCTGATTTAGAAAATCTCAACACACATGTGCCTATACTTCAGGGTTAAGTGGCAGTAACATACTGGACGGAGGACAGAAATAAACTGAAAACAATGGAAAATACAGACAAGCAAAACCATCCCTTGTCAGGAACAGGAATAAACAACAGGAGGAAATTAAGCCTCTTTAGCGTGAGATTCTCAGCCGTTATGCAAATGATCAAAGACAAGGTCGTAAGAACAACAGACAAAATCGGATCACAAAAAGACAACAGGAGCGATAACTGTTTAGTATAAACAGAAAAGTCACAACCGAAAGAACTAAAATAATGCAGCCTGTGACTTAATATCTCACAAAAGAAATGTTTCTGAGATCAGCTTTCCTCATGATGTTAAGAACAGCATACCTGCAGCATAAATAAATCCCTGCGCCTTGAATATGTGCGCGATATAAATTGCATAAAAAAAAAAAATAAATAAAAAAAATCCCTGCGCTTAGAACTGTACCCACGGAAGACGCGCGATATAAGCCTCATATTGATTGATTGATTGAGCTTGGCCTTGGCTTGAAGCAGAGTGTGATTCCCAGTTATGATAAAACCGAATGTAAGGTTTCTCAGGGCCTTGTCTATCAACAGTTCGATCCTGTGCTTTGCTTATTTGTCATGTTCGGAGAGCTGGACATCAATGACGCTACGTTAATCTTTAGCTGAACTAATTGCTCAAATCACAAGCCAATTATCTTTCAGTGCAATCAAACCTCAAGAAAAGTGATTCAACGATAACGGAAAAATTAATAATTCCACCTTTTACAATAGCATGTAATCAATCACATTGTGTCTTATTTACTTTACACAGTAATAAGAGCATGAGACACATATCCCACAAAAGGCAAAGTTGCACTCAAAATCTATTACAGAAAAAGCGTGATCAACAAATTGAGAGATACAGACGGAACACAGTTGTTAAATAAATATTTCCCAAGTTAAAATTACCCTGGGGGATCAGGAATAGACTCACAGCACCATCCGTAGCCACAGAAAGGACTTTAAACAAAAATAGCAAGACAGAGAAAAGGCAACAAAACTCAAACGAGGTTACCAGGCTGAAGGAAAAATGGCAACAGCAAAAATGGGAGAAATCCCTTCAGAATAAAAGCTCACCTAACTCCATCAAGGTCAGATGAAAACAAATGTGAGACAATATTCCATAGAGGAAAATGTGAAGGGCAAGAATGAGAGGGAGAGGTTATTTTTAAAAGAGAGAGAGAGAGAGAGAGAGAGAGAGAGAGAGAGAGAGAGAGAGAGAGAGATGCAGAAAGCAACACACACACACACACACACACACACACACACACACACACACACACACACACAGAGGAAACACAAGAGCAAAACTTATTCTGCAGTAAATCACTAAATGCGTATAAACCAGACAATCAACAAGATACACACAGACTTTAAATAACAACTCAAACCATAACAATTCATATAATCATCATCCATTGAAGAACAACATTAACAATTCATATAATTATCATCCACACAACATAAAACCCAACACAACACCAACCACAGTGTTACAACAGAGCGGCAGGTTTGAGGTGACGCGGTAGAAGTCCAAACGTCGCCATGATCCTATCAGCCAGCCAGACCGGCAGAAAGGGATGTAAGCAGATCACCAGCTCCTCCCCCTTCCCTGTCGGATAGCGGGCTCTGGGTCGCATGGAAAGCAGAGCGCTGCGGATACATCTGATGGTGGGGGTGAGGTCCGCTGGGAAGGTCTGGGAGGTGGTGATGAAATGGGAGTACATGGAGTTAAGGTAATCTTTGCCGTACGTGTCCTGCGTCTCGGGGTCCAGCGACTCCCAGATCTCCGTCTGACGCTTCTTCAGCACCTGTTCTTGTGTGTTACCTGAAACCAGAACGTGAACACTGAATCAACACCCGTTCTTGACTTGCGTGTTGCCTGAAATGAAAATGTGAACACTGAATCAACACCTGCTTTTGTGTGTTGCCTAAAAACAGAATGTGAACACTGAATCAACACCTGTTCTTGTGTGTTGCCTGAAATGAGAATGTGAACACTGAATCAACACCTGGTCTTGTGTGTTGCCTGAAATGAGAATGTGAACACTGAATCAACACCTGGTCTTGTGTGTTGCCTGAAATGAGAATGTGAACACTGAATCAACACCTGGTCTTGTGTGTTGCCTGAAATGAGAATGTGAACACTGAATCAACACCTGTTCTTGTGTGTTGCCTGAAATGAGAATGTGAACACTGAATCAACACCTGTTCTTGTGTGTTGCCTGAAATGAGAATGTGAACACTGAATCAACACCTGGTCTTGTGTGTTGCCTGAAATGAAAATGTGAACACTAAATCAACACCTGCTCTTGTGTGTTGCCTGAAACCAGAATGTGAACACTGAATCAACACCTGCTCTTGTGTGTTGCCTGAAACCAGAATGCATGGGTGCAACCTGGAAAATTCCAAAAACCGGCAAAAGTTGGGGTCCAAGCTTTTTTAGTATTTAAAATGCCAAAAAAAACCTCTCCTGGAACAAAAACATCGGCAGCCGATGAAACCAAAAACCGGCTGCCGGCATGTAGCCGGCAGAGTTGCACCCATGAGAATGTGAGCACTAAATCAACACCTGTTCTTGTGTGTTGCCTGAAACCAGAATGTGAACACTAAATCAACACCTGCTCTTGTGTGTTGCCTGAAACCAGAATGTGAACACTAAATCAACACCTGCTCTTGTGTGTTGCCTGAAACTAGAATGTGAACACTAAATCAACACCTGTTCTTCTGTGCTGCCTGAAACAAGAACGTGAACACTGAATCAACACCTGCTCTTGTGTGTTGCTTAAAACCAGAACGTGAACACCGACTCAACACCTGCTCTTGTGTGTTGCCTGAAATGAAAACGTGAAAATTGAATCAACACCTGCTCTTGTGTGTTGCCTGAAACCAGAACGTGAACACTGAATCAACACCTGCTCTTGTGTGTTGCCTGAAACCAGAACGTGAACACTGACTCAATACCTGCTCTTGTGTGTTGCCTGAAACCAGAACGTGAACACTGAATCAACACCTGCTCTTGTGTGCTGCCTGAAACAAGGATGTGAACGCATGATCAGCATCATGCCTGATGTGCGCACTGGAACCTGACCTGTCTACAGTGGAGTCCAGCTATAACGAACCTGGGTATAACGAAATCCCGCTTTTAACGAACTGCCATTGATTTCCCGGCAGACAGCCTTCTATTTCTTACTTGTTACTTTCCGGCTACAACGAACCTTTTGATCTCATTTGCGTAACGAACCCCTCTTATAACAAACACGTTTTCATCGCCCCAGAGCCGTTTTGTCTCTAAAAGTCACAAGGCTACAACGAACTGATGTCAATAATTGTCTCCAAAGACAAAAATACACAAAAATACACAAACACAAGTGCACATCGCGTGATGAGCGAACTCTGAACAAACAGCAAGAGGTGCACGGAACAGCCACCGCTGCTGTGTTTTCACTATTCCAATCAGCTGCTAAGCTATGACTGTGCTCTAAAAATTCACAAGGCTACAACGATCTGTGAGGCGAGATCAAAGGCAGTTCCATTGTGATAGCTGGGTGGCCTTGTTTATAGACACTGTGACCTTCTTCCCAGGGGTCATTGACCCAGTTTTAGCTATGAGAGGTGGTTCCCCTTTATGAGAGAGGAAACACTTCCTGCACCCGGGTCAGTGACCGAGTTTAACCTATGGGGAGTTTAACCTATGGGGCGGTCTCTTTGATGTCTTGAGAGGAAACTTGGCCAGGGTAGTACATGCACCAGAACTGGTGGACACCATGAAATCGGAGATTGATCAGAATGTACATATGTACATGCTTTTACACGACTTTTTAAATTCTACTTCTAAAATTGTGACAGTAAAGTGAACATTTGAACTATGCCTCTATGGATTATATTATGAAGCTGTTGAAAACATGCAGAGATTGTACTCTCCAAGGAAAGATCGATGGGACGATCATTTGAAGGTGAGTGGGAAAACTTGTCTTAAGGCCATTTAGGGTTGAAAACTCTACAGCGAATTACTGATATAACGAACTAAAATGTATCTCCCTTGAGATTCGTTGTACCCGGACTCCACTGTATTTTTCCTGGGTGGGGTGGGTAGTTACTTCTTGAACTTGTGGAATTTTCTCCAAAAATGTGGCTGCTATTCCTGAGGCTCGCATGCAACGAAGGAGCTGCACTTCCCAGTCTTTTTGTAACCACATTTTTAGCTCTTGGGGTATGTTGTTCTCAAAATGTGGATTACTCTGTACTAAACAAATGTACTCATTCTGCAAGAAGAGCATTTTCATGGGCTCAGACAATCTTTACATTTTGAATGTTGTGGGACCGCTAACAAGTTGGGATCAGAGACAATGGCAAATACTTCAACTGGAAGCGTAGAGAGTGGGCATGGTTATTGTTTTGGTTAAAACCAGTCCATGCCATGGGTAAAGCAAAGAGTTGTATCAGTTAAGCAAGGATTTGAGAATTAAACTGTATTTTTTCCTGGGGGTGGTGGCGTCATTTTTCCTATATGGCTTGCACTAATTTGTTGTTCACACCAACAAACAAGAAGGGCAAAGCCCATACGACTCACATGCTTTACACATTTTTCCTACCAAAATACATGTGACCTTGACCCAAGGTCAAGGTCATCCAAGGTCATGCAACACAAAGCTGTTAATTCAAGACATAGGAAGTACAATGGTGCTTATTGGCTCTTTCTACCATGAGATATGGTCACTTTTAGTGGTTCACTACCTTATTTTGGTCACATTTCATAAGGGTCAAAGTGACCTTGACCTTGATCATATGTGACCAAATGTGTCTCATGATGAAAGCATAACATGTGCCCCACATAATTTTTAAGTTTGAAACAGTTATCTTCCATAGTTCAGGGTCAAGGTCACTTCAAAATATGTATACAATCCAACTTTGAAGAGCTCCTGTGACCTTGACCTTGAAGCAAGGTAAACCAAACTGGTATCAAAAGATGGGGCTTACTTTGCCCTATATATCATATATAGGTGAGGTATTCAATCTCAAAAACTTCAGAGAAAATGGGAAAAATGTGAAAAATAGCTGTTTTTTAGGCAACATTTATGGCCCCTGCGACCTTGACCTTGAAGCAAGGTCAAGATGCTATGTATGTTTTTTGGGGCCTTGTCATCATACACCATCTTGCCAAATTTGGTACTGATAGACTGAATAGTGTCCAAGAAATATCCAACGTTAAAGTTTTCCGGACGTCCGGACGACTCGGGTGAGTACATAGACTCACTTTTGCTTCGCATGTGAGTCAAAAATGATATGTGTTACATTCAAATATTTATGCTGAAAAAACAAAGGTAAGCTAGTCTGTGAACTGAAACACAAGCAGTTAAAAAATGTCTACTAGCTTGATGGGCTAGTATTTTTTTCAACTCACTAGCCTACAGAAATGTCCACTAGCCAAAAACTGATTCACTATTCTTCGCCTGAGAAAGATAGTCTCTCTATAAACACATTTTCAAGGCATAACACCAACTGTTAGTCAAGCAAATTTAATAAACAGGCCAATAAGAAAAGTTATTAGCAACAGCGATATATTTTGCAATTAATACTGAAGTGAACAACTGCATGTACAGTATGGTTGTAATAAAGATTAAACAGATGTAATGATTTCAATAACAGCAATAATCGAAAAACAGATAGCTTACGTTCCAAAATTCAGAATAAAAAAACAAGCATGGTAGATTATTGGAACGTTTAATTTCAGACAAAACAGTAATGGAAATGTAACGTTTTTTGTCAGAATTTAAATGTTCCAACAACCTACAGTTCTTGTTTTTTGATTTTCAATAACGGCAGTTTCTTTCACTATCTGACCTGTATAGAAAGCCCCAGGCTCGATGATCGCCACATGGACATCCCACTTGTACATCTCTTGTCTGAGGGTGTCGGAATAGGCCAACAGAGCATGCTTGGACATACTGTAAGCTCCTGCACCAGGTAATGCCATCCTTCCTGAAATATAAAAAAAAGCCAGCGTCTTGAGATAAGTTTATTGTCTGTATCATAAGTGTTTGTCTGTCTGTCTGTCTGTCTGTCTGTCTGTCTACTTAAAAGACTTGGAGTCATAAATGAAACGTTCCAATACCCTACCATTCTTGTTATTACATTTAGTCAAGTTTTGACTAAATGTTTTAACATAGAGGGGGAATCGAGACGAGGGTCGTGGTGTATGACAGTATGTGTGTGTGTGTGTGTGTGTCTGTCTGTCTGTCTGTGCGTGTGTGTGTGTAGAGCGATTCAGACTAAACTACTGGACCGATCTTTATGAAATTTGACATGAGAGTTCCTGGGAATGATATCCCCGGACGTTTTTTTCATTTTTTCGATAAATATCTTTGATGACATCATATCCGGCTTTTTGTAAAAGTTGAGGCGGCACTGTCACACCCTCATTTTTCAATCAAATTGATTGAAATTTTGGCAAAGCAATCATCGACGAAGGCCGGAGTTTGGTATTGCATTTCAGCTTGGTGGCTTAAAAACTAATATACTGTTCAAAAAAAGAAACGCATAGTTGCTACTTGCCAAATTTGTTTTATTTTTCGAAAAAATTAACAGAAAATCCAATATTTAGATTATTTGTTTGAAATTTGGTATGGACACAGTTGAATGCACACACAGTTCATTTGCATCTTCAAATCAATCAGTCAATCAATACGATTGGGTGCCGAGGCTGTCAAGTCAGTAGGGGGTGTGACTGCCTTGAGCAGCAACAACTGCCCGGCACCTTCTGGGCATGGACTGGATCAGATGCCGGATATCTTGCTGTGGGATGGTGTCCCACTCCTCCTGAAGTGCCTGCAATAGATCGCGGTGATTTGCCGGCGCTTCTTCTCGCCTGCGCACACGTCTGTCCAATTCATCCCAGAGGTGTTCTATCGGGTTCATGTCTGGCAACATGGATGGCCAGGGAAGCACCTGGACATGGTGGTCGGTGAGGAACTGGGTGGTGAGTCGTGCTGTGTGCGGGCGAGCGTTGTCCTGCTGGAATATGGCATCCTGGTCAGCCAGAAGAGGAAGGGCGTGTGGGCGCAGAATTTCCTCCACGTATCGCTGGGCAGCTATGCGCCCTTGGACGTGCACCAGGGTGCTCCTTCCAGCGGTATTGATCGCCCCCCACACCATGACGCCTCCACCACCATGAACGGGTGCCTCATCCACACAGTTGGGCGCGTAACGTTCGTTTACTCTCCGGTAGACCCTCCTCCGACCATCATGTCGCTGGAGCAGGAAGTAGGACTCGTCGCTGAACCACACGTGTCTCCAGTGATTCCGGACGGTCCAGCGAAGGTGCTGGTTGCCCCACTGCACTCGGTTCTGGCGATGGCGGCGGGTGAGGACAGCTCCTCTGTGAGGTCTGCGAGCTCTCAAACCAGCTTCATGCAGGCGGTTCCGCACGGTCTGGTCCGATAATCGGTGTGGCCCGGGGAGAGCCTGGACAGAAGATGAGGCCGACAGGAAACGATTCCGGAGGTGGCGGAGCCGTATGAAGCGGTCGTGAGCAGCAGTTGTCACCCTTGGTCTTCCCGCTCGTGGCAAGTCAGCAACGGAGCCAGTGGCTTGAAACCTGACCCACAGTCTACTGATGGTGCTCTGGGACACGTGGAAGTGCCTGGCGATTGCACTTTGACTTTGGCCTGCTTGTAAACGACCCAATGCAATTTGGCGGTCTTCTCTGCTCAATCGGGCCATCTTTCGTCGCTGAATTGTCGTCTGATTTCTTTGTGGCGAACAATCCGCTTTTATGGGTTTTGGAAGACATGGTGAGAGCTCAATATTCCCCGAGTTTCACGAGATTACACTGAAGCATGACGAGTGGTCATGCCAAATGAGCAATTTTGACATTGTAGCCACTGATAACGCATGCGTCACGTGCAGAGCTCACTTGTGGCAATGGACAAAAGGTCGACGACCAGATAAAAATTTTCTGCAGTTTGGTGGATATCCTTGTAGCCATATAACTAAATTAACCAAATATTACAAGCTATGCGTTTCTTTTTTTGAACAGTATAAATGAGTTTGGTCATTAACAAGAAGGGCAAAGCCCATACGACTCACATGCTTGACCTTGACCTTTACATGACCTTGACCTTCAGGGTCAAGATCAAATAACTAAACCTAGCAATGACATCATACACTAAGAACTGCTTTACAAATTTTTCCTACCAAAATACATGTGACCTTGACCCAAGGTCAAGGTCATCCAAGGTCATGCAACACAAAGCTGTTAATTCAAGACATAGGAAGTACAATGGTGCTTATTGGCTCTTTCTGCCATGAGATATGGTCACTTTTAGTGGTTCACTACCTTATTTTGGTCACATTTCATAAGGGTCAAAGTGACCTTGACCTTGATCATATGTGACCAAATGTGTCTCATGATGAAAGCATAACATGTGCCCCACATAATTTTTAAGTTTGAAACAGTTATCTTCCATAGTTCAGGGTCAAGGTCACTTCAAAATATGTATACAATCCAACTTTAAAGGACCCTTGCGACCTTGACCTTGAAGCAAGGTCAACCAAACTGGTGTCCAAAGATAGGGCTTACATTGCCCTGTATAGCATACATAGCTAAGGTTGCCATTCTCGATAACTTCAGAAAAAAATGCGAAAATGTGAAAAATGGTCGTTTTTAAGACAACAATTACGGCCCCTGTGACCTTGAACTTGAAGTGAGGTCAAGTTGCCGCACATGTTTTTTGAGATCTTGTAACCATACACCATCAGGCCACATCAGGTGTTGATAGACTTAATAGTGTCCAAGAAATATCCAACGTTAAAGTTTTCCGGACGGACGGACGGACAGCAATTACGGCCCCTGTGACCTTGAACTTGAAGTGAGGTCAAGTTGCCGCACATGTTTTTTGAGATCTTGTAACCATACACCATCAGGCCACATCAGGTGTTGATAGACTTAATAGTGTCCAAGAAATATCCAACGTTAAAGTTTTCCGGACGGACGGACGGACGCCGGGACGGACGGACGGACGGACGACTCGGGTGAGTACATAGACTCACTTTTGCTTCGCATGTGAGTCAAAAATCGGAAACTTGTAATTAAAATTATTTTTTTTACGATCCAAAAATAATTTCATCTTATTCTTCGTCATTTTCTGATTCCAAAAACATATATATATACATATGTTATATTTGGATTACAAACAAGCTCTGAAAATTAAAAATATGAAAATTATGAATAAAATTAATTTTCCAAAATCGATCTTATTCCTTGTCGGTCCCTGATTCCAAAAACATATATATATAGATAGATATGTTTGGATTAAAAACAAACTCAGTAAGCTAAAAAGAATAGACATACAGAAAAGCGTGTTATCCTGCTCAGCGCGACCACTACCGCACTATTCTGCATGGCTTGTCGATTTCATTGCCTTTGCCACGAGCGGTGGACTGACGGAACTACGAGTATGTGGTCTTGGTGAAAAAAGCAGTGCGTTCAGTTTCATTCTGTGAGTTTGACAGCTTGACTAAATGTTGTTATTTCGCCTTACGCGACTTGTTTTTATTCCAAACAAAAACTGTCAAGACCTTGGAGTCATTATAATTCAAACTCAGCTATGAAAATAAGGCTATTGCAGATTACCTATGCACTTTCAGCACTCAGAAGAATTGGAAATGGAGTTGAATTGGAAATGGAGTTTTGCTGGTCACAGCTAGAACTCTGACCAGAAGCTCTTTTAAATTAAACAAATAATGTGCATAACATGTTTGTGACTGACAAAAAGCAGTTAGGGAAGGGGTTTGAGTTTTTCTCCTCATTACTCATGATTGAAACTCAATGTTAAATTGGTGTGTAGGCATCCTGTGTTCCACGTCCTTGAAGTATTGAGAGGTATCGTATGTCTAGGTGAGAAAAGCAAGGGGTATTCGTATACTCTTGCTAAAATTCAAGGGAGACAACTACACAGTTTGTGACTGAAAGACTTCATAATTACCAATTAACTGACGCAAACAATGAAGCATACAGTATAAAATACACAAGATTAATGTCTTTCACATCTGATTTACCAGTTATCCTCTGCTTCAGTCCACTTCTAAAATTTTCTGGTACCATCATAATCTTATTGCTATCATAACAGAACGATTGGTTTGTTGTTGATGCTTCTTGTCTCAAGAATTTGATCTTATTCTTTGTTTGGTTTTGAAAGAAAGAACAAAAAGAAAGAAACAAGAAACAAAGGAAGAAAGAAAGCAAAGAAAGAATGAAAGTGAGAAAGAAGGAAGGGAAATAACTCACCCACAAGACTGGACACATTGACAATTCTGCCCTTGGCTTTTCTGATTAGAGGCAGCACAGACTTCGTGACTTTGACAGCTCCAAACAAGTTAACGTCCATCACATGGCGGAATATTTTCTCCGAGGTCATTTCCACCTCAGAAAAATACCATACCCCTGCGTTGTTAACCACTCCCCAGAGTCCTGTAAAATAAAGTTAAGAATTTGTGTTTATCAGAATGACACAACCAAGACTCCCAAATCCAAGACCCCCCCCCCCCCTCCTCCCACCCCATTTGAAGATCTTGTTTCTTATGTCTCATCAATAATATCTATTTATGTACAGGTCTCCATTCCAAGACTCCCTCCCTTTAACGATGTCATTTTCTCAGATGTTTGCGGTCTTAAAATTAAAAGGATGGCTCTGCTGTAATACTGATAACTCATTAACTGCTCTTACTCACCCTCTTCTCCTACTGCTTGTTGGATTGATGCTGCTGCAGCCTCTATGTCTTTGTCTTTGGTCACATCCAGTTGAAGACATTTCAGCCTGGTAACAAAATAGTGACACAACTTAATACAATGTAAGTGAAATGGTGAGGATTTCTTCTCTTCATGTTTTCTTTAGACTTTTCTGATGCTAGTAGTAGTACTTGAATCTCTGGTGACTGTGCTAGTGCTACTGATACATTTATTATTATAAGATGTACCCCAAAAGCAGAAAAGAAAGCTTCAATAATTGACCATAAAAATAACCACACACAAAAACACATACACCCACTAGTCATTTTAAGCTCGATCCAATGATCACTTTACTTTAGCAAGCAGGACGAGCCAATACTGTCATACACCTTTACAAATTTGTGCAAGTTAGATCTTCAGTTTTGTGATACCAAACATAAAATCAAATGGAAATGTTTCTTTCTTCTGCAACTCAACTGGCCATGCATCACAGTCGAAGACCCAGGGATGCAGCAAAACAGGCAGGCCGGTGAGGGTGGAAAATCAAAACTAAGAAAGATCACTTACACTTACAGTCTTAGTCTTACCTATCTGAACACTTGTTCCTCAGTTCAATGGCACCAATTCCATCTTTTTCCAGGAAACCTGCGAAGACCCTCATGCCAATGCTGTCCAGTTTCTGGACCAGGGCGTGTCCAAACCCACTGTCACACCCTGGAACACAAAGAGAAAACAAAGTAGTTATTATGATCAGCATGAAACAAACAGTGGTCCGTATTCGGGGCCCTTCACCTAACGTACGTACTGTATTACTTTCTCCCCAACCTCACTGCACATTTTGATGAAATAGTGTATTGACACAGTCTATAGATCTTATAGATACCCAATAAATTAATAATGCAATCAAGTTTTACTCCCTTACAGTTACAGCAAAGCAGAAAGGGGCATGGGATGCAGAGGTGACACTCGATCGTGGATGTCAACAGACTTAACTTACGGCGGCAATTCTACTCTCAAAAAGACCTCAAACACAACCAAACTTCCTCTTTAAACTGTCTTATTATTGATCTACTTTCAACACTCAGCATGCTACAGATAAAATGTGTGTGTAGATATTTAACTTAATTCTGTGTGAGGGAATGATGTATTCATCTATTGTAGTGTACCTGTGATAAACACTGTTCTGTTGCCAACTGGCAAATGACTAGCTGGAAGGATGCTGTAAACAAGTAGACAACCAACAGCGAAGACCACCAATCCACCTGGGCCTTTGACGAAAAACTGACATAATGGTTCTCCTAAAAACAGTACCACCAGACTCAAAAAGGAGCGAAATCCAAATCTGAACTCGTTTGTTAGGAATTTTGACAAGACTGCCATTCCAAAGACGACTGTCACTGAGGAGTACAGGACAGAGTAAAAGATAATATCATCTCTCTCGATGTGGTCAGAAACATCCACATCCATTGTTATTGAACAGGTAGGGTGCAGATGCTTCGTTTAGGAGAAAATTATCGTCGGCTCATTTCAATCGAAGCCAAGCAGTCGCAAACAAACATGCGGGTGAAACGACCTTTTCCATTGGCCAAACTGTCAAGCTCAATTATTAAAGTGGAGCTCATTGGACAACCTTATTCAGGGCCGATAACATCCGTTTGTACTGTTCAAACATGGCTGCGCCCTGTGTCTCAATGGGGGGCAAGGTTTTATCCGTGATTTTTGTGGCTTTCCTCGTGGGAGCACAAGTAAGTCTCTCTTGCTTTAAGTTCGGCCGCAGGTGCATAAACAGATTGTGTTGTTCTATGATCTCTTTATTGACAAAGCTGGGCCTATTCAGTATTTTTGAGGCTGAATGTGCTGATGCTGCGTCGCCGTCTGCTACTCAGCCTACTGTACTACTCTGTTTATCAGTTTCGTTACCACTCTGACGGGCGCAGTGGCGGGGTGGTAAGACGTCGGCCTCTTAATCGGAAGGTCGTGAGTTCGAATCCCGGCCGCGGCCGCCTGGTGGGTCAAGGGTGGAGATTTTTCCGATCTCGGTGGAGATTTTTCCGTTCTCCCAGGTCAACCTGCTAGAGACGCCAGTAAATACAGCACCCTATACTCATGTGACATGTAAAATTAACTTCAGACTGAATGCTTCTCCGCCAATTTCAAGCGGTACAATTATCTTGAGGGTGAAAATCATGGGGGGATACACCTGTTCTAAAGTTCTATCAGCAGCACCGCTCGGGATAGTCACATTTACTGGCGTGTACCTGCTACCTAGTGCCTTATCCCCCTTCGTGTGTACACGCAAGCACAAGACCAAGTGCGCACGGAAAAGATCCTGTTATCC
This sequence comes from Littorina saxatilis, assembly GCF_037325665.1. Taxonomy (NCBI): domain Eukaryota; kingdom Metazoa; phylum Mollusca; class Gastropoda; order Littorinimorpha; family Littorinidae; genus Littorina; species Littorina saxatilis. The sequence continues at coordinate 45,587,815 of NC_090251.1, read as the reverse complement.
ATGTCCGAGTTCGGTGGGTTATAGAAACACGAAAATACCCAGCATGCTTCCCCCGAAATCGTCGTATGCTGCCTGAAAAAACGTAACACACATAAAAACGGTCATACACGTAAAAACCCACTCATGCAAAAACATGAGTGAACGTGGGAGTTTCAGCCCATGAACACAGAAGAAGAAGAAGTTACCACTACTTGTGTTAAAATCATCGTAATCATCTCATTATTTTATATTTGTTTGTAGGCACGTGTTTGTGCGTGTGTGTGTGTGTAAGTAGAGTCACTGTATTACTAACAGGGATGGCCAAATCTCACAAATTTAACTTGACGGCCGGGCGAGTATCCGCAAGAAAGTTGCTAGCCCGTCAGAAATTTCACTAACCCGTTACATACCACACACAAAATGTAGGATACGCCAGATACGTATAGTTGGATTAGACTGTACTGTGACGCAGTAGTCTCGATCCCTTTCACAGCAGCTTCTCTGCACTGACAATGACAGAGTTGTCTGCTGGCCTTGAGCTTGAACTATTTATAGTAGGTCCATTTCTGACGAAAGGGTGACTAATGGAGTGCCAATGGATGGGACAGGTCAACTCCTTTGTGTCACCGAGTCTGATTACGACGTCAATGACTGACTGAATAAACATAACATTAAAATCCCAGAATCAGTTTTGAGGGCAAAGTGGCATAACCAATGAATTGCTGAAACGGATTATGCCGTCTAAAGGCGTAGCCACTGCTGTAAGTGAATGAAATCTTACCTGTTATGAAGACCGTTTTGTTGTCCGCAGGCAGAAACTGGTTTTGTGGTTTTGTCAAATGAGCAAAAAACAAAGTGTTTATGCGCCATAGCCAACACATTTTTTGTGGAACAAGCGACATGGTGATTTGTATGCACCGCCAGTATTGTGTTTGTTTGTTACCTTCTTTTGTTTTTGTTTTGTTTTTAGAACAACTAGATTTTAACGTTTATGTTTAATGAGTCAGCATTAAATAAACCATTAGTAGATGTACTGAGCTAGTGTGATGCCAATATGAAGGGTTAATGCAGTCTTCTTTCTTGACTGTTTCCTGTGACTTCTTATTGCCCTTTGCATGACATGATCACCAATGAAATTTGCTCCACACTTGTCACAATCACATGGCCTGGAGTATCTTCACAAAACAGCGCAGTCATGCAGTCCTCAGGAAATACTGGCTCTATGTTTTACCAGAATAATTCACAGAACCTATGTAATAGTTAATACATTATTAGTTTAGACCATTTCCTGACTGTGGAAGAAATTCGGACAAAATTTAACCTTCTTTACATACGTATGATTTTGTGAAGGATCTCAATATCAATTCAGAATCAGAATATGATATTTCTCTTGGCAAGTGTACACCAGCTACTAGTATAAATGTACAGCGCTCTTTTTCAACAGCTTTTCATAAATACACATCACATATTGATATTTTTCCTCACAGCTTTTAAAAAAACCAACTGATTGTATGTGTTCATTTGGCTCACATTGTCACACTCACAGAAGCAGTCGGAGAAATCTGTTAAGCTAATTTGAAAAGTGAAATTGCTGTTGCGATATTTAAGCTACCCTCTGCTGCAGAAAAAATAGTCACACCCTCTTGTTCATCCTCAGGACCTTTGACTATTCCTCACAACAGTCTTTTCACTGGCAAGCTAAAGTTAAGATTCATCTAACAGTAACAAGTTCAGTGATTGGTGCACGTGAATTAGCTTGGGTCAGTGAAAGTTTAGCTAGTGTTTCGAGCAGCTGTGACTCATTTGTGGCGGCTCTTCATTGTGTTAAGAATATCTGCTTATCAGAGATCCAACACTGGTGCACAGACTTAGTCCATGGGAGGCCAGCTTTTCTCTGCGGCTTTTGCCATCCTGCTCATGGGGGTGCACACTACTTTTGTAAGACTGCTGAAAACACAGCCACCAGAACAATTTGAATTTTGACTTCTACTCTGTACTTTTAACTGATTGTACACTACAGATACTGTTAATATTGAAATGGAATATCTTAACATACTTCCATAGCAGGACTTAACATGAACTGCTCTTACTTTTGTTTTGACAGTTCTTGAGACCTGTTAGGTTTTTGGCTTGAACTTCTTATCAGTTTTCAGTTAAATCATGGAATTCATTGTGTATCCTAAATTTGAACCCTGCCAGTTTCAAAGTGTTAATTTGAAGAAAAAAACCACGTGTGAATAAGCTGATGAAATAACTGTTGAAGTTGTGCACTATAGCTATTGCTTAAAAATAAAATACAAGAACAAAGATTTAGGTGCCTGTTGAACACTGCTAACAGTTACCTCTGCTGGTTCATGGAAATAATAATTGGTGCTGAACCACTAGCTCGTAGAGGGGTGTTTTGATCTCCAGTAAGAGACACCCTTACAGAGCTCTGCAGATGACTCAGCTGTTTAGCTGTTTTTTGGGGGGGGAACTTTTTGCAATTTAATGTGATTAAGTGTCACCTAAGCATTTACATGGGTTCTTTCTTTTTTTTGTGCATGTATGTTTTATTCAGCAAAATATTTTCATTTATTCATTTACTTAAATTATTGCTGTGGATTGTGGTGATTGACCTGTATAATTCTTTCAGAGCAATCAGCACAATTTTTTGGCAGCAACTGTTATTATAAATAAATCTTACTCTAGTCTTCGTTCTGTCAACCATAACAACATTCAGATTCTTTCAAGATGGGCACAGACTATAGTTTGGCTAAGGATTGCCTTAGTTAATTGCATAGATTGATTCTTTAACTGTTGTAAGACAATTTGTCTTTTTGCTTGCAGGCAGAAGATGAATTTGAAGGATCAAGGACGCTGCAAGTGGAGCACAGTTTTGATCAAGGTATGCCCAAAACAAAGATTTTTTTAAATCTCAGTGAAATCTTCTTGCTGTGCTGTCTTCATTCAGCTTTCGATTAACCCAATGCCACCCAGAGCGCCCAATATCGCCAGCTAGATAATCCATGTGCAGATCCAATAATGGCCTCGTAAATCATCTGCTAAATCACTTTCCCCGTTTTGTACCGAGAGACTGCATTTGCGGGAGACAATTAAGGGTCAATTATGTGACTGAACTGTATTGCAACTTGCCTTCCCCAGGGAGACGGCAACTCGAATGTCCATTAGGGCAACCAACCTTAGATTACCTTACCCTATCAGGATAATCAGCAAGATGTTTTTTAAACTTCAGTTTGGTTAAAAACAACAAAAAACAATGGCTTAATTTTTTTATTATTACATGCTCTAGTGAAGTTTAACTTCCCCACTGTTGCCAGTACGTGCCACAACCACTTTGTTTGTAGTTGTGCATGATTTGTTTCTAGCCAGTCTTAGGCCAGAGGTGCTGCTGACCTTTGGCAACTTATTTGCCCCAACTCCCCTCCCTCCCCCCCCCTCCCCCCCTCCCCCCCAAAAAGAAGAAGGTTCCGGATTCCTGTGTAAAGAATTGAGTGGGTTCAAGTCATTGTCCGATTCACAGAGCTTTTTTTTTTATGTCTGTTTTAAACTCTAAATAAAGAGTTTCTTTTGTATGAAGGAGGACTGAACACTGAGATTGAAAACAATGACTATTTTATCTTGACAAATATGTTTTCAGGTCCCGCTCCTGAGTTTTCAAAACGTGGGACAGTTGTGATTCACTCCCTGAAGAGCAACAAGGCCCAGTTCTCACAAGCAGCATCACTCACTCCACAGGAGAGAGACAGGTTGGAGGTCAGTGTTTGGCTCATTTGAAGATGCATGTACTATAAAATGGAGCCCCCTTTGAAAACCTGTGAAATTATGAAAGAATGAGGTCTTAGACAGGAGGAAGTCTTAAAATGGAGGTGAATTTAGAGACATTTGTATGAACAGAAGATGTGAAGAATCATGGTCTTGGGGCGGGGGATGGGGGGGGGGGGGGGGGTGTGTGGCTGAAATGGGGAGGTGTTTAAAAAGAGGGCTCCTGTTGAATCTGTGATCAGAAGATCTTTTGGATGCAACAAATAGTGTCTGCCGTGGCTTATTAAACAAAACATATATAATATGATTTTATTATTATTTGATAAATCCTTGAAGATGTGTCCATGTCTGGGGGATTGAATACTCTAATTAATACGATTTATAAGGTATGATACTGATACTGATACGTATGTGTTTTCTAATTTGCAGAAACTGTCAAAGGAAAATGGAATCTACAGACTGAGGATTCCCTTGTCTAAGGGAGGCAACCCTGAAGGCGACAGTTATGTATCCACTTTCACCAGAGCGGTATGTTTTTAAAATTGCATAATGTTTCACACACACACACACACACACACACACACACACACAAAATCAAGTGTAAAGAAAAATAGATACATTCAGTCAATCTGTTGGTCTTACACTTACATTATAATGAAAATGAATGCACTTATATACTTATACTTATAGGTTGGCGGAAACCCTTTGGCCAAGACATGATTGACAGTCATTTTCTTAGTAACGCAAATAAACCTAATTTGCCAGAAAACAATTCTTGATTTTTGAGCTTGTTTTCTATTCAAACAGAACACATGCATGAAATAACAAATACACTGCTATCACTTTTAAAGCTGTTTGATTTTAATCCCAATTTTAATCAACAAACTAATTAATTTTTAAGCTTGCAAGCTTGAAGGCAATAGTCATAGTCCGGACTGAGTCAAAGAATGTTTGACTTCGACCAAAATGTCTATCAATTTGATTGAAAGATGAGCAGACTCCATCCATTTAAACTGTTCTTTCTGCAAGTTTTAAACTAAACTAAATCTACACATATATCTGATGCATGGCAGTGTCTGTATTTTAAACCTTAAAAACAAACTTGCAGGTAAATGTGTAGTCATGCAGACTGTAATCTTCTTGTTTGTCACCAGTGTGCCATTTATGAGTCTGGACTGCGCGATCGTCTCATGGTGAACTTCGACCAGACCGGTGAAGTTTTGGGCGTATCAGTTCTTCCAGCTGCGGCTGCTTGCTCAGGGATGGAAGTGAGTGCAGCCAATCTCACCAGCTGGAAAACATCCGTCGAGGTTGTTCAGACTGTTGCCGGGCCTGTGTGAGTATTGGTGTGTGTAGGTGTATGTGTGTGGGGGTGTGTGTGGGGGTGTGTGCATGGAAGTGAATGCAGCCAATCCCACCAGCTGGAAAACCACCGTCCATGTTGTTCAGACTGTTGCCGGGGCTGTGTGAGTATTGATGTGTGTGTATGTAGGTGTGTGTACCGTATGTAGGTGTGTGTGTGTGTGTGTGTCTGTGTGTGTGTGTGTGTGTGTGTGTGTGTGTGTACCGTATGTAGGTGTGTGTGTATGTGTGTATCTCTGGCTGTGGATTCATGTTTGTGCATGTGGATGTATGCGAGTGCACAAGGTTGTGCGTTCAAGTGTGTCTTGTACCACCAAGTGTTGTTATTTGCATGTTTATTTGAGCACTAACACTTAATTCATGGCAATTTCTTTATACTTTGAATCAATATTGTCTGTGTATGAAAATAAGTTTGCATGAGAAGCAGATTAAACAGTATGTCGGGGGTAGATAGTGTTTTAGATTAAACTTTCATAAAATACACATGCCTTTGCTCATTTCAATTTTTTAACTGTCTCTGATCTATAAAAAAAATAAAAAAATTGTTTTGTTTGTTTGTCTCGCATAGACCTGACACTCAAACCTACATTGACAAGATGAAGCGTGATGACCAGGAGCGTTCCAAGGGGCAGCAGGGAGACAACCGATCTTTCTTTGGAAAATATGTGAGTTATCTTTCTTTATTTTGTGTTGTGTTGTTCTGTCTCATCATTGCAAGGACATGCCAGAAAGCGTTGTTGAATTTTTCCAAGACAAAAATCAGGATAAAATTGATGTGTCTTTCAGTTAGATTGCAAACAGGTTATGTGTTTTTATAGGGGGCCATTTTTGTTCCTTCATTAAAGGAGATGACCAATGTCAAAAATGTCAGATTTTGTAAGAAGGTATTGTTTTTGTTTTCTTGTGTCATTTAGAAGATCAGGATGCGAAAGAGGGTAACTGTATTTTTTTTAAATGTAGTTTTCACTTCACAGGGATGTTAACATACTGTTTCGAACTTTCATTGATAAGTCCTTGCATTGATTTTATGAATGGTCTGAAAATCTGTTCATATTTTTATCTTCTTTTGTCTGTGCGTTTTGTGTTGTGTGTGTGTTTGTATGTAGATTACACAAAGCTGTGCCAATTGTGTCATTCTGTTTTCTTTTAAAAAAAATTTACATCAGGTATGACTATTTGTTTCAGTGTTCAGTTTTGATTTTTGTATCATGCAAACAGATTTGTTGTTCCATATACTGTGGTGATGGTCATAGTTTTTTACTCAGGTTTTGACTCTCAAGTTTTTATTGGCAGTTGTGGAGTGCAACAGATTCTCAGAGAGAGAGAGAGAGAGGGAGGGAGGGAGGGAGCATTACACACACACACTCACACTCACACTCACACACACACACACACACATACACACATACACACACACACACACACCGACATTCTCATAGGATGGCAGGAAGGCATGCAATTAATACATAGACATGCAAACAGACAGACACATGCACACCAGTGAGGTGGGGGGAGGGGTGAAGGTATATTCAACAGACATTTGTGCACAGTGTAAATACACACAAAATATGTAAATGGTAACATCACTCAGTTTTATTCAACGATCCAAGGCAGAGAGCTTAACAAATAACTTAAAGCATATCATGAATCAAAAGTAGAGTGATTGTCAATTTGTTTTACAACCATTCATGAGTATGAAAGTACAAGGCTTTTTTGATCAGTGATACAGTATTTAACACTGATCCTCTACCTCAGGATAATATGATAAACAAGAATACATACAATGCATTTTAAGCTTTTAATAATGCTCATGGTTCATGCTGATCATTCCATACATTTTGCATGGTGTGAAAAAGTACTACTTTTCCTGCGCAGCAATCTATTTGGTAATTTAACAAGGGTTTTAGGTTTCACATCCCCCGAAAGCGGCGTATGGCTGCCTGAACAGCGGGGTATGAACGTTCACACACGTAAAACCCCACTTCTGCATTAATGCAGTAGAAGAAGAGAAGATTTTTACAAATTTGATCTTTATTTTGCAGATAGGTATGTGTCATTTAATGTGATAACTCATAGGTACTTTATCAGCTCAAATGTATCAAATGTAACAGCTCAAACGACAAATGTAAAGGAGGCTACTCTTGCATGATTCTTATAGCAAAAAGTTGACAGATTCTGCAGCAGATTTATGTTTCATGCACTGAAAGATATTGGGTATTATTCTCAACAGTGTGACATTTAACCGTCCACAACAGTGTACTGAATGATTTTGTGTTGAGAACGATAACATTTGCACGCACACACGCACGCACACACACACACATGCACGCACGCACGCACTCACGCACGCATGCACGCACACACGCACGCACGCACGCACGCACGCACGCACACACACACACACACACACACACACACACACACACACACACACACACACACACACACACACACACACACACACACACACACACACACACACACACACACACACACACACACAGAGCCTCAGTCATTATTGCTCAGAAACATTGATGGAGTATACAAGGTTCTTTTCATGAATCAGTTACATACACAGCTTGTCCCAAACACTTGTAGAAAAGGGTGCACCAAAAACAAAGGTACATGTGTATAGTGCTAAGAACACAGAACTTGCAGAATTCTTTCTCTGAACTTGCGACTCCAGAATTACGAAAGTACGCTAGAAGTTATAACTGTTCCATCTCATCAGTCTTTCTTAATAATGTATCACATTTTCCATGTTCTTGACGCCATATTTGTGGGACATTTTTCTGTCTTTAAGGGCAGGCACTGGTGTTAAAAGTGATTTTTTTTGTTTCATAAGTGTTGGGTCAAAAATTGTTGCACAATTAAAGAACTCAGTCCATCTCCTGAGAAAATGAAAAAATTTTTTTTTTTGGATCACCGGTTGCCTTGGTAGCAATCCAAGATGGCCACCAAACTGCCACTTTTTAAAACCCTAAGGCTTTTACAAAACCGAAAGGAATTTTGTTTTGGTGCTTGTTATTTATACATTAGCACAATACCCAACTTTTGTTAGAGGCTTTTTTTGAAATCTACAGTCATTCAAAAGATATCGGTGATAAAAATGAGTGACCTTGAATTTTATGAAAAACCGCCCCCAAAAATGGTATAACTTCTCACGAAAAAAAAAATTCAACAAAACGCTCTAACAAAATCTGCGAAATAACGCACTCGAGATGTATGCAAAGTTTCAACAACGCAAGTTTATTAGAAAAAAAGCCTTAGGCTTTTGAAGTGACAAAAAAGTAGTTTTGAGAAAATACACAAAACGTGAAGAAAATGTATTTTTTTTACACAAACGTTTATGAAACATGTAACAAAACAACACTAACAAAACAACAGGTATTGCTTAGTTCCACAAGAAAAACGGAAACAAAATTCAACAAAAAAAACAGCCAGTGTTCTGCAAGCACCAAGGAACCTGGTCCAAGGTCACAATGATCAACTCTTATCCGTTACGTGCACGCTGCGTAAAGTATGCCCATCCATAATTCCCAACTTGTTACCAGTGAAGCCTCTTATCTTGGACCTCTTTTGGACTTGCTTTGAATAATCAGGGAGTCATATGGCAGTGTCCTTTACTTTCTATACTACAATATTTGGGTTGACTTCTGTGAATTGCCTTGCAATGCCATGGGTACTTTGGAAGCTCCTCTCCAGCTTCCACCTCTGCATCTGTAGAGACAACATAAATTCAAAATTAATATGTCTATGACAAACTCAAATACTGCTATTCACATTTTCCCAACAATGACTCCCCCCCCCCTCCCCCCCCCCCCCCCCCCCCCCCCCCCCCCCACACACACATTTGAAAAAAGATATTGTAATGTGATACATGTAACACGATATTTGGGCGCATGCACATGTCAGTGCTGATATTCAAGCAGTGAACAAAAAGATGTTGACAAATCATGTGAATGGTGCGAAGGCAGTACAGGTCTGGTTTACAGCTATTGCATGTATACATTGCATGCAGAAACCATATGGTCTGCATGGGAAGTATGACCACAAGCAATGTTCACTCACTGAGCCATGTGAATGCATGTTTGTTTGAGCCACAAGAAAACTGTAATCACAGGAGGAAGCTAGGCCTATATATAATATGCTCGAGAAAATAAATGAGGAAAGAACAGATGTTTTGCTCCAACCCTGACAAACCTTGTGACAACCAAGCTTCACAGTAGCAGCACATAACAGACTTTGCATCCTATTCAGTTTCTTTGCATCAGGGTGTTGTTACTTAGATTCTGTTCTTCAGCATATAACAGTCACACACGTACACACACACACACACACACACACACACACACAGAGCCAGAGCCGCACACATAACCAAACAAATATATATAAACTTCTACATGTTTGTCAAAAGAAGAAAAAATTACCTACCTACTACCATCTTGCTTATCAGCTGCTTGGAATCTTTCCTGCTCTGCTTGGGCTAGTATTCAACTGCACCAGATTTCCCAGGAGATGCATGGTGTTGCACCATGGCTGAACAAAGTCATTTTTGTATTGATTGTTCTTTTTCTAAGCAGTTAATTTGCTTTTTCCAGAGAAAAGATATAGGGTCTGCCTTCTCGTCGCCATAAATGGCGAACTCCGTGTTGTCCTTATTGCCGTACGCATTCCGCTCAGCAACTCTAAAATAAGTCGTGGCTCAAAACACTCATGGCAACGTGCTTCAAACGTACACCACCGATGGTGATTTCTTCTTCTTCTTCTTCTTCTTTCTTTAGACTGCCGCCTTCATCAAGGTGAAGATTCTGAAGACATTTATTTATTTCTTGCTCCGTCCCAGCTGTTGCAAGGGCAGCAGCATAGTTTCCAGCCAATTTTCATTCTGGACGAAGAAGAATGCACAAACTTGATCTTCCGATTCGTTCGTAGCAATAGCAGACGACACTATCGACTCGCACTTTCTTTTTAAACTTCCGTCACGCCAGCCTCTACAACTGATCTGATTTTACTCGATAATCATCTCCTTTGCGTGTCAAGCACTGAAATCGGGGCAAAACGTGTATTTAACTGAAGTTTCCACAAAGATATCCCAGGAAAATCGCAGCTGTAGATATTTCACATCGCCTCTGGCAAGATCTGGCGGAAATGAAGAATATCGCATTCTGGGAAGGCCGAATCGAACCGAACGAGACCGAGCATAAACGAAGTTTAATATCCGCGATTCGATTGGTCAGCAGCGAAAATTGCTCATACGGAATTTCCCGGAATCTTCATCGGTTCTCTTCGGCTCATTGGAATGTCTTCTAGTTGCTGTTACTAACGGCGCGAAATCCGTAAACGGAAATTCCCGTTGTACGCGTATGAACTGATCGTAGCAAAGAAAAGACAACTCATTCCAGTCATGCTAACGTGACCACCGTTGACGATGTGTTTGACTCCCAGTCACCTCTCAAACATACGCATTTTTTTGCTGTTTTGTGTTTGTTCAATACACAATTGCATACACATACATTGTTCATTTAGCCGTTTTGACCGTTTATGATTAATTCTGATCTAAAATCAGTATATCAGAGTAACCAGAAGAGGTTCAAAATCCAAAATCAGAAAGAAAATGGAAATGACCAGGGAACAAAAAAATCACTTATTTTCACTGTGGTGTCTTCCCTCAAGCTGGAGGAACTTCAATCCGAGTTTTTCACAAATTGTATTCAGAGAAGTTTGAGAACAAATCCAGGAAGAGTGTTTTCTTCTTCAGTTTTTGTCTCAATTTCTTTCTCCTCATTCGGGCTATATATTAATTTGGTACATGTGGTGGTACAGTTCACAGTCATGGCCTAGTGCTTCAAAGAATATGATCAACACAGCTTTGAAATGAACAGTGTCCTGTCTCCAGAGGTACAATTGTACCTTATGTCAGATGTGAGCTAGGACACCTGACAGTAAAGGACATTTTGTGATTACCTTTTGTTTGTTACCTTTACCACAGTACGTGTATCTATGTCCTCAGTGCCCACAGGCCTGCAAAGTAGAGACATTTTTTTCTGGATGTAGTTAACATGTCCAGTTGTCACAGGTATTGCTGTACCACAAGTAGATAGCTGAGCATTTTGCAGCCAGCAGCTTGCTGTACTGGTACATGTAGCACTGTAGCATGAAGTAGTTTCTTTAGCGGTTCACAGCCAGCATTTAGCAGTACTAGTATCGCTGTACCACAAGCATTTAGCTGAGCATTTAGCACTGCTGTATTACTGTAGAACAAAACAGTTCGTCTAGCAATTAGCAGCCAGCATTTAGCTGTACTGGTGTCATTGCACTACGAGGCAGTTACTTTAATTTTTCACAGCCAGTAGTTAGCTGTACTGTTGGGCCGCTGAGTCACTGCTGTGGCTCCTGCTTTGGCTCCTGCTGCGACTGTGGCTGTGAGCTTTGTTGGCCTGATGGCACGTGCAGCACGCACCATGCACGGGCAGGTTCCCGTTAGCACTAGCAGGGCTCCTGTTGGGCACGTTCCCGTTGATGAGGTTGACGTCGTCCATGTCCAAGGACTGACGTGTGTAACCGTTGTTCAAGAGCCTGACGCGTTGCGCCCCGCTTGAGGTGGGGAAGAGGGGCTTGGGGAGGGGACGGTACTGACGGCAGTGCATCTCGTGGGAGGAGTGCAGGCTGGTGCTGGAGGGGCCGCGCGGGGCGAAGCGTACCGTGTGCAGCGACATGGGCCAGGGCTGCCACGGTGAGTTGCGGCAGCAGAAGATCTCCTGGTAGATGTGGCAGAACTTGCGGCTGAAGGCCATGTAGATGACGAAGTTGACGGAGGAGTTGAGCGTCTCCAGAAAGTAGGTGACGATGGCCAGCGCGTGGTAGAGGTTGCCCTCCGCCCCCAGGCGGGAGTAGTTGGCGGTGCAGCGCGACACGATGGTGTTGAGGGCGCCAGGCAGCGTGCACACCAGGAACACCACGGACACCGTCAGCAGCATCAAGGTGATGCGAGTCTGCTCGTGCCCGCTTCCGTGGCCCCGCCCCCCGGCAACGCCGCTACTCCAGCTCATGTTACGCCTCAGCGCTTGGGTGCGGCGGATGGCCACGGCGATGAGCACATTGACGATCATGAGCACGGCGAGGGGAACGAAGCGGAAGATGATGTTGAGCACCAGGCCGTAGGGTACCATGAAGTTCTGGTTGCGGCCCAGAGTGGAGAGCTCCAGCTTTGGAAGGGTGATGTTTCTGGGCAACCTGATCTGTACCACTCTGTACTGCAGGGCAGTGGGCAGGAAGGCCACGGCTGTCAGTAGGTAGATGGACACGATAGCCAGCAGTGTGCTCCTGCGACTGTTGATCGACTTGGCCTTCATGGGGAAGTAGACGGCGATGCAGCGCTCCACGCCCAGCATGGTGGTGAGCCAGGTGGTGATGCGGGCACACACGATGCTACCGTACGCCCCCAGCACGGGGTAGGTAGTGCGCCGCACCCTCAGCGCGCCCAGCGGGTCCTGCAGGCTGTGGATACGCATGGCGCTGAAGGTGAGCGAGTGGAGGAGGAGGAGGAGGTCGGACACTGCCAGGGCAGCCAGGCACACGTTGGTGGTGCTCCGCATCCGATGCTGCACCAGCACCACCAGGCTGAGGATGTTGCCCACCACCCCGAAGATGGCGAACAGCGGGATGAGCACCATACCGAACGCGAAGGTCACTTTGTCCAGCGTGGCCTTGGTCACCAGTTGCTGCACCTCCGCGTCCAACTTGACCACCGTCGTCATGTCCGAGTGGTTGACGCTGAAGTTGTGGTCGTGGCTGCTGTCGGCCCAAGGGAGGGTGGTGGCGGTGGTCAGAAAACCCGTGTGGTTCATGATGCTGGACATGTTGTCTTCATTTAGAAGGAACACCATTGTTCTTGTGCCGCTAAAATGCAGACAGATGAATGCGGGTTGGGCTGGAATTGTTACTCTTGTGCCTCTGTTATGAAGACGGCTGCAACCATTACTCGTGTAACCTCGTGATGAAGGCAGCTGAATAGGACTTAGGCTGCAGTCATTGCTCCCAGTCTTCTTTGGGTAATATGTTTTATGCCCATGAAATCTTGGCTCAGTTCGATCAAGTCACACTGGATGCTGGTTTGAAAACTTTGTGACATGCGATCTTATTCTTGACACAGTTCGTATATATCACAGTAAAGTATCACAGTTTGGTCAATGGATTTTGGCTTATTTCTTACGGAAACAGTGTTGGACACGCACATAGAGGAAGGTTATTGTCGTTTGTCTCACACAGGAAGTTGACTGACAACAGAACCACCATCATTATTCCATTATTCATGAAACGGCTGTCCTCCTGTTTACTAGAATAGTTTCATGCTCGTACGATGAAGAGGTCACTCCTTTGGCGCATTGAGAATGTTTCATGAATTTGATAAGTCGCATTGCTGTCCTCAGAGACGGATGAAGTAACGTCAGATGTAGACAGCAGTGTCCAGCATGTACTCTCAAGGGTGCCCCTGTCACTTTTCACTGGGCGAGGGGAGTCTGGAAAAACAGAAGCAAAAACAGAAATTCGGTCAGTGGCATTAACGCAAAAGCAAGCGTCAGGAAATACATACATTTACAAGGAAGTAAAGAAGATGGATTAGGGGGGGGGGGGGGCAAATATGAAAAGCTTGCCAGGACGGAGCCTAGGTCTGGTGGTATGCAACCGCGCGATCGGATTGGTTGAAATTGAGGTGGGGTTTTTTCCCCACCCAATCAGACCCCGTGGCTTGTTCCCACCCAGGTACTATAGGTGGATGGCACCAATGACCGCAGGGTTTAAAAGGCTGACATCGCGTGATGAGTGTGCTGTTGGAAGCAAGACAGATAAACAGAATTAACTTCCTGCTGCTCCTAAAAGACTTTCTACCCCCCCCCCCCCCCCCTTAAAAAAAATGGCATTAGGACCAGAGGTGGCGCAGGGGTTAAAAGGCTGACATCGCGTGATGAGTGTGCTGTTGGAAGCAAGACAGATAAAAATAGAGAATACTACATGGCTTGCTGTGTCGTACCAGATTTACACGAGTTGTTTTTTTAAATATTGAACTTAACTGCGAGCGAAAGCGAGCTGTTCACTATTTGAAAAAGCAACGAGTGTAAATCTGGTACCACACAGCAAGCCATGTGGTACAGTGGACGCCGCTTAATAAAACCGCGGTTAATAGAGCCAGCCGCTTATAAAAGCCGATTTCAGACGGTCCGAATTTATCACTATATCTTATGTATTAGAAAAAGCCGGTTAATAAAACCAACCCGCCGCTTATTAAAGCCAGTTTTCTCATAGAAATGACGTAGTTTGTGACTAAAACTCACATTATCTTGTTCTGATGTGGAAGACGACCAACAAACAAACACTCATAAAATCGTTCTTCTCTGCCGAGTAATGATTCGTGACGGTGACAGTGGAATTATTGATGTACCGAAGTGATCAAAGTACACGTACATGTACATAATTGAAACAAAAGTTCCACATCCTTCGTGAAGTTTTGTTTAGATTCAAACAAGTGTAAATGACGAAAGAAAGTGACTGAGTGACGTAAACAAAAGAGAAGATTTTTTTTTTCTTTCGAAAATGACGTATTCCTGGACCGCCGGTTAATAAATCCGCCGCTTATTAAAGCCATTTTTCGTCGGTCCAGAAGTGGCTTTATTAAGCGGCGACCACTGTATTCTGTTTATCCTCCATACTGTACTTACGTGTATTTTACTGAAAATGTCTTGCAGTCGAGGCAACTAAATTGAAGAGGCTTGTTTTGGAACCTCGATCTCTTCTAAAGCCTCGTGCAATCTAATACGTCAAAGCAAAGAAACGTCACTCTGAAATTGTGGCGTGACGTGTTAGTTCTAATTTTTGTTTCTATAATGACGTTTGTCTCGGTGACTTTGGCATCATAAGCAGTGGAAAAACAGGTCTCTGCCAGACTTGCTTGACATGACCTCATTTACATGATATACACACGTGTGATTTGAACGATTATTATCTCACGGGTGTCTCTCTCACGTATGTAGGATAAACAGAATTAACTTCCTGCTGCTCCTAAAAGACTTTCTACCCCCCCACCCCCCTCGCACCATCCCGTCCTCCCTTCGTTTACGTTTGTGACTCGTTACGATGATTTTGTAACTGTCTCTCCCACCCCCTTCCTATGTAGCTATGGCTGTAAACCCTCCCCCCCCCCCCCCCTTTAAAAAAAAAAGACATTAGGACCAGAGGTGGCACAACATTTTGACCCCAAAAAGTGTTTAGGTTCTCATTGTATTTAGGTACTTTGAACACCGTAGAATCATTGCGGGGCTTTTGTGTGTTTAATACAGAAATTATGTCGCTGTGTAATAGCAGAGAGACTTTTTATGACTTATGGAGGAAAGATTTTTAAACATTATTTCAAACTACAATTACTTGCCTAATTATTTCCGACATTTATTCTATTCCTGTGATATCTACCCAGGGAACAAAATCTTTTCATAAATATGAAGAAAATGCTATTATGTTATTGTTATGTTATTGTTTAGAGTGAAAAAAACACGTACTTCAAAGTTACATGTTTATTGTTCTTGAAGATGATGTTTCCCCAAAGCTATCGGTTTTACCACCAAACAAAAGAGTCGAAGAAAAGTCAGTTCGGACCCATAAATCATGCAAATATTCCTTTATAGGACAAAAACCATGCACCCTGCCCAAGTCCTTTTTCCATCAAAGGCCTAAAAAAGAAAAGCTTTCACAACAAAAGTGCCATCTCGATCTGCCCTTCGGACATCAAGGCGTACCTCCCCCAATGCAACTCCGTTTTGTTCTCATCCCCATTCCCCCTAAACACTTCCCCCTCCCTTAACACCCCCCCCCTCCACCGCACACACACCCTCACGCACGCACGCACACACGCACACACACACACACCTCATTCTCTGATCTCGTCTCTTTGCTACTTGTTTCCCCACTTTTTGGTGGGATTTTCCCGTCTTTCACCTGTTTGCACAAAGGATTTTGTCGTTTTCATCCCGCGGCACCATCGACGGCGTAAGCGTGGGCGTAAAAATCGATGATGGCGCCAGCAGTCACGTGCCAGCGAATTAAAAAATAGGGAAGGATGGGAGCGAGAATCCTTGAGACGCTAGCCGTGATTGGATTCCCAAATGTCGGTGATTGCGAGCCATTGAGGTACGGTTACTATAAGTCAGGCACGGGGATCTTCCTCCTTTGGAACCTCTTTAGGGCTTCGTGTTGGATATGGAAAATCGACACATTTAATTGATTTTGAAGCTGTACATACCTCGCGTGTAAATTAATTTCCCTTTTGCTCTTACATCAGGGTTAACAAGAAGTTATAAAATGTTGTCTTATTTTGGATTTGTCAAAGGCCTGTGTCCTTTTTACATTTAGTCAAGTTTTGACTAAATGTTTTAACATAGAGGGGGAATCGAGACGAGGGTCGTGGTGTATGTGTGTGTGTGTGTGTGTGTGTGTGTGTGTGTGTGTAGAGCGATTCAGACTAAACTACTGGACCGATCTTTATGAAATTTGACATGAGAGTTTTTTTTTAGTTTTTTTGATAAATGTCTTTGATGACGTCATATCCGGCTTTTTGTAAAAGTTGAGGCGGCACTGTCACACCCTCATTTTTCAATCAAATTGATTGAAATTTTTGCAAAGCAATCTTCGACGAAGGCCGGACTTTGGTATTGCATTTCAGCTTGGTGGCTTAAAAAATAATGAATGAATTTGGTCATTAAAAATCGGAAACTTGTCATTAATTTTTTTTTTTAAACGATCCAAAAACAATTTCATCTTCTTCTTCTTCGTTCATGGGCTTAGACTCCCACGTTCACTCATGTTTTTAGCACGAGTGGATTTTTACCTGTTTCCACAGTTGTTTGGCAAAGAATGCTAGAATAGTCAGGTGTCAAAGACTTTTTTGGCGAGGGTGAGGCATTAAAAACAGATCGAGGTCCCAAACAAGCCAACGACCTCTCGACACTCTCAGTAGGGGTTGGGCTTTACCGATCTCAGGTACTAGGTACATAATTTACAGGGGCCAAAGGGAGATAACCACTGTCGTCTTCAAAGCGTGTTTACGTGGATGGTTGTAGTTTAATGTGGGTCATAAACCAGGGGTTTATCTGTAGAAAGATGCCAGTGTTTGAACTTGAATTGGTCAACAGTTGGGCTGTGTCGAGGGGTTGGGAGAGAGAGAGGGGGGGGGGGGGGGGGGCGGTATCCGTGACTGGCGTTCTTAGCTGTTTGGCTATCGCGGCTACAAACGACAATCGTTACAATCAGATCGGTACGGAACACAGAAAAAAATGGATGCTGAATCGGTCTCGCATGACCCCCTGGATTTTCGAGACAAGAAACAACAACAAGTCGCGTAAGGCGAAAATACAACATTTAGTCAAGCTCAGTCGAACTCACAGAATGAAACTGAACGCATTGCATTTTTTCCGCAAGACCGTACACTCGTAGCATCGTCTGTCCACCGCTCGTGGCAAAGGCAGTGAAATTAACAATCCAGAAAAGCGCTGTAGCGGTTGCGCTGAGGAGGATAGCACGCTTTTCTATATCTCTATTCTTTTTGGTTTAAGCGTGTTTTTTTTTATTAATTTCTTGTATACATGTTATATACAGTAACAACATTAAGAACGTTAACAAGCAGACTGCTTATGGACACGTTCCAAAACTAAGCAGTCTGCTTGTTAACGTTCTATTCTTTTTAACTCTCTGAATGTGTTTTTAATCCAAACATATCATATCTATATGTTTTTGGAATCAGGAACGGACAAGGAATAAGATGAAATTGTTTTTAAATCGATTTCGGAAATTTAATTTTAATCATAATTTTTATATTTTTAATTTTCAGAGCTTGTTTTTAATCCGAATATAACATATTTATATGTTTTTGGAATCAGAAAATGATGAAGAATACGATAAACGTAATTTTGGATCGTTTTATAAAAAATAATTTTAATTACAATTTTCAGATTTTTAATGACCAAAGTCATTAATTAATTTTTAAGCCTCCAAGCTGAAATGCAATCCCAAAGTCCGGCCTTCGTCGAAGATTGCTTGGCCAAAATTTCGACCAACTTGATTGAAAAATGAGGGTGTGACAGTGCCGCCTTAACTTTTACAAAATGCCGGATATGACGTCATCAAAGACATTTATCGAAAAAATGAAAAAAACGTCTGGGGATATCATACCCTGAAACTCTCATGAAAAATTTCATAAAGATCGGTCCAGTAGTTTACTCTGAATCGCTCTACACACACACAGACACACACACACAGACACACACACATGCACCACGACCCTCGTCTCGATTACCCCCTCTATGTTAAAACATTTAGTCAAAACTTGACTAAATGTAAAAACAACAAACAGAACAGTTAAAACACTGAGTTGGTAGCCAGTGTGTTGAATAGTGTTACATGTAAATGGTGCTCAGTGTAGCGTATGTAAAAGCCTTTGTGATGGAATCTATGATGGTTTACACGACTGTGTACACTGGAAAGCAGATATGTTTGCGAACGTTTGCATGTGTTCGCTCTACTCGTTTCGGAGATGTGCTATAGCAGTATTTTCCACAAGAAATTGTAAGACACAGAGGAGTATTGTGACAGAAACACTGCCTTTTCTTGAGAATCAAATGAAAGTATTTGGTATTCTAAGTACATGCCTGGGTAAAGTCACTGTGCTAAACAATTTCGTTTAATTTTGAGCATTGTGTTTCCTTCAACAGCCCCCCCCCCCCCCCCGCGCACACACAAACACACCATTACTCCCCTTTCTCTGTGTTACTTTGCGACTTAAGAGAACAATATTGTATACGCATACTTAGGCAATATTGTATTGCTTTTCTGAAGGATGTTTTTAATTTGGGGTATTATGCACATCCCTTCTTTCACTCTCCATTTCTACGCCTATAATTATATTTGTACCTGTCCATATATGCGCGATAGCGCGCTTGTTTGTGTACAGTTTGCTCGGTAAGAGGTGCAGGTTACCATCGAGTGATTCGGTTCTACCTATTCTCCCCAAGGGTATTAATGACCTCCCAATACTTAGCCTGGTCACGGGACGGTTCACCTTTCCGATTCTCTCGATATGACCAACGGACAATTATCTGGACGAACGCAATTATCTGGACGAACGCAATTATTTGGTCGACGTACGTGCGCATGGAAATTAACCTTTTGTCCTTGCTCAACCTTGACCTTGAAAGAAGAAGAGATTTGTTGGTGGGGTACGGGTGGGGGTAGGGGTTGGGGTCGGGGGGGGGGGGGGGGGTGGCTGGCAGGGAGTGGGATTTGGGATAGATTCTTTATCTTCCAAGCGTGACAGTAAAGATAGACTGACTGAACTATATTTCTTTTCCGATGTAAATAGTCCAATGCGCCGGCACAGGTCTGTGGAGGCTTCTAGTACATGAGATACGAGCATCCGTCTACTTGGGCACCTGAGAAGAGTTTTGTTGTTGTTGATGTTTTTTGCGGAAGACATTTTGCAGACTGAAATGGATTAAAGAAGATTGACATTCAAGTGCCAGTTACAAAATGAATTCAGCCAAAACAACTAACCAACCTACCAAACAATGGAACAACAAACAAACAATGAATGGAACAAACAATAAAACAAACAAACAAACAAACAAACAAACAAACAAACAAAAACGCTGCACCAAAAGCAGCTAAGCTTTATCGGTATGTATCCAAATAAAAGGATGTTCATATTCCCAAAGGAAAAGCCTTGACGGATCTATCGTTTTTGACAAGATGGACAAAACGGGAAAAATAAGTTACTACCATTCCAAGCAGAACAATCAACCACATGATATAATACAGGTTCTGCCCTGCTCACCTGTTCGCATGAGCATTTCAACGGAAGGGCAACAAAACAAAAAAACGCTCTCCGCGCACGTACTAGTGTGAACAGTTGTTGAAGGATATTATATATGGGCGGGGATGTAGCTCAGTCGGTAGCGCGCTGGATTTGTATCCAGTTGGCCGCTGTCAGCGTGAGTTCGTCCCCACGTTCGGCGAGAGATTTATATCTCAGAGTCAACTTTGTGTGCAGACTCTCCTCGGTGTCCGAACACCCCCGTGTGTACACGCAAGCACAAGACCAAGTGCGCACGAAAAAGATCCTGTAATCCATGTCAGAGTTCGGTGGGTTATAGAAACACGAAAATACCCAGCATGCTTCCTCCGAAAACGGCGTATGGCTGCCTAAATGGCAGGGTAAAAAACGGTCATACACGTAAAATTCCACTCGTGCAAAAAACACGAGTGTACGAGGGAGTTTCAGCCCACGAACGCAGAAGAAGGAGAAGAAGAAGGATATTATCTTAGGTGCCGCAGGTACAAACAAAAAAGAACCGCCCCCACCCCCGAAAAAAAAGAAAACAGGAACACACACACAGACACAAACATTCCCCCGAAATTGAAGGATAGTTACACTGTATGACATTAAAAATATCATCTGTACGTTAATTTGTGGAATCGTTTTTGTCCATTTTCTTTCTATTTTGAACGGTGATCGTCGGTTCAAGCTTTCGAAGATCGTAATAGCACAGTGATGAATATACTAAAAAAGAAAGCGTTTAGGCAAGTCAGAATTTCGGAAATAAATGGTATAAGAGCCGGCTTAACCAATTATCATTACGACTAGACATATAATCCTGTGCATTGACACTAATCTGTAAGTACCAAGGTGTTTGAAACTATTCCGAAACAAAAAACGGAAAAAGTTATATTTTGTTGAGTAAGAGAACTGAAAAGAACAATACAGACTGCACTGATCTGGAATAAGAATGAAGAGTGATCATGGAAATTAAAAGCACGAAGAAAATTGAAAGTCAGTTCCTCTTACCGTAGATTATCTGATCACACAAATGTTTCCTTCTGAAATACACACCCAGGACGACCAGAACACACCAAAATAATAATTGCGTCTTAGCCTCTGTTACTTGATTGGCAGCACATTTATATTAAAGGCACACACCTTCCCCAGTCAACGATTCGGCATACCACCCTAAATCTAGCCAGGATTTTACATATGAAAAGTCTATCCCCTTACTCGGATACAATGTCACATACCAAAAATCAAGAGCCGTGATGCTTCTGTGGGATTTGTTTTTGATCATTTGACTGACGGGCGCAGTGGCGTGGTGGTAAGACGTCGGCCTCCTAATCGGGAGGTCGTGAGTTCGAATCCCGGTTGCTGCCACCTGGTGGGTTAAGAGTGTAAATTTTTCCGATCTCCCAGGTCAACTTATGTGCAGACCTGATATAGTGACTTAACCCCCCTTCGTGTGTACACGCAAGCACAAGACCAAGTGCGCACGGAAAAGATCCTGTAATCCATGTCAGAGTTCGGTGGGTTATAGAAACACGAAAATACCCAGCATGCCTACCCCGAAATCGGCGTATGCTGCCTGAATGGCGGGGTAAAAACGGTCATACACGTACAAATCCACATGAGTGAACGTGGGAGTCTAAGCCCATGAACAAAGAAGAAGAAGAAGAAGAAGAAGAAAAGTTTTTTGTGTCAATCTACGAAAACGTAAAAGATTTCCACTGTGCAAAAGATGCAGTCAGGATGTTGATTCTTAGTAGGTGTCAAAGTAGAGGGATGATTTTTTCTCGTGTAAAAGCCAAGGCACATCCGAGGTGGTGAGCAGGGGAAGGACTGTGCCTTTAGTAGAAGCTTCCGCTCAGCATGGCCATGACTGTGATGCCAACATCATGTTTATCAGATGATGGGGTATCCTGTTTTTTTTTCAGCCCTGTAGGAAAGAGAGTAAACATTCACTAACGAAGTGGATGCGTGACCATCTGTATTCATGTGTCAAAGAGCTTTTTCTGTCGACCAAATTGGCCCTCGGATATTGTCAAGTGTCCGATACTAGACGAAGAATATCATACTGCAGGAGGGAAATGTGTTACTCCCCCGCGCCGCTCGTGCTGAATATATAAATACCACTGGTCGACTGGGGGGCTATTAATAACGCGAGACCGGGATATTATTAGCAACCACAGGAAATGATAGGAAGCAAGTACTCCCGCCAGACTTCTGACAGACAACTGGCGTACGTAGTGTTCTGTTGTGTTCCGTTCTGGACACAGATTTTGTTCAGTCTGGCGTTGTGTTACGTTGTTGTTGTTGCATCACGTGGCATTGAACTTTCGGCCGCTGGTCCAGTCTGGGCGACAAAAGCCGCCGTTTTGCTTTTTAGAAAGTGTTTATTTCTTTAATTTTTATTTGTTTTTACCAGCAGTGCATGCTTTCTAATAGAAACAAGGTTTGATTTTGAAGACTAAAATAAGGAGTTTATTTATTTATTTACCAGCAGTGCATGCGTTCTAATAGAAGCAATGCTTAATTTTGAAGACTAAAAAAGGGAGTAGGAGGACACACGGAGTAGAACAGAAGGAAAAATGCGTTGGCTTATGACATTGACGCTTTTAAATATAACATGACTGATCTTTTTTTACAAATCATGTATCCCGCACCGAATATGCATACCAGCGCTCATTGGTCTAAAACACATGTAAATATTGTGCAGCAAAGGGAAGCTACCCACGGGAAAATAATCATCGAATATCCTGATCACAGGCGGAAGGTATCGTCCACTGGACTACTAATATCACAGAAAGACTACAAGGTACGTCACTCACCTTCGAGTCTTCTGTGTTCTTGGAGTCGCTTCCTGGGGAAAAATATTGTTCAAGACGGTTTGCCTCTTCCTACAGTCTGTGTAAGGTCAAATAAATACAGTTGAATGATTGTTTGAACTGTATGTACCTTTAATTTTCAGCTTCCGTCCGCTGCAGGTTGTTATTAACCATCATTTGGACGAATCTTCGTTTGCGAGCCGCTAACTTCCACTTTGCGTCAAATCATGCATCCGCACCGAATATGCATACCAGCGCTCATTGGTTAATAACAGGATATTCGATGATTATTTTCATTGGTCGACTGAAATCATCTGCATCGGTTCCGTTCGTGCAACGAAGAGTGGCAACGATATGGCAGAGGCCAACGTTATCCAAGCTGCTCTTGGGGGTCATACTTTTTTGTTGTTAGGTCAAGCCGGCACAGGAAAGTCTACTTTAGTTAAAAAATTAAAATGTCAACTGGAACAAACAGGAAAAACAGTCCGCATCACGGCAACAACAGGTATTGCAGCCAGTCAGCTGAGCGGCACCACAATCCACAAATTCGCTGGGATTATGGATGGCCGTTTTAGCGACAAAGATATCATTAGTCGTGTCATGCATGATGCAGATTGCGAATAACACTAACAACAGTAACAGCGATAACATTAAAAAAAAAACACATGCATCAACACACTATATCTACATATAATTTTGAAAAAATAATGTTTACTTTCAGCTAATTTTATAAAACGAAACAATTTAGTTTTTCGCTCGTTTCTTGTTCATTCATAAATTCAGTACTTACCAAAAAAATAACGTTTTCCTCATTTTGAATGAAGTGGCAAACGGTTCTTCCCTAATACCGAAAGTGAAAACTCCCGTGGGTAGCTTCCCTTTGCTGCACAATATTTACATATGTTTTAGACCAATGAGCAACATCGAACGCAGAAGAAGAAGAAGACCAATGAGCGCTGGTATGCATATTCGGTGCGGATGCATGATTTGACGCAAAGTGGAAGTTAGCGGCTCGCAAACGAAGATTCGTCCAAATGATGGTTAATAACAACCTGCAGTGGACGGAAGCTGAAAATTAAAGGTACATACAGTTCAAACAATCATTCAACTGTATTTATTTGACCTTACACAGACTGTAGGAAGAGGCAAACCGTCTTGAACAATATTTTTCCCCAGGAAGCGACTCCAAGAACACAGAAGACTCGAAGGTGAGTGACGTACCTTGTAGTCTTTCTGTGATAGTAGTAGTCCAGTGGACGATACCTTCCGCCTGTGGTTTGATACGCTGTACTTCTATCGGTCTCCAAACCAGCTATATCGCTCAGACTCGTGAACACAATTCTGCTAAGCCAGGGCTATTTTCTCGTGAATCACACGAAACCCGTGCTATCTCTCCAAACCTGTCTTCGCATCAACCATCCAATTTTTAGGGAGTTTAAAATCACGACGTATTTACAAATCCCAACCCTGTCTCCAAATACCTTACTCTTTCTTTCTTTCTTTATTTGGTGTTTAACGTCGTTTTCAACCAAATACCTTACTCACATCTTTGTGACACATACATACATACATACATACATACATACATACATACATACATACATACATACATACATACATACATACATACATACATTCATACATACATACATACATACATACATACATACATACATACATACATACATACATACATACATACATACATACATACATACATACATACATACATACATACATACACGCACATACACCACCACCCTCGTCTCGATTCCCCGTCTATGTTAAATCATTTAGTCAAAACTTGACTAAATGTAAAAATGCAGAAAAAAAGTCTGTCAGTGGTTTTTTTTTCTGTCATCGCAACAGTAGAAGAATGTGTTCAGTTGCATGGATAAGTAAGTAAGTAGTAGGCTGTAGCACGGAGCAGTGATTGCACCTGGAGTGTAAAAGATCACGCATACCACCACAGATCTGTCCGGGTTTTGCAGGCATGGGAATTGTCCGCCGAAAGGCAAATTTCCGCCGAATTGTTTTTTTTATTCCGCCGAAAAAGCAAAAGTTTCCGCCGAGAAAAAAAATGGGGGAGGCAAAAATGGTTCTAAAAACTGAATTAAATGGCAAACTTGGAGCTAAGATGACACCAAATTGCACCATTTGGGTTCTTTGGAGAGAAAAAAAATTCGGGGGGCATGCCCCCGGACCCCCCTAGTAAGGCTAGGTGCTTCGCGCCGTCGACTTTGTTATTACTTACAAATGTTCAGCCTTTTTTACAATTTTTAATTCCCATGCCTGGTTTTGTCATGGAATAAGAGTGTTCTGTCACTAGGGTACTAGCCACAAATCATCAACCTGTCTGCTTGCTGTGCCGGGATAACGTTTTTGATGAAATAATTTTGCGGATTGACATAGGTTTCATTAACAAATATTAATTTTGCAAAAAAAGTTCTATTGTGCACGGAAAACAAGTAGTCATACTGAAGATTGCTGGGCCGATGTATACAAGAAAGTTACCAACTAGGTGAGACCCAGCCGCGGGGTCGGATTGGTGAAAATCACGAACGGATCTCAATTTCAACCAATCCGACCGCAAAGGTGGTAATGTTTTTTGGGTGAAAATCAGCCAATATTTTCAAGTACAAGCTGTTATCTCACGTAAAATCCCAGACAAATATCTCGTGGTTTACACTGCTGTTTACACGGGGAGGATGGTGTCTTTAAGTCATGCATGCATCGTAAGCAGTTTTTGAAATCAAAATTTGACACTGTGTGTATTGTGTAAAACGAAACCCTTGCTGAGGTGGGTACATACAAACACATGCTATTAAACAACACATTTGAAAGACAAATCTTATGTGTACGATTCCAAACCAGTTTCGTATTCTGTGTCATGGTAATGACTTGTTTAAACGGACGTTAGTTATGCCGGTTTTTACAGTGTTCCCTTCAATTACCAGGTGTCTGATGGGAACGTTTTGTTCGAAGTAATTTGATAAGCAACTGTAAGTTTGTTTGTTGATGCCAGCTTATCAATATTACATCGGGACATGTTTCTTGAATGCTTATGAAATGGCATACATGTTAAGCGTTAGAAAGCGGTGTCCTATAAAATAAAGTTAATTACGAACAGAAACTTACATTAGTGTAGGAGGTAGGCTTTGGAATAATATTTCCGGACAACAGGGGATGAATACTAAAATTAACATGAATAATGTTCTACCACTATCGTACGTTTACTTTTAATTTGCCTTTACATAAAGAGCATTATGTGTTAAATTTGTCGACATTTCTTCGACTGTTGCGAAGTGTTAGTAATCGGAACTTACCTGCCACGAAAGTGGACACAATCTAACAGAAGGTAACACGTTCTTCAGGCAAGCAAAATGTCGGTTCCAACACAACAAAGTACACGTTGCGGTAACTCACGAGTGCGAACATGTGTCAACAAACGCACTATTTTTGTTTTACATTCATATACATACGTAGTCTAGACAAAATCACCCGTGGCGAAACTCTTACATCACAATAAACAGGAAAACGGGCCTCATCCACCCCGACAGTGTTTCCACTTACGACTAGAGCTCAGAACTCTGAATTCTCTGCTGTCTGCCTGAACAGTTTTTAGCCAGTATGAAAGTATTTCCACATACTGTCTTAGAGTGCTTTCACGTACTACTAGAGCTCAATCGTAGATTTTTGTTTTTTGGTGTCGGCGTCAAATTAGTTATCAGCCAGTCTGAAAGTGTTTCCACATTTCTATCGGACTCTGGGTCTGAAATTGTTTTCACATGCTGCTAGAGCTTAACAGTCTGAAATTTTTGCTGTCGGCGTAAAACAGTTGTCAGCCAGTCTGAAACTACTTCCACATACTGACATAGAACTCAACTGTCTGTAAGTATTTCCACATACTGCTCAAACTCAAAACGCAAACTCAAAACCAATTAAGTGCCTGCTTTCTGCTATCCTGATTGACCGTTTTTGGTGGAATGATGGAACTCCCCCTGGAAGCAGCAGGTTGTTAGCGGGAGACAAATTATAAGAAGACAGGCAATGGAGTGTGCGGTGTGGAGGAGAGTGACAGTGGTCGCGCACTTTGTGCTTTGTACCCAGCGGCACGTGCTGGCCGGCGCGCTGACGTAGCTCGCCCGCTGTGCACTGGTTACACTCTGTTCTGTCTGTCTGTCTGTCTGTCTGTCTGTCTGTCTGTCTCTCTCTTTCTCTCTCTCTCTCTCTCTGTATATATATATCTCCCTCTCTCTCTTTATCTAGGGGCATTAATAGGTAACATGCGCCTTGAGTCGCCTTGTGTGGTGAGATACGTGCGCGATATAAATCCTCGTAAATAAATAGATAAATAAATCTCTCTCCCTGTCTATCTGTCTGTCTGTCTGACTCTCTATATCTCTCTCTCTTTCTCTAACTTGGACGTGCTCTCTCCCTCTGTCTGTTTACCCGTCTCCCGCCCCCTACCTCCTCTCTCTCTCTTATTCTCTCTCTCCCCCCCCCCCCCTCCAACACACACACACGCACCCTTTCTTGCATCCACTTACCATTTTCAGATGTTTTACTCCAAACTACTTCTGGAAGTTCCATGTTTAGGAAAAAATGTGGGGTATTTGCGCGGGTGGATTGGTGAATTGATCATAATCTATATATATATATACGACTTGTGTCTGTGTGTCTGTGTGTTTGTGTATTTGTGTATTCGCCATGCACGGCCAAAGTTCTCGATGGATCTGCTTCAAATTTGGTGGGCTTATTCAGAGAGACCCCGGACACAACCTCATCGATGAGATATTTCAACACGTGCTCTCAGCGCGCAGCGCTGAACCGATTTTGGTTCCACCTCAGCTATTTTGGTTCCACCTCAGCTACCCGGGCCCCCATACCGACACACCATAGCCGCTACACCACATCACAACGCCAAAGTTCTCGGTGAATCTTTTTCAAATTTGGACACCGTATTCAGCTACACCCCGGACACAATATCATCGATGAGATATTTCAACACGTGCTCTCAGCGCGCAGCGCTGAACTGATTTTGGTTTTTGTGTTCATTTCACCATTATAAGTAACTCTTCCTTATCTTCTCCAGTGTTTGGCGTTTATCTCCCTTCCTTCGTGTGGCTTTCCCGTTCAGTTGTAAGTTACTACTATTTTTAGAATGTCACTGCGCTGTCCACTGCGCTGTCCACAACGCTTCCCTTGCACCCGTAAGTTGTTCTTACTGTCAAAGTGAAAAGGTCGAATCAATTTATAGCCACGCGAAAAATACACTCTCACCTATCTCTATATATTTATAGATACAGATATGCATATATATATACGGCTTCTCTGTGTGTGTGTGTGTTTGTGTGTGTGTGTGGGCAAAAACCTGTGTATTGTAGAGTTCTGTTTGTGATGTGGTCTAGCGGCTTTTGTCTGTCTGTATGTACTGGCATGTGAGAAGCCACAGCAGATAATATAGGGCTAAGAAATAAGCTCTAAAATTCTCAATCCCGTTTGACAGGACTTCGCCTTCAAAGGTGATTGTGGTGAACCGCCACGCTGTCTGTCTCTGTCTCGCGCCGTTCACCCCAAATTCCCGTTTCTGAGTAACTATTTTTAGAATGTCACTACGCTGTCCAGAACGCTTCCCTTGCACCCGTAAGTTGTTCTTACTGTCAAAGTGAAAAGGTCGAATCAATTTATAGCCACGCGAAAAATACACTCTCACCTATCTCTATATATTTATAGATATAGATATACATATATATATATATACGGCTTCTCTGTGTGTGTGTTTGTGTGTGTGTGTGTGGGCAAAAACCTGTGGATTGTAGAGTTCTGTTTGTGATGGGGTCTAGCGGCTTTTGTCTGTCTGTATGTTCTGGCATTTGAGAAGCCACAACAGATAATATAGGGCTAAGAAATAAGCTCTAAAATTCTCAATCCCGTTTGACAGGACTTCGCCTGCAGAGGTGATTGTGATGAACCGCCACGCTGTCTGTCTCTGTCTCGCGATTCACCCCGGCGAAGCCGGGTATTCCTCTAGTGTCACATATGCGATGATTCACAGTGGGTGAACATGGGCACGTAAACGAACAGACACAGACATAGTCGCGCACACGCACACACACACACACACACACACACACACACACACACACACACACACACACACACACACACACACACACACACACACACACACACACACACACTGTAACAGGTCGGACCCCCCCCCCCCTCCCAATAAAAAGAGGAAACAATTGGAAGGATTATTTTCAACTTCAAGTCGATTCGTAAAACCAAAACTACATGTGACTTTTATGATGTCATCACCACATATTGTTGATGGGACATGTATCTCAGTGATACTGATGGGGGTTAGATGTAGATTGTGAAATATTTTTGAGTGTCTCCTCGATATTTGGTTCAATGGGCGATAAGATCTGGCCTAGTCCACGATTCTTGGTCCGAAACCAAGAAAGTGTTTTGTGCGAAGGCGTCGTTCCATGTACCAGCACGTTGTAGTTCTTGACCGACTTGTCTCCTGCCATCTGTCCGGCGTTGATGATCGAACAACCAGCAAGGTGTGATAGAGTCTGATAGTGCAGCGTCACGAACACAACTTGACTAAAACGTCAAAGATAATGCAGTATTCGAGGTGCTTGGAGGGTTTTCCCCGCCATCAAACTATTCCAGAGCTTTCGAAAGTTGAAGTATTTGGCTTTTTGGGCTTCAATTTTCTAATAAGGACACAAGAAAACTATTTCTTTGTACGTGTTGGGGGCCCCTTTCTTGCTGTTAAAACCTGACTTGGATGAATAGAGACTCAACACTCTGGGGAGTTGCGTTCGAGTAATTATTGACATTTATCTATGTTTGTTCATTATTATGTTTAAGACTAAGAACATATCCGGCGAATTGTGGCATATGTATTTCAGTTGAGGTACAGTTGATAAACCCTGTATTGATTGAAATCGGCGTATGCTGCCTGAATGGCGGGGTAAAAACCGTCAAACACGTACAAATTCACTCGTGCAAAAACACGAGTGTACGTGGGAGTTTCAGCCCATGAAAAAAGAAGAACGAGAAGATTGATTGATTGATTGATTGATTGATGTTTGGGTATAGCAGAAAACAACAGACCACGGTTCTAATTGGACTCTTTGGGATACAAGTTTTAAACAAAACGTTTTGTACAGTGCAGGTAGTGTGGCACGTGACACCAATAAACTCATAACGCAATTTTCCGTTCATGCCCTTCCTTACGTGGTTGTGTGCATGTGCTTGGTTTTTACGCAAGCTCACAAAGATCGACACAGTTTCGATGCGATTGGGACTTCTGACCGGAAACGACGAAGTAATTACGTTCACGGAAGCGGAAATGGGTGCGTTTTATCCGTACCCGTTCAGTCGTTGCTATAAGAGGAAGTGTGCCTTGTCTTGCTTAGTTGAGCCAGCCATGTGATTCGGTGATGACCTGATTCTTTTTTTCCCCATTTCTTCTTCTTCTTTTTTCTGGTTCTTTCGTTTTTACATTTAGTCAAGTTTTGACTAAATGTTTTAACATAGAGGGGGAATCGAGACGAGGGTCATGGTGTATGTGTGTATGTGTGTGTGTGTGTGTGTGTGTGTGTGTGTGTGTGTGTGTGTGTGTGTGTGTTTTGACTAAATGTTTTAACATAGAGGGGGAATCGAGACGAGGGTCATGGTGTATGTGTGTATGTGTGTGTGTGTGAGTGTGTGTGTGTGTGTGTGTGTGTGTGTGTGTGCGTGTGTGTGTGTAGAGCGATTCAGAGTAAACTACTGGACCGATCTTTATGAAATTTGACATGAGAGTTCCTGGGTATGATATCCCCGGATGTTTTTTTCATTTTTTCGATAAATGTCTTTGATGACGTCATATCCGGTTTTTTGTAAAAGCTGAGGCGGCACTGTCACACCCTCATTTTTCAATCAAATTGATTGAAATTTTGGCCAAGCAATCTTCAGCTTGGTGGCTTAAAAAATAATTAATGACATTGGTCATTAAAAATCTGAAAATTGTAAAAAAAAAAAAAATTTTTATAAAACGATCCAAAT
Source organism: Littorina saxatilis (assembly GCF_037325665.1). NCBI lineage: Eukaryota > Metazoa > Mollusca > Gastropoda > Littorinimorpha > Littorinidae > Littorina > Littorina saxatilis. The sequence goes on along the minus strand of NC_090251.1, from coordinate 45,556,948 downwards.
TTACGTTCATCTTATTCTTCATAATTTTCTGATTCCAAAAACATATAAATATGTTATATTTGGATTAAAAACAAGCTCTGAAAATTAAAAAAAATTAAAAATCATGATCAAAATTTCAATTTAAAAACACTTTCATCTGATTCCTTGTCGGTTCCTGATTCCAAAAACAAATAGATATGATATGTTTGGATTAAAAACACGCTCAGAAAGTTAAAACGAAGAGAGGTACAGTAAAGCGTGCTATAATGAAGCACAGCGCAACCGCTACGGCGCCAAACAGGCTCGTCACTTTCACTGCCTTTTGCACTAGCGGCGGACTGCGTTCAATTTCATTCTGTGAGTTCCACAGCTTGACTAAATGTAGTAATTTCGCCTTACGCGACTTGTTTCTGTTTGGGTTTTTCCACGCGTGTGGGCTCGCGAAGGCTGCTAGAGTAATTTACACCTTATTTGAAGCAACCCTTTGAAGTGACCCTCTCTGAGATAGCGTCCTGTGATATTACCACATAGCTGTACGTTGTTGTTGTTGTTGTTGTTGTTGTTGTTGTTGTTGTTGTTGTTGTTGTTGTTGTTGTTGTTGTTGTTGTTGTTGTTGTTGTTGTTCATACTTTAGGAAAGCTGTGACGTCATCTTAGTGAGGGGTGACTTGTTCAGGTATCTTAAGGTGAAGACTAGATATAAGCCATAGAAACGAGAGAGACAAAGACTACTTTGAGCATGATGCTTTTGCTGTGTTGTCGGTCAGGTTACCTATCTTCAGGTGACGGATTCTCTGAACGATGATGGATGATGGATGACTGTGAGGCATAGAAAAGAAACCGAAAAAACAAAAGTTGTTTGTTTAAATCGCGAATACAGCTCTGGGGTTAAACGGATTGACTGCCAAGGCAACAATCAAACAAACAAAACAAAACATAAAACGATTAAAATACAATTTTAAAAAATTAAAACAATAAGAAAAAAATTAAAGTTCAAAAATATTTAAAACCAAAAATCTGAGTGGGGTTGTGTCACCGAACGAATCCAAAAAGAGGAAATCGATTTAGCCTGTATTACGTGACGAAATGGCCATTTGTGGAAGTAGATTAGCACCGCTCCAAAGGAAAGTTGTGCAAACACAGCTCACATAGAAACGAGCAGCGAATTGTGTAAGGCCAAACAAAAATATATGTTGGTTTAGGGTAACATGACCCCCCAAAATAGGGTCGGTAGTATTTTTTTAAAATTTTTAGTCGTGGTATGGTTCGCAAAATGTGCTCGATTTAAAAAAAAGTTATTTTAATTTGTTTTGAGAAAATAATGAAAAAAAAGTGTTCGGGTCGGCAGGATTGAGGAAAAAATAGGGTCGGTCGGGTTACCCTAAACCAACATATCTTTTTTGTTTGGCCTAATGCGTGTGTGACCAGCTAAAGAAGAAGTGCTTTTGACACCTTAGATTGAGGAGAGCAGATGCGGCACAGAGGGATTAATGATGTAATATCGATTCTCCCATTCGATGTTGTGATATCTCTCTCTCTCTCTCTCTCTCTCTCTCTCTCTCTCTCTCTCTCTCTCTCTCTCTCTCTCTCTCTCTCTCTCACGCACGCACAGACGCACAAACACACTCGCCCGCTCATCGGAATTATTTGACACTACACGGTCTGCACAAAACCAAGGGAACAATCAAACGATAACAGATCCACACAGTGGAGATAATGATATGCCATGCTGGCCATGCCGGGAGTACACGTCATGTTGTTTGATTGCTGCGTTTTATGCATTCCTTTTGAACACTTTGCGCCTTCTTTCTGTTACTTTTGTATGGGCGTGTTGACATACCAAACAAGAGGCGAAGCCTTCAAGGCTCCCGTAAGAAATCAACAAACAGTAACATAACACAAACTCACTCACTCCGTAACACACACACACAAACACACACACACACACACACACACACACACACACACACACACACACGCACACACACACACACAGTTAAAACTAACGCATCATATCAACTCCATGTATAATTTTCAAAAGAAGGCAAACAGATAAAATGACTAGGGTAATAGGTTAGGTACCTGCCATGTGGGCACTTTTTCCACTGCTGTCCTCAGTCCTATACTTTTCATCAAGACTTGTCAAGTTTCAAGTTTCAAGTTTTTTATTAGTCCATAACCCCTGGGGGCATTTTGAACAATAAATACAATCAATACAATCATGATATATGCTAATATAATAAATAAATAAAAATTAAAAAGATTATGAAAAACTGTTACAGATTCTATTAATAAAGTCCAAAATATTCTTTAGCAATTTCTTTTTGTTAGTAGCAAACAACTTTTTAAATTTAAGTGCATTAGGTTTTTTCCAATAGTAAGGTGGTAACAACTCAGCTCTTTCTTCTTTGAAAAAATCACAGACAAATAAATAATGGAATTCATCACCTATGTCTTGTGATACACATTTGGTGCAAGTTCTTTCTGACCTCGGGATGTTAAGGTAACGTTCTTTCTGTACAGGCAAATTGTTGTTTAATGTTCTGAACTTCATCATTGCAACACATTGCTGATATGGCAGGTGTGTGACATAGTCTTCACATGCAAAAATATCTTTAAACATTCGATAATTCCAAAACATATTTTTTGTTCCAATTTCTGTAAACCATTTATGGATATACTGGTCATACAAGCTTCTTTTTACTTTCTGTTTAAACCATGCGCTTGAATATTGAACATTTTCTTGAGAAGTCCAAAGGCCAGGGAGACCAATTTCATTTAAGGTTTTTTCAATAAAACATAAATAATCAGATTCAATCATCTTGTTGATATACAATTTATAAGTAAAGCAGTACACAATACTAGAAAATTTATTTTTATGAATAGGACTAATCAGTTTATACCAATAGCAAAGCATTCTACATTTCATATTAACATCTAGTGGATATCTTCCAAGTTCACCAAATATCATAGCATTTGGAGTTGATTTTTTTAGTTTGAAAACAATTTTATAAAAACGTAATTGAAGTTTAGTAGCAAGTTCGCAGGAACCAAAACCCCAAACCTCACATCCATATAGTAAGATTGGAGCAATCATTTTATCGAACATGTCAACTTGTATGTCCACAGGCAGTGACAATTGTCTACACGTACGCAGAAGAACAAACATTGCCCTTGAGGCACGATCATATAGATTCTTCTGTGCGACTGAAAATTTATTATTATAATTAATTTTAAGGCCCAAGTACATTACATCAAACACTACTTCGATTGAATTGCCATTATACGTAAACAATGGTTTATTTCTAATTTTACCTCTGGAAAAAACTATAACTTTCGTTTTGTTTACATTAATATTTAGACGCCATTTTAAACAGTATTCGTGCATTTTGTTTAGACATTCTTGCAGGTTTTTTTCAGACTCTGAGCAGATCACAGTATCATCCGCATACAGTAATAAAAACATTTGAAACAAAGCATTTACATCAGTATCTTCCATTCCAACCACAATAGCCTCCCTTGACATAGTTTGTAAACCATTACTGTTTTCCAACAAAAAAGGCTTTAGATCATTTAGAAATAGAGCAAAAAACAGCGGTGACAAGTTTTCCCCTTGTCTAACTCCACACAAACTGGGAAAATATCCAGAGCACTCACTATTAACTTTAACGCAAGACTTGGCATTTTCGTACATATTTCTTACAGTTTTTAAAAACTTCCCATTAACATCAGAACTAACTAATTTCTCCCATAAAAATGCACGGTGAACTTTATCAAACGCTTTTTCATAGTCTACAAATGCACAAAACAGTCGCTTCTTTTTGTTGAGAAAAAAATTTAATATACAATGCAAAGTAAAAACATGGTCTAGTGTTGAAAAACCTGTGCGGAAACCTGTTTGTTCTTGACCTAATTTATTATTACTCTCCAAAAAGTTTGATAACCTAGCATTTAAAATTGCACTGAAAAGTTTTCCGAAACAACTGAGTATAGTAATTCCTCTATAATTTGTGGGGTCAGCTTGGGAGCCTTTATTTTTGTACAATGGAATAATTTCGCCTACAGCCCATTGTGTTGGAACCTTTCCTGACTGCAAAACAACATTAAACAACAATACATAAATATCAATCATTCTATCATGTGACGCTTTTAAATACTCATTAATTATTTTATCTTGACCGCATGCCTTATTGTTTTTCAGCTTGTCTATACATTTGATAACTTCCTCCTTTGTAAAAGGCGCATTAAGAAATTCATTACTTGCTTCATTTAAAGGTTCATTACTATCATCCATTTCATTTTCATCACACTCTTGTAGTTTATTGAAATATTCGAAAAACTCCGAACAAGTTGGATAGTTAGTTTTGGAATTATTTTTTTTATTTTTATTTTTATTTAGAAGATTCCAGTATGCTTTCACCATGCCGAGTAGATCTAAATTCGGAAGTCTTCATGTGGCTGAGGCATATATCTGACATAGCGTCGATCTTGTTGTAGGTTAACCTCCTTTCTGAAACAAATGGCAAAATGCGATTAGTTATGATGACTACAACCTACACAAATATAAACAGTGTTTTGAAACAGAATAGTCAGGTTATACAAGCCACTTTACCTATGCAGCATGGTAACCCTACAATATGCGAAACATGTCGACTGCAGCAGCCTGGTTCTTAAAATAATTCTGACGGTCAACACAGCCAGAAATGCCAACAAAGACAAGAAAGCTGTGGCAAGGTAAGCTTACCAAACGTTACATAGCGAATCATATGATAGTGCGTAAACAGCAAACAGTAGATCTACAATCAAAGAGAGGATCGAGTCTGGAATGAAACGCGATACAGATCTAGCATTCAAAAACTGTCTTTCACGTTCAAGGAAGTTGTTGCAAAGTACTTAAGACTTACTAAATTGTACAGACAAAACCATGACAGTGCATGTTTTGAATCTGAGGAAAAAATCGTGATCATTTTGACTTTGAGAACAGATTCATTCCGTTTCCTTATATCTGCATGTTCAAGTAAATGGTGGACAGTTTTTTTCGGGCAGAGTAAACTTAACTTGAGACTCTACTGCAAGTCTTGAAATTCACATAAATCGAACCACGAGCAAAGACATCCAAACATTACAGGCACTTTAGATCAACTCATTTCACTAGAGGTGACTGCCTAGCACTGTGTTTGACATCCGTGTCTGCTGAAATAAAAAAGAAATTAAAACAAAACGGATTAACAGTAGGTGACACGTTATCAGAGTGGGAGACACTAGATCTGTCTCTGAACTTACCGGGATACGGCTGCAAGATCGACACTGACTGCCGCGCTTTCGACAGCTCTTCCTCGCGTGGACATTGGAAACACGCTGTGCAGATCAAATTGTAGGAAATCTCCCTTTGGTATCTTCTTTATTTACTTTTCTGGAGCTTAGAAACCGAACAACATGAAATCGTCTTCCCCGGCGAATCGGCGAGGTGAGAACTGGACCACAATCCTTCGCGCGACCCCTGACCTGATCTTGACACCTGACCTGCCGTCTACATGCCAAACACGACACAAATCAGTCAACTGCTTGTACCCCTTCAAAACCCCCCACCACCCGTTTTCTTTGGATACACGCTTTAACTACACACATGCCGACACAATGTTGATCATTGCTTCAATAATTTGAAGATGGTGCTTGAAAATTAACCACGTGAAATGAGTATTTCGGTGTTTAGCCAAAAATGTTAAAGTTTCTACCACAGACATACACACATACATACGCACGCACGCACAGACAGACAAAGTTTACCATCGCATAGGCTACACTTACGTGAGCCAAAAATCAGAGTAGAGATTGCACATAATTATATTTCATGGACCTGTGACCATGATAGGAGTCATCCAGCCAGTCATTATTGACAAACATGTATGACAAATTATTCATAAATGCGTAGGAAGTGACAACCAAAACAACAACATGCAGATATTTGGTAATAGCTGGCTTTTCGGGCGGGTAAGGATGGTTGCTCAATCGACGATAACGTACCATGTTACCTCAATCCTACAGTCCCAGGGCGGGTAAACAAACCAGGTCTGCTTCATGTCAGTCATTGCAATAGTAGAAGAATAATCCCACAGAATCAAGCTTCAATAAAACATAGTTTGAAAACAGCTTCCTTCATCGCAACGTGTAATAGGACGGATGAATCTATCGGTCGTATATTTACACACATGAAAAAAAGATGGGAGGGGAAAGGGGGGGGGGGGGGGGGCGGATCGGATGAGGATAAAAATATGGCATCACTTTTTGCACCTCAAATTAGTAAATTAAAAAGATACCCGTGTAATTGCTTCCAAACGTTTCAGATTTGAAGATTTCTTTGACAGAAGTCAGCACCAGAAGATAAATCAACGTCTTATCTTACATAATTACAAGAGTCAACAAAACAGTATGGTCGGTTAACTGAATTGAAATTTATTTAACAAGGATAAAGATTCAAGGCTACAATCTGTCCACACATAAACACACACACACATACACACACACACACACACACACACACATACACACACACACACACACACACACACACACACACACACACACACTGTCACACACACACACACACACACACGCACACACACACACACAAAATACAAACATGACTATACACACGTTATTGGAATGTTAGCAGTCCTTCTGTTCCGGATTCCTTGTTACATAATGACGACAACATTATGGCTATACCTGTGATTCGTTGTTACATAATGACGACATCAATGTGGCTATACCTGTGATCATTAACGTCTGTGAACGATACAGCTTGCATCACACAAAGGTAAGATATATTGGGAAAAGAAAATGAGGCAGCAGATTGGCTTCATACGCAGCATATCACGGGCGTACGATAAGAGCAAGCAGAAAGTAATGACGTGACAGCTGGTCCCTGTACTTAGGAGGGCTGCGACAACTTGTAGCGCTTTTCATGTCAGCGTCCGACGAACAATGATCGCGCGCTCGGGGAAATCTGTTTAATTTACGATGTTCCGAAAAATGGTTTAAATTGAAAACGTTGCAATGCCTAAAAGATCAATGCCTAAACGATCAATATAATTATACAATCGTGGTTTTCGGAATTAAATGAAAAAGAAAATGTTTTGAATTATAGATTGTTTAAAGATACATTTATATTTGAAAATTATTTGAACATTTTACCCAATAACCTGGCACTCTCTTTTTTACGCTTTAGAACATTAAATCATAAATTGCCAATACAGAAAGGCCGAATATTAGATATACCACATAACGAAAGAATATGTGTTAAATGCCAGTCTGGAGAACTCGGAGATGAATTTCATTATAATTTATATTTCCGTGAAATTTTTTTGAACATTTGAGAAAAACATTTGTACCATTGTATTTTCGTAGAAATTCAAATGCAGTCAAATTTAAACATTTATTTGAATGAACAAAAAAACGAAAGTGATTGAATTTGATATATTTTATTAAGAATATTCTAAAAGAGTTCTGATTATTTGTTCACTTTTTTATTTTTTATTAAAACAAAAACGAAAACAGAAACAAATACAGACCTGTTAAAAAATGTATGATTACAAATATTTAGTTATGAATTAAGCTTGATTTATTTCCAGTTGATTTGAAGTGTTGTATCTTTTTTGTCGTGTTTATTGCAATTTTTTTTTTTAGAATTCATGTAACCCTAGGTTTAAAAAAAATATATATTGACTTGACTTGACTTGACTTGACTTGACTTGCAGAGCCTAGCATAGTCACTACTTATGGTGTGTCGGACGCTAACTTGAAAAGCGCTACAAGTTGTGGCAGTCAATACCAGGAGAACATGGATAACAGAACGGAAGACGTCTTCCTGGTCCTGGCACCAACACGCCCGTGTAGAGCTGTTACGATTCACTTCTCGGGATGACGAAGTCTTATTCTTCTTTTCTTTACTTTTTCTTATCTTTTCTCTCAAATTAGTGGTGTCAACAGCAAAGATTCTAAACTTTGGGCAGTAAAAGTTCTTAGCGCAAACATTTCGCTTTGTGTGTCCAGAATGGTTTTGTTGTAACGACTGTGAACTAGCCTGTCGCACCGACTAAACATGTTGTTTGGCGAACGTATTTGGTTGTATTATATATGTGTATTGTATCCGACCAAGTCGTTACCAACAGCAAGGTCAGAAAGAAGAGGCAGGGATGGCGCATTAAAAAACAAACAGAAAAAGAAAAGAAGTAAGAGGTGGGGTCGGAGGGGTATGCATGAAAACGGGAAAGAATTTCGAAAAGGGGTTGTGGGGGAAGTTGGTCTAAATCGGATATGAGTGTCAGAAAATGAGCTTGATGTTGAAAAGGGGGGGGGGGGGGGGGGGGGGGGGGGGGGGGGGGGGTGGGGGGTGGGGGGGGGTGAGGGGAGGAGCGGTGGTATTTATGGAAACGGCAAGAATTTCAACAAGTCGCGTAAGGCGAAATTACTACATTTAGTCAAGCTGTGGAACTCACAGAATGAAACTGAACGTAGTCCGCCGCTAGTGCAAAAGGCAGTGAAAGTGACGAGCCTGTTTGGCGCGGTAGCGGTTGCGCTGTGCTTCATAGCACGCTTTACTGTACCTCTCTTCGTTTTAACTTTCTGAGCGTGTTTTTAATCCAAACATATCATATCTATATGTTTTTGGAATCAGGAACCGACAAGAAATAAGATGAAATTGTTTTTAAATCGATTTCGGAAATTCAATTTTGATCATAATTTTTCTATTTTTAATTTTCAGAGCTTGTTTTTAATCCAAATATAACATATTTATATGTTTTTGGAATCAGAACATGATAAAGAATAAGATGAACGTAAATTTGGATCGTTTTATAATTTTTTTTATTTTTTTTACAATTTTCAGATTTTTAATGACCAAAGTCATTAATTAATTTTTAAGCCACCAAGCTGAAATGCAATACCGAAGTCCGGCCTTCGTCGAAGATTGCTTGGCCAAAATTTCAATCAATTTGATTGAAAAATGAGGGTGTGACAGTGCCGCCTCAACTTTTACAAAAAGCCGGATATGACGTCATCAAAGACATTTATCGAAAAAATGAAAAAAAGTCCGGGGATATCATACCCAGGAACTCTCATGTAAAATTTCATAAAGATTGGTCCAGTAGTTTAGTCTGAATCGCTCTACACACACACACGCACAGACAGACAGACACACACATACACCACACCCTCGTCTCGATTCCCCCCTCTACGTTAAAACATTTAGTCAAAACTTGACTAAATGTAAAAAGGAGGGTGGAGGCGGAAGGTGGTTGAAATCGGACAAGAGTTTCAGCAAAATGGAGTTGAGGAATGGTAAAAGAAAAAGAAAAAAAGATGTGTGTTGGGGAGGGGGGCTAGAGAAGTCATTAAATCTGTGCATAATGCATCTGTCGCGTCCCTGCAGCCAAATTGGCATGGAAGGCACAGATAAGCTGTGAATGGAATATTCTTCATGCGCGTGCAGAGAGAACCACCGGCTGGCGTCTAAAGCTACTCTTACACTGTGCCGAATTGCCCTTGCGAATAGCATTTTCCAATAATTCGCAATGATCGGGACATGGTCGCAAGACATTCGTAAATGTTCTTAACCATTCGCTACCATTCGTCTCTTGTTTCGAACATAGCAACATGTTCCTAATATTCACAAGGAAGTCATATTTTTAACTTTTCCCCAACGTACTCGTAAGTATTCGCAAGACATTTGTAATCATCGCAATGTATTCGTCACGCTCGCAAAGCATTCGCAACCATTCGTTATGCCTGTCTTACGCTGTGCCGAATATTATTGCAAACATTCGTAAACATCGCAATGTATTCATAACGCTCGCAAGGCATTCGCAAACATTCCTTATGCCTGTCTTACACTGTGCCGAATATCCTTGCGAATATGGATTCGTATGCATTCGCAATGATCGGTAGACATTCGCAAGAACTCGCAACCATTCGTAAGACATTCGCAAGGATTCGTAAGGCTTCGAATGGCCAATACTGTTCCTGTCCATTCGTCTCTTTTTTGGGGCCTAATATAACCTTTTCATATACGCATTTCTTGCGAATGTCTTACGAATGGTTGCGAGTGCTTGCGAATGTGTACCGATCATTGCGAATGCCTTGCGAGCGCTACGAATACCTTTACGATGATTAGGAATGGCTTACGAATATGCCTTCCTTGCGAATATCAGAAGCATGTTGCTAATATTCGCAACAAGAGACGAATGGGGGCGAATGGTTGGGAACATTTACGAATGTCTTGCGACCATGTCCCGATCATTACGAATTATTGGCGAATTCTATTCGCAAGAGAAATTCGGCACAGTGTAAGAGCAGTATTACGAACAATGCGAATTGCATAGTCGCTTTATTCGTAAAATGTTTGCAAGCACTCGCAACACTCGCAGGGCCACTCGCAACGTTCGTAATACGCCCGCAAGGCATTCGTATATGGATTGGTATGCATTCGCAATGATCGGTAAAGCTTCGAATTTTCAATATTTTTTCCTGTCCATTCGTCTCTTTTTTTGCGGAATACAACATGTTCATATTCGCAAGGATATTCGGCACAGTGTAAGACAGGCTTTATCGAAAGGAGCAGTCGGCGGTCTCAGCGGTGTCTATGCTGCAGGCGATAGTGCTGTCTGCGATGTTGACCAGTGGCGACTTTCAGGGAAAAACACTAATCTGTTTTGATAACTGTTTCTTTGGGATGGGGATAAAACTGTTTGTGAAGTCTCTTACTTTTGGGTTGTTTTTTTTGCGGGGGGGGGGGGGGGGGGGTAATTCTGCACATTCTGTCTGAGTGTCTGTGCTCTCTTTTTCCTTCTCTCTCTCTCTCTCTCTCTCTCTCTCTCTCTCTCTCTCTTCTCTCTCTCTCTCTTCTCTCTCTCTCTCTCTCTCTCTCTCTCTCTCTCTCTCTCTCTCTCTCTCTCTTACACATACACACACACGTACACATACACTTACTCACACACACACACGCGGCACGCACGTACACACTCAACTCAAGACTCAAAGACTCAAAGATTTTAATGTCCTTATAAAAATAAGGAAAATTGCCTCGCAGTGTCAGGCGGTTTAAAACATAAATAACATCTAAGCACACACAAGCATGCACGCACACACACACATACACACACACACACACACACACACACACACACACACACACACACACACTCACACACACACACACACACACACACACACACACACACACACTCTCTCTCTCTCTCACTCTGTCTCTGTCTCTCTCTCTCTTTTCTTTTGCTAAGTTTGCCACGGTTGGTCTTTCATGTCATCTCTTTCGTTTTAAACCCAAAAGCCCTTTCATTGCTGACCTGTGCTGTCCGACTTTCCTTACCTTGCATTTTTTTCTGCTGTGCATGCACATTTTTCTTTAAATCCGTCCGTCTTTCATTTTACTGTCAGTGTCGTTTCTTTCATGTTCTTTACTTGTCAGTGTCGTTTCATCTTTCATGTTTCCTGATCGCACACCCCTTGAGAAAATAATCTCCGGGGTAGGGGTGCTGAGTGTGCAAGAACGGTTAGCGACAGTGGGTCGTCTTCAGAACCTGTTGTTGAGACTGTCTGGAGACGTGTGCGTCAGACTGGGACACCGTGCTTCGTGGATACTGGACACTTCAAGCCAAGCAGTAGAATGAATATCTTTGTTTCAAGTCCCTTTATCCAGTGTCAAAATCGCTATCCACTGAGTCAATGTTGATCCAGTATCTTCCGTTTATCGCTTGATGGTGCACGAAGTCTTTACCACGCATTTCCCGTAACCGACGTGGTTCAGGATTCGTATCCGACGGCTCGATTGACAAGATTTTCACTGAATGGACGTTTTCGGAAACAACTCTGTCAGGATTTTCAAGCGTTTTGGGAGAGTTGCGCCCCGCTGTAGTAACACAAGCAATAACACGCGGTCGACCAACAATGGCAGCATGAGTAAGAGAAAGAGAGAGCGAAAGAATGAGGGGCAGAACATTTAACAAGTCGCGTAAGACGAAAATACCACATTTAGTCAAGCTGTCGTACTCACAGAATGAAACTGAACGCACTGCATTTTTTTTTCACCAAGACCGTCTACTCGTAGCATCGTCAGTCCACCGCTCGTGGCAAAGGCAGTGAAATTGACTTGCCAGAATAGTGCGGTAGTGGTTGCGCTGAGCAGGATAGCACGCTTTTCTGTATCTCTGTTCTTTTTAACTTTTTGAGCTTGTTCTTTATTCAGATATATCATATCTATATGTTTTTGGAATCAGGAACCGACAAGGAATAAGATGAAATTGTTTTTAAATCGATTCCGGAAATTTAATTTTAATCATAATTTTTATATATTTAATTTTCAGAGCTGGTTTTTAATCCAAATATGACATATTTATATGTTTTTGGAATCAGAAAATAATGAAGAATAAGATGAAATTATTTTTGGATCGTTTTATAAAAAAATGATTTTAATTACAATTTTCAGATTTTCAATAACCAAACTCATTAATTAATTTGTATGCCTCCAAGCTGAAATGCAATACCGTAGTCCGGCCTTCGTCGAAGATTGCTTGACCAAAATTTCAATCCATTTGATCGAAAAATGAGGGCGTGACAGTGCGGCCTCAACTTTTACAAAAAGCCGGATATGACGTCATCAAAGACATTTATCCAAAAAAAGAAAAATTATGTCCGGGGATATCATACTCAAAAACTCTCATGTAAATTTTCATGAAGATCGGTCCAGTAGTTTTCTCTGAATCGCTCTACACACACACACACACACACACACACACACACACACACACACACACACACACACCCACACCCACACACACACACACACACACACACACGATTCTCGTCTCGATTCCCCCTCTATGTTAAAACATTAAGTCAAAGCTTGACTAAATGTAAAAAGAAAAAACCTATTAACTTTTTCACAACCCACACGAACCCGACAGGGTTATTTGCGAACATTATAAGATGTTTGATGGGTTGTTGACAGACCAGCTTTTTTGTCTGTCCGTCTTTTGTTTCATATTTATTGACCGCATATGAAACAAAAGTCGATATGCCCCCCGAGGACCGACAAAAAAGCTGGTCTGTCAACAAACCATCAAACATCGTTTTTGTCATCATTTTGGTAGTGAGAAAATAAGTGCACAATCAACCCAGGGAGCCATGCTTTGAAACACGGGTTCCGTCCTGATAACCACACGAGTCCCGGTTTGATAACCACTGGCAATCAAAGATGGCGTGTGAAAGCAACTTTCTGTGTTTTTGAGTCCATTAAATGTTGGGATGAATATGTCAGGTTTGAGGATGCACAGTTCTGTAGGTTCATCTCGGTATTCCACCCCCTCGGCTTTCTGTTGTAAGTATTAAGCTGAGTGATCGAATGTGGAAGCTACGTTTGGTCAAAGGTCACAGAAGATTTGCGTCGTGCAGCGAAGGAAAGAATCGCGATCTTGTTTCCGACTCGGTACCTCTTTGTTACATTTAGTCAAGTTTTGACTAAATGTTTTAACATAGAGGGGGAATCGAGACGAGGGTCGTGGTGTGTGTGTGTGTGTGACTGTGCGTGTGTGTGTGTAGAGCGATTCAGAGTAAACTACTGGACCGATCTTTATGAAATTTTACATGAGAGTTCCTGGGTATGATATCCCCAGACGTTTTTTTCATTTTTTCGATAAATGTCTTATGACGTCATATTCGGCTTTTTGTAAAAGTTGAGGCGGCACTGTCACACCTTCATTTTTCAATGAAATTGATTGAAATTTTGGCCAAGCAATCTTCGACGAAGGCCGGACTTCGATATTGCATTTCAGCATGGAGGCTTAAAAATTAATTAATGACTTTGGTGATTAAAAATCTGAAAATTGTAATTAAAATTATTTTTTATAAAACGATTCAAAATTACTTTTATTTTATTCTTTATCATGTTCTGATTCCAAAAACATATAAATATGTTATATTCGGATTAAAAACAAGCTCTGAAAATTAAAAATATAAAAATTATGATTAAAATAAAATGTCCGAAATCGTTTTAAAAACAATTTCATCTTATTCCTTGTTGGTTCCTGATTCCAAAAACATATTATAGATATGATATGTTTGGATTAAAAACACGCTCAGAAAGTTTAAACGAAGAGAGGTACAGTAAAGCGTGCTATGCAGCACAGCGCAACCGCTACCGCGCTAAACAGGCTCCTCACTTTTACTGCCTTTTGCACTAGCGGCGGACTACGGTCATTGTGAAAAAAATGCAGTGCGTTCAGTTTCATTTTGTGAGTTCCACAGCTTGACTAAATGTAGTAATTTCTCCTTACGCGACTTGTTTTTCATTAGACCTGTCATTCTGCTTGCTCGGCTTTGTTAATCTAGATGTTTGCATATCGTGTTGCTATTTTCTTTGCTTTTATTATTGTTTCTTATTTGTGCTTCGTTTATCGATACAACGTCTTGTGCACGGGTCAAAATGTGTGTGTCAGGTGTCGTTTTACTTGAACTTGACGTTCGTGTTTCTCCGAACGTCTGTGTATCGAAACACAGATACACGCACTCCATGACTCTGTAAGAAGACAAAACATATCGCTAGGTTTCATTTGTTTTTGATGAATGTATGACCTTTCATGAAGGAGTTTTGTTTTTTGTTTACTTTTGCCTGTTTGCCAGTTCGTTTTTGGAACTTTGCAAAGCAGTGTCGTGTCGTCTGTTTAGGTCTGGGGAAACACCAATGAAAAGAGCCGAAGAATCCCCGAGCGTTTCTATTGGGTTTGCTTTTGATTATCCATGTATAACCTGCTTCCTGCAACTATGGTAACCGGGGATTTATTGCCTGGGGAACATGAGATTTATTTCCCAGGTGCTTGTGAATGAAAACTCGTGAAAATGATGACAACGTCTGTTGTCTCAAGCTCTTAGTTTTGTTGTGCTGCAGCGTTTTGTAGAGTCACCCATGGTCATATTTCAAAGGTGTCTCGCCAGACTTTTTGGTGTAAGAGCTCATATTTCACAGCGCGTTAATGATGCGGATTGTCTCTATTGGGACATTGAGATTTCTGATTTCTGATTTTGTGCTTTTTATGTTCTGTGATGCTCATTCGGTGAGACTGTCCGTCTGCCGAGACCAAAGAAGAGAGAGAGAGCGAGAAAGAGAGAGAGGGAGAGGGGGAGGAGGGAAAGCAATCTTGGGTCGCCTATTTGGCATTCTTGAATTACGTATATCAAACCCTCACTGAGAGAGCAGGAATAGTATAGCCATTTGTTCCTGTGACGGCAGATATAAGCTGTTAGAGATTTACACTTTTTAATCTCCGGACCAAAATTAATTCAGAAGTGATACGTCATCGCGGGACGGACTTGCAAGAAAGAAAATATTTCTGTTACTGCTGCTGCTCTCTTTCTCGTTACTGTTGCTCTCTCTCTCTCTCTGTCTCTCTCTCTCTCTCTCTCTCTCTCTCTCTCTCTCTCTCTCTCTCTCTCTCTCTCTTTCTCTCTCTCTTTCTCTCTCTATCTCTCTCAATCTCTCTCTCTCTCTCTATCTCTCTCTTTCTGCCCCTCTCTATTTCGCTTTCTTTCTCCTTTTGGTTTTCTTTCCCTCCCTGGCTCTCTTTCCCTCCACCTCTCTCTCTCTCTCTCTCTCTCTCTCTCTCTCTCCCTAACTCTCTCTCTTACACCCTCTCTCTCTTTCTCTCTGTCTCACCCGACAGAGAGAGACAGATAGACAGACTTATTCCCCCCTCTGCTTCTTTACCTCTGTGAACTTGTAGGGCTAGTTATTTTTCGATAAACACCCAGCAACCAAACAAATAACAGCCAGCAACAGCCTGAATCCTCGATAGCGCAATGGGTTGAGAAGCTGTTCTGTGTCGGTACTACTTTTGAGACTGAAAAGTTCCGAACGCTCTAATGCACGAAATATACATCTCTGGAGCAAACAATACAAACATACCGCATTTAAATTAACAACTACAGGCTTGAACACATGAATCTCCATATAAAATCCATGAGTTCGGTTGTTTTCTGAATCTAGATCTGCCGTGCACAAACGTTCAACACAAGCAAATTCCCAAGGCAAGTAACTCTCACACTTTGTCTTGCGACAAGAGTAGTTCCCCTTTAAAAATTCTGTTCACTCAGTTTCTTCGACAACAGACTGCAATCCGACGGTCAGTTTTCAACAATATTTCATTTTATAAACAGATCACACGCAACCAAATGCACACATCTCATCAATTTAAAGAACATAAAGCGGTTTCATACACTATTTTCCCCAGAAAACTGAACTTCATACAGTTTTTAACGTTGGAACACGGGTGCAAAAGTTTGTCTGCTAGTCCCATTTGACGAAAGAACATATCCTAAGCGATACCAAAACATGAACAGAACACACCTTATTCCCCCCTCTGCTTCTTTACCTCTGTAAACTTGTAGAGCTAGTTATTTTTCGATAATGACCCAGCAACCAAACAAATAACGAGCCAGCAACAGCCTGAATCCTCGATAGTGCAATGGGTTGAGAAGCTGTTCTGTTTCGGTACTACTTTTGCGACTGAAAAGTTCCAAACGCTCTAATGTACGAAGTATACATTTCTGGAGCAAACAATACAAACATACCGCATTTAAATTAACAACTACAGGCCTGAACACATGAATCTCCATATAAAATCCATGAGTTCGGTTGTTTTCTGAATCTAGATCTGCCGTGCACAATCCGTTCATCACAAGCAAATTCCCAAGGCAAGTAACTCATACTCTAGCCGACAAGAGTAGTTCCCCTTCTTTTAACGCAGTTTCTTCGACAACACTGACTGCAATCCGACGGTCAGTTTTCAACAATATTTCATTTTATAAACAGATCACACGCAACCAAATGCACACATCTCATCAATTTAAACAACATAAAGCGGTTTCATACACTATTTTCCCCAGAAAACTGAACTTCATACAGTAATTAACGTTGGAACACGGGTGCAAAAGTTCGTCTGCTAGTCCCATTTGACGAAAGAACATTATCTTAAGCGATACTAAAACATAAACAGAACACACAATATCTGCCTTTACCGCCACAGCAGAATAACAGCTTATCTGTGTACTTGATTTTAGTCTAAAACAGGGAAACTGACAAGAAGTGTTAACAGAATGGAATGATTTGCACGGAACTATACAACCGCGCATTAATCGATCGCCTGCGCAGGTTGACTGGTTGAGTGATTCGGATTCGATCAAACTTTCGCACAAAAACTCCTGTTTTCTTTGAATAACTGAAGAAAGGGGGAATAAAGAGGTTACACACCTCGTCTCAGTGATTATTAAAAATAATGGTCTCAGTTCGCGGTCATGAAAAAGCTCGCTGAAGCTCGCATTTTTCATGATCCGCTAACTTCGACCATTATTTTTAATAATCACTGAGACTCGGCATGTAACCTCTACATATCTGCCTTTACCACCACAGCAGAAAAACAACATATCTGTGTACTTGATTTTAGTCCAAAACATGGAAACTGACTCAGGATGGAATGATTTGCACGGAACTATACAACCGCGCATGAATCGATCGCCTGCGCAGGTTGACTGGTTGAGTGAATAGGATTCGATCACACTTTCGCACAAAAACTCCTGTTTTCTTTGAATAACTGAAGAAAGGAGGAATAAAGAGGTTACACACCTCGTCTCAGTGATTATTAAAAATAATGGTCTCAGTTCGCGGTCATGAAAAAGCTCGCTGAAGCTCGCAATTTTCATGATCCGCTAACTTCGACCATTATTTTTAATAATCGCATGTAACCTCTACATACAGACAGACAGAGAGGAGACGAAGAGGATGTGAGGCTAGGAGGCTGAAGAGACAAATGGCAGGTATCTCCGGGCAAGGGAATTGATCAGTGTCTGCACAATACAATATGTGCCACAAAGAGTCATTGATACTGGGCAGGCTCGTCGGGCCGGAACCCATTGTTACGACTCCCTCAATCTCGGGGAGTCTGGGGCGATTCTGATGATGCTGGTTTCCTCTTCCGAGTGCTGCCATTGACGATTGCTGGCCAAGTATGTGGACTTTTTTGTGTGGGTGTGTTTCGTCATACATGTTGGAGATGCCGTGTTCTGTGTGCTTGATGGGTTGGGGCGGGGGAAGTACACTGTATGTGTGTGTGTGTGGAGGGGGGGTGTGTTTGTGTGTGTGCCCGTGCGTGGATTGTGTGTGTGTGTGTGTGTGCCCCCGTGCGTGCGTGCCCGTGCGTGTGTGCCCGTGCGTGCGTGGATTGCAAAGCATATATTTATCTGTGCAAATAACTGAGTTTGGTGTTTTGAAGGAAAACTCTTATCACCACATGTATATTTTATTTGCTATTATGTTCTCTCCCTTCCCCCCCCCCCTCCCCCCCCCCCCCCCCCCACCACAACCCCCTTTACCCTTCCCGCAGTCACGTTTGTTGCTCACCCCGTCTTGGGAACAATGAAGTCTTTGGAGTGCGGACAATAAATTGAAGGCTTTATATATTTGCCATAACCTTGAATGGTTGAAAACGACGTTAAACACCAAATAAAGAAAGAAAGATATATTTGCCAAAATAGTTGAAAAATAGCATTATTAAACTGAATAGAACAAAGAAGACAACAGAAACCTGGCGATGATGACAACCGTTTTGCCCTCGCTTGGTGTTTTTTCTTTTTCGCTGCACTGAGTGTTCTTTGTTTAAAATCATTTGCTCTGATGTCTGCTCTGTCTTTTTTCTCTCTCTCTTTGTCATTTCCACCTCTTTTTTTCTTTATTTTCTCCCTCCCTTTCTCCAGTAACTATTTTGTTTGAGCTTACTCCCAAGGTTAGTCTAATTCTTGGATATTCCTGGTTTTTCTCTTTTGATGTTTGTGGTTACGGGTCTGTTTTATTGATTTGAATTGATTTGGCGACTGATTACACCTTGATTTTGTCTCTTTTGTTACAATAAAATTGTTGTGGCGAACAAGAATATAGCCTTTGATATGAGCTCTGTTGGCAGCCTAACAGTGGTTTATCCTAAATGCAGGTTTGTCTCGACCCTCAGATCTTCGAGGTTACCCGTAAGTCTGTGATTGTGTGTTAAACATATGCCGGCATCGGAGTGCCTCTAGTTTTTTTTTTTTTTTTATCCAATAATTGTTCAACGCATTGATTTGCTATGTGTGTGTGTGTGTGTGTGTGTGTGTGTGTGTGTGTGTGTGTGTGTGTGTGTGTGTGTGTGTGTGTGTGTGTGTGTGTGTGTGTGTGTGTGTGTGTGTGTGTGTCCCCCGCGGGTTAGGGGAAAGAATTTACCCGATGCTCCCCAGCATGTCGTAAGAGGTGACTAACGGATTCTGTTTCTCCTTTTACCCTTGTTAAGTGTTTCTTGTATAGAATATAGTCAATTTTTGTAAAGATTTTAGTCAAGCAGTATGTAAGAAATGTTAAGTCCTTTGTACTGGAAACTTGCATTCTCCCAGTAAGGTAATATATTGTACTACGTTGCAAGCCCCTGGAGCAAATTTTTGATTAGTGCTTTTGTGAACAAGAAACAAATGACAAGTGGCTCTATCCCATCTCCCCCCTTTCCCCGTCGCGATATAACCTTCGTGGTTGAAAACGACGTTAAACACCAAATAAAGAAAGAAAGTGTGTGTGTGTGTGTGTGTGTGTGTGTGTGTATGTGTGTGTGTGTGTGTGTGTGTGTGTGTGTGTGTGTGTGTGTGTGTGTTTGTTTGCGAAAGAAATAGAGGGGTGATGGCCACTCTGGTGAAGAAAAAATCAAAAACAACACAACAACAACACAACTGTTCAATACGTAATTGTACTTTTAAAAGCCGATCTTTTAGAAACCGCAAAGGGAAAGTAGAAATTGAGTTTGAAAAGGGGTCGCACTTGAATAAAATGCGTTCATCATCGATCAATTGCCACAATAACATGTCGATGTCTGATGTTAAATCGGCTAACTGTGGTAGCGCACGCACATGCGAGTATATATTATGTGCACGCGAGTGGGTGCGGAAGATCTTGCGAAAGACAGAAGCAATGCCAATGGTCAGCTAGGGTAACATTTTTAAAGTGTACTTCTTGTTGTGACAGATTTAATGAAAAAACATCAAATTGCAAGCGGAAATTACAGAGGTAGAGGGAACAGCTATTTTGAAATACATTGCTCTGAAATTAAACGCCAACGACAATACTCTAGACTGCATTGCGTTTAGAATCTGATTTAGGGGTTTGGGGAGGTGGGATAAATAACGGTGAGAGAAGAGAGAGAGAGAGAATACGAATACGAAAGTTTATTCAGTTTTAGGCCAGAGCCCCTTCTGAAGGGTATGCGCCCATATACAACATAATCATAGTAAAACATTGTGTTTCATAAATGACCCAAATTTGTACACATCAAACAGTAATACATGTGTACATAAATCATGTCACAGTGATTAATCTTTTCATTCCCTGATAAATGTATTGTGCTAATTTGGATATTTGACTGACATTTCCAGTAGACATAAGCAAAGTATATCGGTACATACATGGATGATTATAATATTTTGGCTTTATCAATAATACTCTTAGGTCACGTAGTGCAGGACAGCAAAACATAAAGTGTATTTCATTTTCTTCAGCCAATTTACACAGACGACACAACAAATCTTCCTCACTCCGTACACTATACCTACATCTGTGTACAGCGAGATCCGAAACACCGAACCTAAATTCAGTTAATGCACTTTTCACATAGCTGTTCATTTCCATATCTATATACGCTTCAGTACTGCTTCCGGTCTTAAACAATCTGTATGTAGAAAATCGATCACTGCTTTGCATATGGTCGTTCCAGTCTTGCTATCTGCAATCTATCAATCGTTGTCTAAAACATTTCAAAAATCCACCAATACTGTCCACCCCTTGGTTGTACCATACATCTGCAAACCCATGAGAGAACAAACACTTTCGAACATCCGTCGCCCATGTACTTTTGCCATTACAATCTAAATTATAGAGAACTTTGTATGCTTTACATGGAATCTTAGAATTGTCCATTTTTGTTAATTTTAGCCAATATGTAATGCACTTTACATATGAGTTTAGATATATTGGGAATCTTCCCAATTCACCATACACAAGGTCGTTTGGTGTTCTCATGTCTACATGTAGGAATCGTTTCATGGCGAATAAGTGCAGTTTTTCTATTTCCGTACCTTTTTGGAAAGCCCAAATCTCAGCACCATATTGCACAATCGGTTGAACTTGAGAATCAAACAATTTCGTAAACAATTTGTAAGAACTACTCTCTAACTTGTGCAACACACGAAGTATACCAAACACTGCCCGTTTACCCCTACTCACCAAATCTTGACACGAAACATTAAAACTGAGTCTCGTGGAAAAAAATATTCCTAGATACTTATAAGCGTTAACAACAACAACTCTATCTGCACCATAATTCCATTTTTCACAACTAGCTAAATATCCTCCTTTACGGAAAACAATAATATTAGTTTTGTTCATATTAACTTTCAACTCCAATCGAGAAGCTGCATCGTACAAATTATTCAGCTGTCTTTGCAGGCCAACAACAGTTGTGGAGAGCAATACAATGTCATCAGCAAAAAGCAATATGAAAAATTCAACAAAATCAAATGTCACACCATGTTTTCCATTTTCCATTACTTCCAAAGCTAATTCATTAATGAATAACGAAAACAACACAGGGCTACATACATCACCTTGTTTTACCCCATATGTACAATTTATTACATCAGTAAATTTAGCGCCACTTCTTATTTTAGCTTTCACATCCAAATACATGCTTTTCACACAACGATGCAATTTTCCTCTAATACCGTTTTTCATAAGTACAGACCACAGAAGTTTCCTAGAAATCGAATAGAATGCCTTCTCAAAATCAACAAATGCTACATACAATTTTCTGTTATTTGTAAACTGTTTCTGAATGGCCGCCAGGAGTGTAAAGATATGGTCAACTGTTGAATGATCTTTTTTAAATCCAGCTTGATGTTCACCAGTAATATCATTTATGCTAATCCATTCCTGCAATCTGTTATTAATTATGGAGCTATATAATTTACTGCTGACATCACACAGTGATATTCCCCTGTAGTTATTGGTGTCATTTATCTGACCTTTCTTAAACAGAGGCAAGATTATTGATTCCTTCCAGTTGTCCGGGTAAAAACCACTATCAAACAAGACATTAAACAACCTTACCAAAAACATCACCACAGCCTCACCCGAATGCTTGAACAAATCACCAATCAGCCCATCTGGACCAGCAGACTTTCCGTTCTTCAGCTTTCTAATTGCAAGAGTGACCTCTTCTTTCGAAATCGGTCTATCTAATACATGTTCAACAACATCCTCATCATTTCCTTCATCATTAACATCATCATTTTCATCCACAGCACCATCAACGACGTCCACTATAGCTACATGTGTGTCCTTCTCTAATACATTCTTAAAATGTTGGAACCAATCATCTAAAGTAATGTTATGACGCGGCTGCGTTTTCCTCCGTGAAAGTTTCTTCATAGTTTCCCAAAATAGTTTCTGCGATTTTACTGAGTTGCTCAAGTCAGCGATTAGACCAGCGTTGTAGCTTTTCTTTTTCCTAACAATCAGGTATTTATATTCACGCCTAGCAATGCAATATATATTTTTATCAATAACATCTTTTGATTTTCTAGAGAGAGAGAGAGAGAGAGAGAGAGAGAGAGAGAGAGAGAGAGAGAGTGGGTGGGTGGGTGTATGTGGGTGTCTGTCTGTCTGTCTGTCTGTCTGTCTGTCGGTCTCCATGGAGTTCCCCCGGGGCAAACACCGGAAGCTGTAATAGCTACCATGAGTAAAATGTGCATATATCCTATTGCAACAGATCTGTCTTGAAAAAACGCCAAGCGGAAATTGCTGTGGAAGAAGGGATAGCTATTCAAAAATGTCTTTATCTGAAATCAAATGCCAGAAATAACACTCTTGACCGCAGGGGGGGGAAACGATGAGAGCCAGACTAAAAATGTTAAAAAAAAGGAAGCATTATCTGTAAGTGGACGGATTGCAGATCGAGATGCAATAGTGCTTAGTGTGTGGGTGTGGGTGTGGGTGTGGGTGAGTGCGTTCGAGTCCCTTTCCGCGCGCGTGTGTGTGTATGTCTGTCTATCTATGTGCGTGTGCATGTTTCTATATCTGTGTCTCTGTGTGTCTCGTGTCTGTGATAAAGAGAGACAGACAGACAGAATGAATGATGTCTGTCTCTCCATTATTATCTTGTTTTATCTGTTTAGCACTGACCTGTGCACCGGTTTCCTAGCTACTGCCTGCAAACATGTGTTCTATGTCTTCTTCCTGTATCTGGCTGTCCTTCATTTTCTGTTGATGTCTGTACATGCGCGCGCACCCCGGGCTATAATATTGTAAATGGCTAACATGAGTAACACTGCCAACATTTTATTGTTATTTTTGAGAGAGAGAAAAAAGGGGAGAAAAAACGGTGCAGCGGATCTATTGAAGCCCGCTCATGGAAGCCGGAAATTGAAGTCTTAGTATCGCGGCGGGGGATAACTCTTTTGAAATCTATTCGTCAAATATGTGATGCCAGAGAAAAGACTCTAGGAAACCCCAGGATGAAGCTAAGTGAACATCGATGATCGGAGTCGGGGAAGCGGAAGCTTGCTGGCGTGCGAGTGTGTGGCGTGAGCTTGTTTGTTTGTTTCACAAAGATGGCTAGTTTGGAGCTCCGTGGTCAATGTGTCTGCAAATGTCACTCTCAGAGCATTGCTGTGCCCCTCCGAGTTTCTGAGCCTTACGGCGTAGTCGTCTTACTGGTCCGCTCGAGGAAGGTTCAAGCATTCTAAGTGCTAGTATGCTTGAAAGTACTGTGCGCAAATCGTATTGGTCCGCTCGAGGAAGGTTCAAGCACTCTGATTGCTAGTGTTCTTGAAAGTACTGTGCGCAAATCTTATTGGTGCGCTCGAGGAAGGTTCAAGCACTTTGAGTGCTACTGCTAGTGTATTTGAAAGTGCTAGTGTACTTGAAAATGTTGTAATGAAATCTTTCAGCTTTCACTGACAGAAACAATGTCGCCCCATTGTCCAAGCGTCGGAGGTAGCCTCGCATCGCGTGCAGGACAACAGTTGATCACGTTGAGACACGTCGCTTCAGGATGAGCGCATATATATGGCTAAGTGCCCAGCCAGACATAACGCAAACGCCTGACAGTTTTGGGGAACCTGTAGCTCAATTGGTAGAGCACTGGACTTGTGATCGGAAGGTCGCAGATTCGAATTCGGGCCGGGACGGACACGGGTCAACTTTATGTGAAGACCCAGAGACGGAAGCCATATCCCACCCCCGTGTCACCACAATGGCACGTAAAAGATCTAGGTCATTCTGCCATAAGTGCAGTTGGCTGATACCACCTAAACACATATACACTTGTGTATCTCGTCAAAAGCCATGAAGGCGTAAAACTCGAATCATGTAACCCATATCTTGTCCTTAAGACGCGAAATATGTATCATGCAGGACATAAAGCATTCTCTCTTTCAGACATAACGCTAGGGGCGGGGATGTAGCTCAGTCGGTAGCGCGCTGGATTTGTATCCAGTTGGCCGCTGTCAGCGTGAGTTCGTCCCCACGTTCGGCGAGAGATTTATTTCTCAGAGTCAACTTTGTGTGCAGACTCTCCTCGGTGTCCGAACACCCCCGTGTGTACACGCAAGCACAAGACCAAGTGCGCACGAAAAAGATCCTGTAATCCATGTCAGAGTTCGGTGGGTTATAGAAACACGAAAATACCCAGCATGCTTCCTCCGAAAACGGCGTATGGCTGCCTAAATGGCGGGGTAAAAAACGGTCATACACGTAAAATTCCACTAGTGCAAAAAACACGAGTGTACGTGGGAGTTTCAGCCCACGAACGCAGAAGAAGAAGAAGACAAAACGCTAACGCCTGACAGTGGTCTATGATTTTCTTAAAACTCCACCAGCTCCGATGACGACGATGGGCGTTCATTATGGATTACATGATGTGGGTTTTTTTTTCGGTCATTCGGTCACCATCTCTGTATATCAGGTGTTTGAATGTTTTGCCTGTGTTAGTATGCTTGCAGCTTGTATTGATGCAGTGTTTCGTTGTTCACTTGTGTGCTGAATGCTGCTGCACATGCTTTTTCGCTTTGCTTTGTATGTATATGTATGTTTTTTTCATTGTAAAGCGCTTAGAGAACGTCAAGCGCCCTATAAATCTCCCATATTATTATTATTATCATTATATATAGAATTCAAAGCTTTCTTATAAACGGGTAAATTTTGTGTTATGTGTGTGTGTTTTTTATAATTGTATTTTTTTTTTTTAAAGCTACTGTAATGCAGTTGTTTTCACGTGTTTTTGTGTGTGTGTGTTTGTGCGTCTTTGTCTCTTTCTTCTTCTTTTTAACTTTTTTTTATTAGTATGATTATAAATAGTTTGTTCGTAGAGGTTGTCTCTTTGAATCACAGGCACTTATTGTGCAAGAGTTGTACGTAACCGCATTGTGTCTTGGGGAGGCTCTTGGCTGAAATTCATGACGTCCGATCGTGTGAACTATCGTTCATGCTTTCCGAAACAGACCATAAATCTGTCTCCGGGGCACAAAAAAAGGTTGCCTTTTCTTTTTCTTTTTCTTTTCTTAAAAAAAAACCCCATACTTTTTGGCAACAATTTGTGTTGCCACCGTGCCTTTTATGGTGACATTTCTAATCGGAGTTCGACATGTGGAAACTGTCTGTTGACTGACTTATAAGCTTTGCCTCTTCTCAGCTCATGGACAGTTGCATCGCTCCCGGAAAGCCAAATAAGTTGAACGGAACATGACAAAAAAAGAACTTTCCAGCTGAAGATAACGTTGACCTTGCTTTTTTGAAATACGTTTAGAAACACGTGTATCATGTTGAAAATCCGTGGTGCCACCAAAGCGTATGGACTTTTTGTGCGCAGACTTGTGTGTTTTGTTATAACAACAAAAACTGCTCACTACTTTTTGTGCGCAGACTTGTGTGTTTTGTTTTAACAACAAAAACTGCTCACTACTTTTTTGGGCAACTCTTCTGCGTTGGTGTGAAACAAAACCCGATCCAGAAGGCTTTGTTGATTGATGTTGCAACACGTCACAGCAGTAACTGGTGGGGACGTTCGTACATCTCACCCATGGTAAAAATAAAGGCAGCCTTCGACCGTCCCGAGGCATCAGCATAGCGAGCCGATTCCAATTATTTGCTGTGACGCATCGGTCGCGGAGAATGGGAAAGGAAATAGCCATTAGCCGCTCGAAAGGGACGTTTTTAGGATGATTCAGGGCAGCTGAAGCTCAATGACTGTTTTTAGGGTAAGGTACGGATGTTTATTTTCGGGCAATTTAAAATTGTGCGTCTTTAACGCGAGGTACATAGGGAGGTCAGCCAGGTGTTGTGGTCACTGCTAAAGTGCTCGAATTGACCGTTGGAAAACCCGTATGTGGGACGTACTATACTACGCGTCATAAAACAAAACTAGGTAGATACGTTTGATGGAAAATCTTCGTGATGAGGCCGTTTATTGTAAAACCAGTAACATGACTGGAAAGGTCATTAATTCCCCCACAATATCAAGCAAACAGATTGAATTAACGTAAGTTTTTTTCTTCTATACAGTGGTTCCTACAACACAGACTCCCCCCACAATCAAATTCGCAAAAGCAAGGTTGCTGCGTTAAAATCGACAACAAATCAGAAAAGCTAAAACGGCAAATTTGTATCCAAAACAGTCAGTGTTGTTCCCCAATTGTTGAATAACCATGACGTTATGGCATGCTGAACTGTGTAGGTTTCCTTCCTCTCAGAAGCCATAAAAGGTGGGCTTTGACGCCGTTTTAGCGGGTAATGAGACAAAAAAAACCGATACATTTCAGTAACCGATCAACGCATTGCCTTCAAACTTTTTTTTTTTTTTTTTTTTT
>NC_090251.1:45399045-45529779 GCF_037325665.1 Littorina saxatilis | reverse complement strand
TCCCCCCTTCTCTCTTCTCTCTCTCCCCCTCTCCTCTGTCTTCTCTCTCCTCTCTTTCTCTCTCTCCTTTCTTTTCTCTCTCTCTCTTTCTCTCTCTCTCTCATCTCTCTCTCTCTCTCTCTCTCCCTCCTGCCTCACAAACACAAATACCACGCACTAACAACACACAAAGCAGCAGGCTGGATGCGGCAAATTGGGTAAGGCAGACTGGGATACGGCAAGTTGGGAGAGGCAGGATGGGATGCCGCCAACGCATCTAGCAGTGCAAATTCTACAGGGTGAGGGGGGGGGGGGGGCGTTCTTTTATATCAAGTTTTGCCCAGTTTTGATTTTGCCGGTTTTGGTAATCCTACATTCCTCCGTGCGACAGCGGACTAAATGCGCATTTAAAACTATTTAGATGTTTTGCTTAAATTTTGACTTGGAGCGAAATAAATTAAAACATCTTGTTCGTTGTGCTTTTGTTTTAAATTAAAGAGTATTCCATTTCTAAATTAAATATCACTTGCCTGTTAGCTCTTTATTGTTGTTGCAATAGTTGTATATACTTGGAAGAAGAAAAAAAGGCATACAACGAGACAGTTATGGTAGCCAAAGAAGCAAATATGAATAAGAGACCTTCCTCCGTTTTTACGTTTTACTGACAGATGACTCAATTCGTCATCAATGACTTGTTATTGGCGCCACAAAGCCAAGAACTCACCCTTTTTCCTCCGGCGAGTATGACTCCAGGGCGTAACTCCACACACTCAGATTTGTTCAAGTGGTCTGTATTCCCAATGGGTAGGGAGGGGGGGGGCATGAAACCTGCTTAAGTGTGCCAGGTAACGTGTCACTATTTCAAGAAAACAAAACACCACAAAAGCTTCTTGTGTGATTAAAGAATTACTCAAGCGAGCGATAAGTGTGTGATCACATCCGTTCTGTACCCCAGGACAGCTTTAGAGAATGCGTCATACTCATTCAGCTATTTCCTTGTTCATGATCGAAAAGAATGGAAAGCTCCAAAACAAAAACAATCTTTGGAACTTTAAGCAAAGGGTTCTCTGAAGTTTCAACAATCATTTCAAGATATTGCCTTGACCGGGGAAAGATAACATAGATGGGTAAAAGCCGGCAAATATTTCATGAACTGATACACGTAAAATTGACGGGTGTAAGCCAGCAAATATTGTATGGACTATAAAAGCCTAAAAAGGAAGAACAGTGTTCTTGTTACGGCGATGACCTTAAAGGTTATCTCACAGAATGTTGTTTGAAACCCAACAGAAACAAATAAAAACAAAAACAAAAAGGTCAGACATTTAACGTAAGAGTTTAGAATAGGATGCTTCGAAAAACTTATTGAATTAGTTATACATGTATACATCTGTTGAAGGCTTCTCGGTACCGTAAATATAAAAGAAGGCGAACATTCAAAGAACTATTGAGGTAGGGGTCCAAATCAAAAGTAACGAAATTGCCTTACTTTTGTTCTTAACCAATATACATTCAACATTTAATATACATGCCAAGCGTTTCAAGGGTGCTGCCAATTGTTTCTTTCAGCATTTGTTGAACATTTATTAACACTGTTTCTACAAGTAGACCCAAATTGATTTAGTCTTAAATTCCAACACAACGGGTTTTTTCTATACTGCATTTTACGTTTGACAAGAAACCTGATTTAGACCACCCAGATACGGTATTTGCAAAATATTTATCTCTTTTATATCATTTTTCAAAATTGTTGTTTATGAAATCGAAAATCACATCGAAAAATGTCACTATTCGATGTTCCCTCACTAATCTGGGTGTGAAGGGTTTTCTTGAAGCAGACACCGGGGCTTGCTAAACGATTGCCGCTTAAGCGGAGGGGAGTCAAGCGTGATTAAGTGCCTGGCCTGCCAATTGACACCTACCGGCGAAAACACACAATGGGCCACAAGGAAGTTTTCTTTTGTCGGAGAACAAGGAAGAGGCATGCTGGCTGTCTCTGGATCATAATTATGTAGACTATCTTTGAATATGTCCGAGTTTGTTTATGTTTGAGAAGGAGTACGCACAAGACAGACAGACAAGCAAATAACATATAGACACTAAACAATCTAAGTAGTAAATGGATTTATGCTGATCTGTATGTGAGCAGCACACGTCTTCAGATGTCTATAAAAAGATGTATGAGCAACTGCAGAACTAAAACATGCAGAATATTATGAAGCATCGATTGGAGATAACTATTGCGAGCATGACCAAAATGTGAAATCATGTTTTTGACAGTTTTGAACTGCCAAAATGAAGTGAGGAAATGGAGTTTATCTTTTAAGCATTGCAAGGGGTTCTAGAACTGTCCGAGGGGGTATTGGGAGATAAGTGTTACCATACATGGTGTACCTCAATCAACATTAGACATTCAGTGACTTTAAAACAGCCCTTACAGGCATGATCAGCGCGTTTTCCATGGATGATTGCGTTCATGTCTTTGATGAATTTGTCTCGACATTGCGCGTGTGTAACTTCACAACGAAGGGGTTAATTTGTCCAGTACTTTGAGTTTAAGAAATAATTGTTATGGTCATATTTGTTGTGCAAAAACTTCAGTTCGACCATTTTACACAGTTTTGAATGTTTATTTATTTATTTATTTATTTATTTATTTATTTATTTATTAAGGAGATTTCTATAGCGCATAACGAAAAGCACTATGCGCTTTACAATATCACTAAGTATAAGCACACGCAAACATACTCTGATTAAATAGAACTTAGTTTAGCAAGACATACTAAGAACACTAAACATTTGAGTTCATACAAAAATTGAGAACTAAATTAAATACTGGACAAGCGATTTAAATAAGCTTAAGGCCTACACCAACTGCAATGGGCTAATTCAAATACAAAAGTTTAGTTAACTATAAAAGGCAGTGCATAAAACTCCATAATCCTAAGAGGGTCAAACAAATAAGAAACATAAGACTAGATAGTGTCTGTAAAAGAAGCCGACATTTACCCTTTTCTCCAACATTTGTTCCAAAACACACCTCCGAATGATTGTCGATGACTCGAAAGCTTTCCTATCTTGTGATTGCCTTGAACCTAGCTACAACTGCTTTGTGTTTAATAACTATCATCATGTATTGAATCCCGTGCTCTTTCTTCGGCGGAGGTGGGAGGGGGGGTTAGATATTTTGCTGGTAGTATTTTTTTCGACCGAGTTATCTATATTCGTTGGGCAGTTTTCTTTGTCGGACAGATTTTTCACACAAATGACCAGGAAACCAGATTACGTAAGCCGTGTCAGCTGTACCCTTTGTAAAAGTCAACGTAGCTCGAAAACGGCATTGAAGTATTGGTGTTCTTTACCTTGCCCAAGAAGCAGCGCATATGAGAATACGTCACACACTCGAGTCAAGGACGTCGTAAAATGGCCCTCGGTCAAGTTTTCACCGAGAACCATTTTATGATGTCCTTAACAATTATGTGTTAGTCGGCTTAGAATATGCGCGCAGGTTTCAAAGTTTTGATCCATTCGATTATCTCAACAGACATCCTTTGATTGTAAAGTTGAATGTGGGCACATAATGGTTGAAAATACTTAACTTGAAAGTTTCCCGCTGTGGTAGATTTTTATGGTGGTTGTCACACAGGCAGCGACGGCTTTACGGGTCGGACCCAGTTGTGCGTTACCTCGCTTTTGCCTTTAATGACTGACTGACTGGCTGACTTTGGGGATTAACGTCCTCTGTGGTAACTAGGATCTATTTGGGAACATTTACCGTGATACTGTAAGAGGAGCAAGAAAAGAAAAGAAAAAAGATGTAAAACAAAATAGGGGATGAGGAGGGGGGGGGTAGATGGGGGGAGGGATGAGACCATGGAACTA
Organism: Littorina saxatilis; assembly: GCF_037325665.1. NCBI lineage: Eukaryota > Metazoa > Mollusca > Gastropoda > Littorinimorpha > Littorinidae > Littorina > Littorina saxatilis. Next base: position 45,525,918 of record NC_090251.1, on the reverse strand, counting down.
GTTTTTAGAAGTTATGCAATCAAACATTTCAATCAATCAATGAGTCTTATATCGCGCATATTCCGTGGGTACAGTTCTAGGCGCTCTGCAGTGATGCCGTGTGAGATGAAATTTATACGGCCAGTAGATTGCAGCCATTTCGGCGCTTATTTACCTTTCACGGCCTATTATTCCAAGCCACACGGGTATAGGTAGACAATTATTAACTGTGCCTAAGCAATTTTGCCAGGAAAGACCCTTTTGTCAATCGTGGGATCTTTAACGTGCACACCCAATGTAGTGTACACATTTAAACATTGTAGGCTCAGACCACTTCGCCGTATTTAATTTTAGACACCGTACGTTATTAGACGCGAAAGTGCAATACTTAATGATCCGCTCAAAGCACTGTTGAAGCAACAATTTGTCTTTTGGTCGCAGATAAGAACATACTCTATCAAAACATGTGAATATATGTCTCAAGCATGACTAAACGCCCCGAAGGGCTCCGTCTAGTAACTCTATTTTTGATATCGTTTTTTAAATTTCAGCAATTTGCAATGAGGTCACCCATCATAAAAATAGGTTATTAATTATTTCCATACGCCATCTAAGTGAAACGGAGGCATTTTGTATCGCTGATTTTATTTACAAACTGCTCTTGCAGCGGATCATTTGATCGGAACTAAATAAGTAAAGTGAAAATAGGTAAATAAATATATAGATGGATAAATTAGAAAACAAGATTGCAAAACATAAACACGTTCATAAAACATGTTAGTTTCCACTATTGCCGTAAACAAGTTCTCTGCAAAAACATTGAAAGTCAAATACTGTTTTCGCCTCTGTTTCTTCTTGTTGATTTTTTACATTAATTTTAGTCAAGTCTTGTAGATTTTATCTTTGAAATATTTGCTTTGTGTTTCGTAACAGAATTAACTATGGTATTGTGTTGCTTAGTACTTGATGCATGAATTGGCGTCTCGCAGAATTAAACGCCGCTGAGGAAGGCCTGGCAACAGGTCGAAAATTTGGGCTGCCACTTGAAATTCTTTGTTAGGTTTTTCTTTTCCTTGATTTTGTTGACATCTCTCTCTCTCTCTCTCTCTCTTTCTCTGTGTATGTGTGTGTGTGTGTCTCTCTCTCTCTTTCTCTCTCTCTTTCTCTCTCTCTCCCCCTTTCTCTCTCTCCCCCTCTCTCTCTCTCTTTCTCTCTCTCTCCCCCTCTCTCTCTCTATTTTCTCTCTCTCTCTTTCTCTCTCTCTCTCAGTCACTCTCTCTCTCTCTCTCTCTCTCTCTCTCTCTCTCTCTCTCTCTCTCTCCCTGCCTCACAAACACAAATACACACGCATTAACACACACAAAGCAGCAGGCCGGGATGCGGCAAATTGGGTAAGGCAGACTGGGATACGGCAAGTTGGGATACGGCAAGTTGGGAGAGGCAGGATGGGATGCCGCCAACGCATCTAGCAGTGCAAATTCTACAGGGGGGGGGGGGGGGGGGCCGTTCTTTTAAATCAAGTTTTGCCCAGTTTTGATTTTGCCGGTTTTGGTAATCCTACATTCCTCCGTGCGACAGCGGACTAAATGCGCATTTAAAACTATTTAGATGTTTTGCTTAAATTTTGACTTGGAGCGAAATAAATTAAAACATCTTGTTCGTTGTGCTTTTGTTTTAAATTAAAGCGTATTCCATTTCTAAATTAAATATCACTTGCCTGTTAACTCTTTATTGTTGTTGCAATAGTTGTATATACTTGGAAGAAAAAAAAGGCATACAACGAGACAGTTATGGTAGCCTGATTTAGACCACCCAGATACGGTATTTGCAAAATATTTATCTCTTTTATATTATTTTTCAAAATTGTTGTTTATGAAATCGAAAATCACATTGAAAAATGTCACTATTCGATGTTCCCTCACTTAATCTGGGTGTGAAGGGCTTTCTTGAAGCAGACACCGGCGCTTGCTAAACGATTGCCGCTTAAGCGGAGGGGAGTCAAGCATGATTAAGTGCCTGGCCTGCCAATTGACACCTACCGGCGAAAACACATAATAGGCCACAGTTTCTCTATTTTTCACATAACGTTTCACTCTTAAAGTTTTTAACAAAAGGTGGTCCTTAGTTTTAACATCTTTTTTGAAATAATATATGAATTAAAGATTATGCTTTTAATGGACACATTTTTCACACACATGACCAGGAAACCGGATTACGTAAGCCGTGTCAGCTGCAACCTTTGTAAAAGTCAACGTAACTCGAGAACGGCATTGAAGTACTTTCGGTGTTCTTTACATTGTCCAAGAAGCAACGCACAATGAAGTACACTTGACACACTCGGGTTGTGCTTGGTTTGGCCATAAACACTATCTAGTCAAGGACGTCGTAAAATGGCCCTCGGTCAAGTTTTCACCGAGAACCATTTTATGATGTCCTTGACTATTATGTGTTAGTCGGCTTAGAATATGCGCGCAGGTTTGAAAGTTTTGAACCATTCGATTATCTCAACAGACATCCTTTGATGTAGTGGAGTAGTTGTAGGTGTCACGAAATGGGATATAAGTCTGTGATAAAGGTGATGTTTATTATTATGAAAATGTTCGTGCCACCCACGCGCTTTTTCACGCTAGAAGCCAACAAAAAAGTTTATTTCATGTTGATGAATCACATTACTTATGAAAGTCTTATGTTTTCTCGTGCGCACGTGTGCGTGTGTGTGTGTGGGGGGGAAAATATTAAACAGCTGTGCTTTCATGTTACCATTCAGAGAATGCTTTGATCATAATTAAGCTTTAAGCCCGCGTGAGAAACAGACGATACTTCTGCACGTATGGTTTGATATCTGCCGGGAACATTTTTTATGACTTGTATAATTTGACTGATTAGGCAAAGGGATTACACGAAACCGACTCAAGCCTTGTTGAATGTCAAAGAATTCAAGCATGCCGAAGTGTCTGTACGGGCCTGAGGAAAAGCACCTTCGGTAACCGTTTCATGTCCATTAAGCATAACATTCGGGTGGTTTTTTCCGAATAGAAAATATATAATACATCCATGCGATTTTATGGAATAACTCTGTTAAGTGTTTTTGTTATTGTTGCCAGAACAGCATGATCATATTCTGTAAGATAAAATCGGTTATTGTCAGTTTGTTTGTTTCCTTTTGTACACAGCGAAAACAAAATCGAATAGAAATTATACATCCATGCATTTTTCATGGAATAACTCCCTGAAGTGTTGTTGTTGTTGTTGTTGTTGTTGTTGTTGTTGTTGTTGTTGTTGTTGTTGTTGTTGTTGTTGTTGTTGCGAGAACAGCTTGATAATATTCTGTGAAATAAAATCGGTTTTTGTCAGTTTGTTTTATTTTGTACAATAAAGATATTAAACATTTTTCGCCAAGATTTCATGGTCTCGCCTAGGTGACAATGGCCGCAAGCATAAACGTTGTTTTGACCACGAGTTGAATGTATGTAAATTTCTATTTGTGTCCTCAGAATAAGATTCTATTTGGGACATGAGGTGGTTGTACGCTAAGAAAAAGCTGGGTGTGTGGGGGTGGGGCCGGGAGGATGACGGGAGTGGGGCTGTACAAGTAAAAAGTTGCGTTGATAAAAGTTATAAGCGTTTGGTATTGGGCGTTGAGAATCATCCAATACAATTGACACTGGACATTTGAAGACGCAACAGTGGTCGACACGGGGAGCATCATAAACACCGCCCAATTGGATTGCATGACTTGACCGTCCTGCAGTGATGTCGTTCTCGTCGGCTATTGGTCAGTGGATTTTGAGAGCGCACGTGCCGGACAATTAAGGTGTTCATATGATTGGTTAATACACTGACACGGTTCTCACCCCTTTGAGAGGTCGTGGCCTACATAAAGTTAGTTCGTTTCGCAAATTAGCAAAAGTCCTCAAAAAAGTCGATAGTCACAGAGACTTTGTGTTCATAACAACCCAAAAACCAGAAGAAAAAGACCTGAGAGGCTACCTGGAGCTCTGCCTCACCTCTATGGTGACTGCTAGGCAGAAGCAGAGCCCCGAGGCTCTCATCAACTTATTAACGGATACCTACTGTTTTGTGACAAAAAATAAAGTGTCCCTCCCTAAACTAGACACCTATCTCATGGCCCTCGGCGCTCTCGCGGGGAGCAGAGATCTGTCGTCTGAGGAAATTCTCACAATTAAAAAATCACTGTAAGTCCCTTGTAATTCTGGACTCCCTAAATGGGGGGCAAAATAAAATAAAGCCAGCATAAATATATGATCGTCATTTGTCAACGGTATTAACTTAAACAAAGGGGACACACAGCTCGCAGGGAGGGAAGGGCATTGCCCCACCTCGCGGGCGTGTGCGTGTGTTTTTTTTTTTTTTTCCTGATGGTTTTAAACTCCTGTTTTCGGATTACACAATAAACATAAAAACATGATTATATAAACGAGAGGATAGCTGTTTCCTCTCTCAGTTAATACTGCTAATGTGACGTCGCCTCCCCTGCGACTATTGTAGTGGCGGGGAGGTCGACGGACAACGCAGATAGATCTTTTTATCCTATTTAAAATTAACAAATGCCGCATAGCAACTCATGCGTGCGTCAATGAAATGATGTATCCAAATGTTACTACCCTATAGAAGATCAGTATTACGTTTTGCGCATGTTCTTTATATTTTTCTCACAATGTTGTCACTTTTAAACCTTCTAACAGGTGGTCCTGAGTTTTATCTTTTTCTTAACGAAACTAAAATTGAATTAAAAATCCATGTTTTTAATGGTCCTTCCCCTAGGAAGTCAACGCATATAAAGGAAAAATTATCCCCGAGTATATTTCTCATTGCCCCACCCCCCTCCCTTATTCATGGAGAGCGGGGCCGGGGTCCTATCACGGTCGGGATTGCTTGGTCTTGCCCTTTTCTTTCCCTCCTTTTCTTCTTTTAGCGTATCATCAACTCATGTCCCTAAAAGGAAAATTTCCTGTGAGGACGTAAAGGACCCCCTTTTTTTTACAAATTAGCAATTGTCCGGTCAGACATCATATGGTGCGGGTGTTAAATCTGTCAGTTTGCAAGAGAGATAATTCGAGTTTGTGAAACTTGTTGCATACAGTGGTAAATACCTGATTTTGATGACTTTTGTGATCTTTCTCAGACGGGAGGAATAGCAGAAAGGCAAGAAAATATAAGTGAGGGATTTTGATTCTATTGATTGTGCCTATGATTAGGTTAGATTGAATAGATTAGATTGTGCAAGCAGGATTCCACCATGGAATACATTTAATTTATATGAGGGTTAACGTTGTCTGCACCATCTCAGAAAAACTATCATATTTTCGACCTAAATCTGTGGATCTAAAAACATCATCTCGGTTATAATGTAGTATATAACAGCCTAAAGCATGTCACATTTATAGAACAAACAAAAAAAATAATAATTTCGCTAGTATCGTGTACACTACATTGGGGTGTGCACGTTAAAGATCCCACGATTGACAAAAGGGTCTTTCCTGGCAAAATTGTATAGGCATATATAAAAATGTCCACCAAAATACCCGTGTGACTTGGAATAATAGGCCGTGAAAAGTAGGATATGCGCCGAAATGGCTGCGATCTGCTGGCCGATGTGAATGCGTGATGTATTGTGTAAAAAAACAAATCCATCTCACACGGAATAAATAAATCCCTGCGCCTTGAATATGTGCGCGATATAAATTGCATGCATAAAATAAAAAATGAAAAAGATAAAAAAAATGATAAATAAATCCCTGCGCTTAGAACTGTACCCACGGAATACGCGCGATATAAGCCTCATATTGATTGATTGATTGATTGATAGTATTTTGCGTGTAATATTTTCCGAGTGTGATAAAACAAGTTAGAATGACAATAAATCGGAAAGACTTAGTTAGGGTTAGGGTGGGTGGCCGAGTGGTAACGCACTTGCGCTCGGAAGCGAGAGGTTGCGAGTTCGACCCTGGGTCAGGGCGTTAGCAATTTTCTCCCCCCTTTCCTAACCTAGGTGGTGGGTTCAAGTGCTAGTCTTTCGGATGAGACGAAAAACCGAGGTCCCTTCGTGTACACTACATTGGGGTGTGCACGTTAAAGATCCTACGATTGACAAAAGGGTCTTTCCTGGCAAAATTGTCTGGGCATATATAAAAATGTCCACCAAAATACCCGTGTGACTTGGAATAATAGGCCGTGAAAAGTAGGATATGCGCCGAAATGGCTGCAATCTGCTGGCCGATGTGAATGCGTGATGTATTGTGTAAAAAAATTCCATCTCACACGGCATAAATAAATCCCTGCGCCTTGAATATGTGCGCGATATAAATTGCATAAAATAAAAATAAAATAAAAAATAAATAAATCCCTGCGCTTAGAACTGTACCCACGGAATACGCGCGATATAAGCCTCATATTGATTGATTGATTGAAAGACTTAGTTATCGTACAGTAACAACATGTCATTTAATTACTTGATTTTGGGATAGTTTCGGAGCAGTTTTGAAAAAATTATTGCATGGGTTCAGTCTCGTTTTCACGTCCAAATCGTCAGAAAACTTTCCAAAATGTAAGACAAATTCTGCAGAGCAGCTGAGCTGCTCTTCACACAACTTTTCTGTCGGTGTCTGTGTGTCTGTTTATCTTTCTCTCTATGTCTCTGTTTCTCTGTCTCTCTCTTTCTCTGGCTCTCTCTCTCTCTCTCTCTTTGTCTGTCTGTCTGTTTGTTTCTTTTTTGTCTCTCTTTCTGTCTGTCTGTCTGTCTGTCTGTCTGTCTGTAAAGCTGTCATAACTGTTCCTTTTATTTCTATCTCTTTCCTTGTTTTTGATTAGAATTTTGACTGTCTGCGGGATGAAAAAAAGAGCATTTTAGCATTTCTTATTCTGTTAGTGTTACGATAAAGATCAATTCAATTCAATTTAATTTAATTCAATTCAATTCAATACAATTCTCTCTCCCTCATTCTCATTCTCATAAATCAGACTCAGTGTTTGTGTTATACTGCCTTGCTCTGCTGAGTGTGTGTGTCATACCGCTTTGCTCTGCTGAGTGTGTGTGTTTGTGTTAATTACGGTCTGTCTGTATATTCTTTTGTCTGTCCGTCTGTCACTCAAGGGTAAACCGGCACGGTTAGCCTAGTGGTAAGGCGTCCGCCCCGTGATCGGGAGGTCGTGGGTTCGAACCTCGGCCGGTGTCACGATTTCATCTTTCGCCTGTGTACATATTTCCCCCTCGATATTTACTCGAGACTGAAATGTTGTTTCCTGGTAAAATTAAGAAGGGAAATTATTTATGGACGAAAAGCATGTCAGTTTCTTGCATGTGAAGAAAATTGGTTGTGAAATTAAATAGATTTCACTCCCAAAATCGAATTCTTCGAAAACGTGTACCGAGTGGTTACGTCCCTTGAGTAAGAAGGGAAACATTTTAGGATGAATCAAATTTCTAAGTTAAATAAAATAATTGGTTGGACAAATTTGGCCCCATGAATGTAAGGTACACAAGGTCGCTCATCAGTACTATCGAAGGGTGTTTTTTTTGTTCAGTGTAGAGTTTATACTAGATCAACGAGGCCGAAAATCGAAATATCAACAGGGCGAAAGATAAAAACGTCACACCGGGTCATACCTAAGACTTTAAAGTTGGCAATCTAGTGGCTGATCCACATCCCATTTTGGTGCAATCCCATTTTTGCCGCCGTCCCATTTTTTGCCCCATCCCATTTTCGCGACATTTCACAAGCCAAGCGTCATTTTATAAAATTTATAATTTTGAATGATTAATGAGATGAGGATGATTATAATGATGATGCTATGGATTTCCAATTTGGATTGAGACTACGTGACAGGGCATTTTACTAACATGTCATAACAAAAGCGCGACATCCCATTTTGACACCATATCCCATTTGGCCGCCATGCCGTTTCACCGTATTCCATTTATCCCCCATCCCATTGTCGCGACATTTCACAAGCCAAGCGTCATTTTACTACCGTGTCATAACAATAGCGCGTCATCCCATTTTGACACCATCCCATTTGGCCGCCATCACATTTTTTATTTATTCTTCTTGCCAAGCCTCACTATACTACTATACTGCGTTATTCAACTAGGAAGACATTCCGTTTACGCCAAATTCCATTTTTGCCACAATCCAAAATGTTGCGATATAGAGATGGCGGCAAAATGGGATGATGGCAAAACGGCATGGCGACAAAATGGAATGTGGCGCTAGTGGTTTGACACGGTGGTAAAATGACACATGGCCTATGAAATGTCGCAAAAATAGGATGGGGGCAAAATGGGATAACGGCCAAACGGGATTGCGCCAAAATGGGACGTGGAGCTAATGGTACATGACATGGTGGTAAAATGACACTTGGCCTGTAAAATGTCGCAAAAATGGGATGGGGGCGAAATGGGCTAACGGCGAAACGGGATTGCGCCAAAATGGGATGTGGAGCTAATGGTACATGATATGGTGGTAAAATGACACTTGGCCTGAGAAATGTCGCCAAAATGGGATGGGGGCGAATTGGGATAACGGCGAAACAGGACTAATAGATCCCTTGACTTGGGGTAGTGCGACTCTGTCACTGCTAGCTTTCCACTCGGAGGAAGCGACCGGAATTTCCCAACGATGGGACATCCTAGTAATGAATTTTTTTTTTTTAATTCTTAAAATTGACAGAGTCGCGCTACCCCAAAAGTCAAGGAATTTCGTGTTTGTCCCTTGACTTTGGAGATGACAAGAAAATATCGGGCGCAAAAACGTGATTTGTAAAATTTGTCACAACATATGTCGCCTCGCGCCATGTATGTGATGAAACCATTCATATAGCTCTGCGGGAGCTCTGCACTTTTCGACGTCCCCATGTCACTGCTGTACAGCAAACATCGTCCCCAAATACCTGTTTGTTTCTAAAAAAATATCACGCTGGAGGTTGCATTTTATGTTATAACCTCCTGAAATGAGTTTTGACACTTTAGAATGGCATGTAAAATGACACATGGCCTATGAAATGTCGCAAAAATGGGATCGGGGCAAAATGGGATAACGGCCAAACGGGATTGCGCCAAAATGGGACGTGGAGCTAATGGTACATGACATGGTGGTAAAATGACACTTGGCCTGTAAAATGTCGCAAAAATGGGATGGGGGCGAAATGGGCTAACGGCGAAACGGGATTGCGCCAAAATGGGATGTGGAGCTAATGGTACATGATATGGTGGTAAAATGACACTTGGCCTGAGAAATGTCGCCAAAATGGGATGGGGGCGAATTGGGATAACGGCGAAACAGGACTAATAGATCCCTTGACTTGGGGTAGTGCGACTCTGTCACTGCTAGCTTTCCACTCGGAGGAAGCGACCGGAATTTCCCAACGATGGGACATCCTAGTAATGAATTTTTTTTTTTTTAATTCTTAAAATTAACAGAGTCGCGCTACCCCAAAAGTCAAGGAATTTCGTGTTTGTCCCTTGACTTTGGAGATGACAAGAAAATATCGGGCGCAAAAACGTGTTTTGTAAAATTTGTCACAACATATGTCGCCTCGCGCCATGTATGTGATGAAACCATTCATATAGCTCTGCGGGAGCTCTGCACTTTTCGACGTCCCCATTTCACTGCTGTACAGCAAACATCGTCCCCAAATACCTGTTTGTTTCTAAAAAATCACGCTGGAGGTTGCATTTTATGTAATAACCTCCTGAAATGAGCTTTGACACTTTAGAATGGCATTTAACGCTCATTGAAGTTTTAACAAACTTTCTAACACCTAAAACATTCATAGCACCGATAACGTAATTCTAGCTCTGCACTTTGTGTACACATACGTCCCCATTTCACTGCTGTACAGCAAACATCGTCCCCAAATGCCTGTTTTTCTAAAAATCACGCTGGAGGTTGCATTTTATGTAATAACCTCCTGAAATGAGTTTTCACACTTTAAAATGGCATTTAACGCTCATTGAAGTTTTAAGAAACTTTCTAACACGTAAAACAAAAGAGACCCCAAATGCCTGTGTTTTGAGCAAGATGGCATTTTGATACACAGCCGACCCCAAATGACTGTAAAACCACCTATGTGTGTGTGTGTGTGTGTGTGTGTGTGTGTGTGTGTGTGTATTTGTGTGTGTTTGAGAGACAGAGAGAAAAACGGAAAGAACAGACAGAGATAAAAACTTCTTTTTTTTAAAGCGAGGTGACAGACACACAGACGGACAAAAAGCCCAGTAGATTCAGCAACACGCACACAGTATGATAGTGTGAAAGTGCGTTTGTTCTGTGTCAGGGCTCCCCAAACTGCGCGTCCCTGCGCACTAGAAGCAGAAAACACGGACACGAAATTCATGGAGGGAGCCCGGGACGCACTTACCTTTAAAAGAGCGGGTCTTGGGACGCACTAAATGTCCTTTATCGTGCGTACTGTAGATACTATTTTCAGACTGCGATCGTCAGCTATTGCGTACCTTAATTAGGTACGGTTTTCCGACAATAATCTCGTGCAAGCTCCAATGTCAATTTCACGCGCGAATGAAATCGGAAAGGAGGTTGAAAGCAATACAAAAGTAGCTGTGCCCGGGAAAGGTTAAGTACCAACAAGAGGCGAAGCCTTCAAGGCTCACGTAAGAAATCGACAAACAGTAACACAAATTCAATCACTCCGTCACACATACACACACACACACATAAGCATAGGTGAAACTGTGCAAGAAAGCGAGACCCTGGATCTGTCAACTAGTCTCGGCCCGCTCACAATAAGAATGACCGAGACTTTCAGTAATTCCTTTGCGTGACGTCTAACCCTCTTACGTCATAATGTGACGTCTTCAAATAGTTTCTATCACACACGTCAAACACTTTTGACCGAGACGTAATCTTCTTATGCGAGCTTTATCCATAGACTCGGAAATGTTAAAGTTTCTATCACACACACACGCACGCACGCGCGCACGCACGCACAGACAGACAAAGTTTATCATCGCATAGGCTACACTTACGTGAGCCAAAAAGCACTAGTTGCTCGGGCAAAACCATACCGGGCGACTTCAGCGGTGAACCAACACAGAAACACAGATCCGTCGAAGCAATAGACAAACAAGTCGCGTAAGGCGAAATTACTACATTTAGTCAAGCTGTGGAACTCACAGAATGAAACTGAACGTAGTCCGCCGCTTGTGCAAAAGGCAGTGAAAGTGACGAGCCTGTTTGGCGCGGCAGCGGTTGCGCTGTGCTTCATAGCACGCTTTACTGTACCTCTCTTCGTTTTAACTTTCTGAGCGTGTTTTTAATCCAAACATATCATATCTATGTTTTTGGAATCAGGAACCGACAAGGAATAAGATGAAATAGTTTTTGAAACGATTTTGGAAATTTAATTTTGATCATAATTTTAAATTTTTTTAATTTTCAGAGCTTGTTTTTAATCCAAATTAATATATTAACATGTTTTTGGAATTAGAAAATGATGAAGAATAAGATGAACGTAAATTTGGATCGTTTTATAAAAAAAATTATTTTTTACAATTTTCAGATTTTTAATGACCAAAGTCATAAATTAATTTTTAAGCCACCAAACTGAAATGCAATACCGAAGTCCGGCCTTCGTCGAAGATTGCTTGGCAAAATTTCAACCAATTTGATTGTATAATGAGGGTGTGACAGTGCCGCCTCAACTTTTACAAAAAGCCGGATATGACGTCATCAAAGATATTTATCGCAAAAAAGAAAAAAATGTCAGGGGATATCATTCCCAGAAACTCTCATGTCAAATTTCAGAAAGATCGGTCCAGTAGTTTAGTCTGAATCGCTCTACACACACACACACACACACACACGCACACACACACGCACAGACACACACACACTCACACATACACCACGACCCTCGTCTCGATTCCCCCTCTATGTTAAAACATTTAGTCAAAACTTGACTAAATGTAAAAAGACACTTCACAGTATGCTAATGTGTGACCTTTCGGCTTTTGCACCCTTGGAACCCTCTAAACTTCTATGAGAGGCGTCCAGTGTGTGTGTGTGTGTGTGTGTGTGTGTGTGTGTGTGTGTGTGTGTGTGTGTGTGTGCGTGCGTGCGTGTATGTATGTACGTACGTACGTGTGTGTGTTAATTAGAGATAGCGTGTAGAAAGACAATCACAGATAGAAAGGGACAGAGAGAGACAGAGGAAAACAATTGTGAGACATTAGAAGAGAAAGGAGAGATATAAAATAAAAATCAGGAATATTAAATTAAAAGAGCGCCTATGTGATTGTCAAAGTACATTACAAATATCGTATGTCATTTTGGATTCTGTTAAATTGTCACAACAAAATCTAGCACTGAATACAAAGAGAGTTGGAATTCTGATTCAGTGTGAAGCACCTGCTGTTCTATGACTTCATCTTCAATGAGTCTGAATCACATTCACCGTTCTCAGTTTCCTGGCTGAAATTAAGCTTCAACCTCTCCTGTAACACAGAAGTACTTGTTCTCATGTCTATTTGCTTTGAAACAGCTTCTACCGGGGTTGTTTTTGATTGTTAGCATGCGCGAGTGCTTAACGAGGGCTTAATGTGTGCATATACTCATGACAACCTGTTGTGACGTCATACGCATGACGTTTTTCAAAACTACAGAGTGCTTTCTGGCTGTTGAAAGTCTGACCAATTAAACATAATATCTTTTGTCATCAGTTAAAGCTTACAAAAGGCTCAATCCCAAGGCATTTTGAGGGAACTTGTGTTTTACACGTCACGTGTTTTAGGGGGGTAGGGTGACGTATAAAGGTAACGTAAAAAAAAAAACACGCCTTCAGTGTACAAACCAAGACATGTCAGTAAAAGCCAGGTTATTTCTCCAAATGTGAATACAGTTTTTGGGCACTTTCAACGGTTAATTTCGGCCTCAGATAAGTCGATGCTAAGAGTAATAGAAGAAAATTAGACGTAAACTAGGAAAAGTGTAATCCAATTTCAGAAAGAACACTATCATTATAACAAATTACTTGTTACAACCTAAGGTAATTATGTTAGCTTCAATTCTGGCTCTCTTGTTGCTAGCATGCACTCGGATTTTTTGTTTTATTAATGAAATAATACAAGTAGGCAGAAACCGAATTTCAACATGTGTGTTGTATCAGTAAAACTGAAATTTTAAAAATCGCCACGTTAGAATCGAGTTTATTTGGACATTTTCTACTTTAAAAAGGATTGTTCTCAGTAATTAGACACATCTTATTCTGTGCATATTTTTGTCGGGGTAGACCGTTAAATGAGGCTGATAATTGCAGTGCTAACAGGGAGATCTGTGACGACAGAAAAGGCCGTACCTTTCAGCTTTTTCCTGGCAGCAAACACACATGCCTCTCTGTCCTTCCACTGTTTAAAGCGGCATATGATGAGTCGCTTGTCTGTTTTCGAATCAAGTGAGTGTACGTTTGCAAGTTGAGGATCCGTTGTGATTTGTAATGTCTCTTTTATAAAGTTTTTCACCGCTGTTTCCTCTTCCCACTGTTTAGATTTGAGTCTTTGGAATATCAGGTTGTATTTCCGGCTGTGGAATTCCAGGGCTGTCATTCTAGCATCTAGCATGTCAAATTTCTCTTTGTTATCAGCCTCCTGAAATTCCACATTTGTTTCCAGTTGTCTTGTCTTTTCTTTTTAAAGGTGGTCGTCTACATTTTTGCCTTTTTTCAATAATCTTATGGTTAGATTTCGCTAAAAAGTTATGTCAGATGATGAATGAACCATGGGGGAAAAAGTGACAGAAAAAAATATATATGTAAAAAAAGATTTTATTTTTGGGTAGCGTGACTCACGCTTCCAATATTTTGTTTTCTGTTTGCTGAGAACATGTGCTTTGCCTAAAAATACTGACCAATCAAATTCATGTCACTATGCTTATAGCCACGCCCAAACAAGTGCAGCAACAGTTTGACACTGGAGCGCTGTCCACGCTTTTTTTTAAACGCACGAAATGCACGGGATTTGAGAAGAGGTTTGCGCTTGGCATTTTCCAAATAAGGATATCCTACTATGAGTACTACGCTGAAATACTACAATGAATTTTCAAACGGCTACACTGGCTTCGTCTTTCCTGATCGAAAGGGGGTGTATGGTTGATAATTGTAGATAATAGACTCTGCATTTTAATGGTCAAATGGCGATTTCGGTATAAAAATGTAGACAAGGACCTTTAAGTTTTCAATTTCAGTTTTAATTTCTGTCAGCTGCTTGGTGACCCGGTCCGACAATGAAGTGATGTCACCCCTTACCTCTCGTGCCGATCTTTCGATTGCATCAAGGATTGCATTATTATCTTGCGTTGGGGCCTCCTCTCGGTTGGGAACAGCATCTCTCATCATCTGATCGACTTGTTGGTTACGAGTGCCTGACCTTTTCGAAGATTGCGAAGAGGTGGCATGTTTGTGATTAAACCGTGGGCCTCCTTACTTCTCAGCCGCCATAACCGGAAGTCGTATCAAGACTTTTTCATTAACTGACTAATTCAAACAACACATGAATAAATAGCAAATACAAATTAATCATGAAACAATGTTACTCCAAAACGGACTTCGTTTAAAATTATTTTGTTGTGTGTGTTAACAAAGTAAATAACAAGTCGCGTAAGGCGAAAATACAACATTTAGTCAAGCTCAGTCGAACTCACAGTATGAAACTGAACGCAAAGCATTTTTTCCGCAAGACCGTACACTCGTAGCATCGTCTGTCCACCGCTCGGGGCAAAGGCAGTGAAATTAACAATACAGAAAAGCACGGTAGCGGTTGCGCTGAGGAGGATAGCCCGCTTTTCTATATCTCTATTCTTTTTAACTCTCTGAACGTGTTTTTAATCCAAACATATCATATCTATATGTTTTTGGAATCAGGAACGGACAAGGAATAAGATGAAATTGTTTTTAAATCGATTTCGGAAATTTAATTTTAATCATAATTTTTATATTTTTAATTTTCAGAGCTTGTTTTTAATCCGAATATAACATAATTAATGTTTTTGGAATCAGAAAATGATGAAGAATACAATAAACGTAATTTTTGATCGTTTTATAAAAAAATAGTTTTAATTACAATTTTCAGATTTTTAATGACCAAAGTCATTAATTAATTTTTAAGCCTCCAAGCTGAAATGCAATACCAAAGTCCGGCCTTCGTCGAACATTGCTTTGCCAAAATTTCAATCAATTTTATTGAAAAATAAGGGTGTGACAGTGCCGCCTCAACTTTTACAAAATGCCGGATATGACGTCATCAAAGACATTTATCGAAAAAAAATGAAAAAAAGGTCTGGGGATATCATACCCAGGAACTCTCATGAAAAATTTCATACAGATCGGTCGAGTAGTTTACTCTGAATCGATCTACATACACACACACACACACACACACACACACACACACACCACGACCCTCGTCTCGATTCCCCCCTCTATGTTAAAACATTTAGTCAAAACTTGACTAAATGTAACAAGTCGCGTAAGGCGAAATTACTACATTTAGTCAAGCTGTGGAACTCACAGAATGAAACTGAACGTAGTCCGCCGCTAGTGCAAAAGGCAGTGAAAGTGACGAGCCTGTTTGGCGCGGTAGCGGTTGCGCTGTGCTTCATAGCACGCTTTACTGTACCTCTCTTCGTTTTAATTTTCTGAGCGTGTTTTTAATCCAAACATATCATATCTATATGTTTTTGGAATCAGGAACCGACAAGGATAAAGATGAAAGTGTTTTTAAATTGATTTCGAAAATTTAATTTTGATCATAATTTTTATATTTTTAATTTTCAGAACTTGTTTTTAATCCAAATATAATATATTTACATGTTTTTGGAATCAGGAAATGATGAAAAATAAGATGAACGTAAATTTGGATCGTTTTATAAAAAAAATATTTTTTTTACAATTTTCAGATTTTTAATGACCAAAGTCATTAATTAATTTTTAACCCACCAAGTTGAAATGCAATACCGAAGTCCGGCCTTCGTCGAAGATTGCTTGGCCAAAATTTCAATCAATTTGATTGAAAAATGAGGGTGTGACAGTGCCGCCTCAACTTTTACAAAAAGCCGGATATGACGTCATCAAAGACATTTATCGAAAAAAAGAAAAAAAGTCCGGGGATATCATTCCCAGGAACTCTCATGTAAAATTTCATAAAGATCGGTCCAGTAGTTTACTCTGAATCGCTCTACACACACACACACACACACACACGCACAGACAGACAGACACACACACACATACACCACGACCCTCGTCTCGATTCCCCGTCTATGTTAAAACATTTAGTCACAACTTGACTAAATGTAACAAGTCGCGTAAGGCGAAAATACAATATTTAGTCAAGTAGCTGTCGAACTCACAGAATGAAACGCAATGCCATTTTACTCGTAGCATCGTCAGGCCACCGCTCATGGCAAAGGCAGTGAAATTGACAAGAAGAGCGGGGTAGTAGTTGCGCTAAGAAGGATAGCACGCTTTTCTGTACCTCTCTTTGTTTTAACTTTCTGAGCGTGTTTTTAATCCAAACATATCATATCTATATGTTTTTGGAATCAGGAACCGACAAGGAATAAGATGAAAGTGTTTTTAAATTGATTTGGACAATTTAATTTTGATAATAATTTTTATATATTTAATTTTCAGAGCTTGTTTTTAATCCGAATATAACATATTTATATGTTTTTGGAATCAGCAAATGATGGAGAATAAGATAAACGTAAATTTGGATCGTTTTATAAATTTTTATTTTTTTTTACAATTTTCAGATTTTTAATGACCAAAGTCATTAATTAATTTTTAAGCCACCAAGCTGAAATGCAATACCGAACCCCGGGCTTCGTCGAAGATCACGTGACCAAAATTTCAACCAATTTGGTTGAAAAATGAGAGCGTGACAGTGCCGCCTCAACTTTCACGAAAAGCCGGATATGACGTCATCAAAGACATTTATCAAAAAAATGAAAAAAACGTATGGGGATATCAATCCCAGGAACTCTCATGTCAAATTTCATAAAGATCGGTCCAATAGTTTGGTCTGAATCGCTCTACACGCACGCACGCACACACGCACACACGCACACACATACACCACGACCCTCGTTTCGATTCCCCCTCGATGTTAAAACATTTAGTCACAACTTGACAAAATGTAAAAAGGACAGCAATAGATAGACGAGGTGTATTGAGGCAGGGAGAGGAGAGATGGATGGGTGGTTTTTTAATGAGTGAAATGATCTTTACAGTCAGTTTTCAGACACATGAAACTGTCACATGTAATCATTATACAAGGAAGTCAAAATGAGTGTATTCATAAACCCAAATGCAGACTTGTGAGGCAAAAACGTGAGAGGAGAAGAGAGAGAGAGAGAGAGAGAGAGAGAGAGAGAGAGAGAGAGAGAGAGAGAGAGAGAGAGGAGAGAGAGAGAGAAAGAGAGAGAGAGAGGAGAGAGAGAGGGGAGAGAGAGAGAGGGGGGGAGAGAGAGAGAGAGAGGGGGGGGAGAGAGAGAGGGGGAGAGAGACACAGAGAGAGAGAGAGAGATGTCAAAACGCTTATTATAGATTTTGTGCATCGGCGACAGATGCTATTAAATTAAAACCGCACTAACTGTCACGTGTTTATAATCTTCTAGCTTACAGTTCTTTTAGGGCTAATGTTACACTAATGCTTGCTTTCAAACTCTTTTGCTCACAGCAGAAAACTGACACTGCGTTTCAGCCTTTCGTGTTTGCAGAGGCGCGCGCAAGCGTGTGTATGTGTGCGTGCGTTCTTGTGAGAGCATGCGTGTGTGCGTGCATGCGTGTGCGTGGTGGGTTTTTTTTTTTGGGGGGGGGGTGAGAATATAAGCATGTGTGTGTGTGTGTGTGTGTGTGAGAGAGAGAGAGAGAGAGAGAGAGAGAGTGAGAGAGAGAGAGAGAGAGAGAGAGACTGAGCACGTGCGTGCATGTGCGTGTTTACTGTGGGTGTGGGTGTGCTTGTGTCAGTGTCTGCGTGTATCAGTTTGTGTGCGTGTGTGTGTGTGTGTCACTGTGTGGGATGATTTTGTGTGAGCATGCGTGCATTGATCATTGTGGCCAGATATCCAGGTTGCTCAATTGCAGATTTGAAAAGGATTGGGCGGGGGAACAGAGAGAAAGAGACACAGTGAGACAGAAAAAAGACAAAACAAGAGGGAAAATGAGTCTGACAGAGATATAGACAAAGCTAGAACATAGGCCTACACACAGACATTATACAGACTTACAAAAGCATTAAACAATTAAATCTATATCGACGCTTGATGAATTTCTCAACCAATCATTCCAAGGGAATGAACTGCTGTTGACATACCTACAATACGCAGTCGATTTCACTCCCCTGGCGTGCACCAAAGTTCCTCTATTTTCTAAGCAATCAGGCTCACATGACCAACAGTTATTGTTTCCGTTATCTTCTTTGGCATTATTATGGATGGCTGAAGACATCACACCATGTGGATTTCAGCTCTTTTGCTCTGAAGGAGAGACCCAAAATACCCCTTTCCAGGGCTAAATTTCAACAGCATCACCCAGGGCCCCCCTCACGGACCTCAGCGGCCCCTGTATCCCTATCTCATTTAAGAACAACCCCCTCCCCCGACCTCTTTGCTTATTTGTCCGTTAGTTCTGCTTGTCACAGTCTATCATGCATGTATCAACATTTCTATTTTGTATTAGATGTAAGCACAGGTTGTAAGAAAAGGCGTTGCCTTAAACCTCTATCCTCTGTGCGCCTTGAGTCGCCTTGTGGTGAGATATCGTGCGCGTTATAAATTCTCGTATTATTATTATTATTATCCTTCTAAAGTAAAGTTACATCATTATCATCATCATCTTCTCATGCACTTGGTCCAGCCTGAAGTAGCACAAACATTCAACAGAAAGAGCATGTCGTCACGCTCATAAGGAAAATACCTATCTCAGTGTTAGGCATTTTTGTAGTGAAACTACAGGAGAAGCTACTGGAAGGGTATCTATCATGTGTTAGAGAGTACAAACTCTCAGACCATCGGAAACCATTGCCACGGTAACGTAAGCAAAACTGCCGATCTCGTTTCTTAATTGAGTTAGGCACTTTTTCTTCATGATACAGGAAGACTTGTTTTGAGAATGTGAAAGTATCCAAAAGCTCTTTGTGGGTTGTTATACAGTTTTGCTGATTGAAAATATTGCTGTCACTGTGTCAGCTCTTTATCTCACGTGTATCCAGCTGTCACCGCTCGAGATAGGCAGTTTGCAACGTATAACTAAAATCAGATAGGCAGATTGTTCAGAAACCAAAGAAAGTATTTTGCGTTTTTCTCAAAACATCAAAAAATGACATAGGCAATTATCTTATGAGCGTGACGATGTGCTGTACATGAGTCGTCAGCCAAACACGTATCGGTTCGCGGTGATTTATTTTAGAAAACATAAAATAAAGACATGAAAGTCGTCCAACTAAAAGATGTTTGTTTTTGTCAATAATCTTCGCTTTCGTTTATATAGTAATATCAGGCAGACTCAATGGCGTAAAGGAGCCCTTCTTCGTGTACATCACCACAGATCTGTCCGTGGGATATCATAGAATAGCAAGGGATAAGGACATCTGCCCACTTGGACACATGACAAAAATCAACAGTCTGGCTTCTTTCTTGTTAGACTGAGAATTTTTTTTTTTTTTTGTGTGTGCTGAATTTATTTCGTGACTGATACCTACGTTGATCTTCAAAATTAATGAATAAAAAAATTCTAACTCAACACAGCAAGCTGTTAGAATGTAGATTGTTGGTATGTGCCCAAGAGGATGGAAGCTCCAATCCCATGTAAAAGGCTGGACATATCTGTGGTGCTTTACATGATCGGTTGCATGGGCAGGAAGGTACATTTGACATATTTACATGTGAGATCAAAATCCAACGATGTAAGCACACAACAAATCCTCTCATCACCTTAGCAGCAACCTAAAACAGCCCTGAAAGTCCAAAAAATGGTGCACCAAGTTTAGCTTTTGGCTAGTGATTCTTAAAATTTACTAGCCCGAGATCAAACTTTAGTAGCCAAACCAACATTTATACTCGCCAGTTACGTGTTTCTACTCGCCATGGCGAGTAAAATACTCACCACTTTCAAGGCAGTAAAAGCGTGTCTGTCCACGCCCATACTCGACTCGACTAGGGCACGTTTTCAGTCGAATTTACACGATTCTTCAAACGTCGTAAGGTTCATAAACATTAAATATTGATTTAACCTTCCCTGTTCGTCGTGGGTGAAGAGTCAATCATAAAACTGTCCACAGAAGTTCATTAATATCTTGTTAGGTGATAGGCATTTGCTGTCCATAATTCGCTCAAGTTTTCAGTCGAATTTATACGGTTCTTCAAACGTCGTAAGGTAGATAAACATTGAATATTGATTTAACCTTCCCTGTTTGTCATAGGTGAAGAGTCATTCATAAAACTGTCCACAGAAGTTCATTAATATCTTGTTAGATGATAGGCTTTTGCTGTCCGTAGTTCAGTCGCGTTTAACACCGGGCACTGCCATTACATAGTGTATGATTTTGTCTATAAGGTATTGCCGCACATGCTTACCCCAACATCGGTAATCTTAATTGGCAAGTAAATAAACAAGAATGACGTTTTAAAATTATGCGTTGAGAAATGAAGTGCTCAGTCCAAATCGTCTCCCAAGCACGACAGCAACAATTGTGAAATATCTGTAGCGCTGGCCGAGCTGAATCCAGGTGTCAGGCATCGCATCCGGCGGAGCACACGTGACCGCAGATTGTCCAATGCCTGGCTGTCTCTCATGGCCAATGGCAGGCTGGTGATGTTCGTATCCGGTTCCCTCACGGAGGAAACAGCCACCACCGTGTCTGACGAAAACTCCGAGCTTAACATGATAAGAAAAGATCGACACAATAAATGGCAAGGCCTTTTTTTTGGAGGAGGAGAATTTTATTTAAAAGGCAGCAGCCAGGCTTTTTCATGGAATAGGCCCATCCCTCCACATGGCGTGGATGTTTGTTTGTTTGTTTGTTTGCTTAACGCCCAGCAGACCACGAAGAGCCATATCAGGGCGGTGCTGCTTTGACATATAACGTGCGCCACACACAAGACAGAAGTCGCAGCACAGGCTTCATGTCTCACCCAGTCACATTATTCTGACACCGGACCAACCAGTCCTAGCACTAACCCCATAATGCCAGACGCCAGGCGGAGCAGCCACTAGATTGCCAATTTTAAAGTCTTAGGTATGACCCGGCCGGGGTTTGAACCCACGACCTCCCGATCACGGGGCGGACGCCTTACCACTAGGCCAACCGTGCCGGTATGGCGTGGATGCATTGTGTGCAGATTATCATAGGTTTCACTTACAATATTAAAACAACACCAACAATTCACTATGCATAGAAAGCAGTAAGGCTGTTGAATTTTGTCATGCAATTTAGTTGAAGGAAGCCGATCTTATTGAGACTGACCTTCATTCTAAGCTAAGCTTGATAAAATTGGTTCTTTGTCCTGTGTGCGGGTGTGGTGGAAAGACCAGACTGACAGATGGACAAAACATAAGCCATGACTCTGAGAGGCGCTGTTCAAATACTTACATCTCAAAATCTTCAATCAGAAAGACGTCTTTGTGATCAACGTGCGCCACCCTCCGCGGCAGGACGAGCCAAGAATAGGAGTAGCTGCTATTGAAGGCTTTACCACTGAAGTTATGGACAAACCCGAGTCCTTCACCTTCACCTTGTTCTTGACATTGGGAGGGCAGAAGAATCTCAGTCGGTATGGTAATGGCGGCTGTCTTAGGTGCACGATGCAGCATAAGCTGGAAACAGAGAGGAAGAGTAACCGTTGGAAGGACCTTTTTTGTTTTACATGGAAACGGGAATTTGTACAAAAGATCAAGTCCCGTAATGTAGAAATGAGACAAAGTGGTTGAATCAAGTAAAACGTGTCGTAGGCATTACTTCTCAGCCATGTTGTTGGCAGGCCCTGACGAACTCCATAATGAACAGTGCAAAAGTTAAAGGACTGAATGTGCATTTTCATAGACTGTCCTTTTGCATGTTGTTTCGGTATGGGGAAAAAACGGAGACTGGAATCACCGTGACCCAAATTTCTGCACTGTAACTTTTTTACGAGTATGCGTTCTAGTTATTATTAACTAGGCTATATTTTCATTCTTAAAATTAGGAAATCCATTTAAATCTGAAAAAATGTTCTGCAGACAAAAGCGGGTGCAGGTTTCAAATAATGTGGCGATGCGTGTCACAAATAGAGGGACAGAGAGACAGTCGCTCCGCTCTTTTCTGGTCTAGTCTCTGTCGCGTGTGTGTGTGTGTGTGTGTGTGTGTTCATGTAACTAAGCGTGCGTGCTAACCTACTATATACATGCATTCGTGTGTATGTGCGCACTGAGTACGTGCGTGTCTGTTTGTCTATCAGTCAGACGGTCTGATTCTGTCTATGTTTCAGTCAAAGTGCGTGCATCCAGGTACGGATGGGCGTGTGAATGACAGCCTGAAACAAAATGTTAATTAAGCTCCACCAAAACTAAAGAGTCTTAAACGCCAGACCCAAGCTACGTCGTGTAGATCGGTGCCTGGTTGTTTAGGCACAATCAGCTGGTAGATGCTTGTGAAGAGGATCAGAGTGTAGCCAGACAGGCGGTGAAAGCAGTCAGAGTAGGACGCGTCTTTCTTGGTCAGCCAGTTTGCTGGCGGAGCGGGGTGACCCGCAAACACTGAAACAAAAAGAACCCTAGCATATCGTATCTGATCTTATCTGTTTCAGTGCCTGTTTTCCCCCGTCCAATAAGATAAGGTAGACATCAACAGTTTGTTTTGTCCGTTCAAAAGTAGCACTGGTGGGCAAAAAGTGCAATGATTGGTGTACACAACGTTAGAAAATACCCACAAAAACACTAGTGGAATCCCCCTTTTCAGATCCCCGACTTTAAGAGTCTTCATAAGACTTCCTCCCTTTAAAGACCTTGTTTTTCATATTTTCTGTTCATGTACCCCCATTTTAAGACTCCCTCCTTTTTAATACCTCATTTTTTTACATTTAGTCAAGTTATGACTAAATGTTTTAACATAGAGGGGGGAATCGAGACGAGGGTCGTGGTGTATGTGTGTGTGTGTGTGTGTGTCTGTCTGTCTGTCTGTGCGTGTGTGTGTGTAGAGCGATTCAGACTAAACTACTGGACCGATCTTTATGAAATTTTACATGAGAGTTCCTGGGAATGATATCCCCGGATGTTTTTTTCATTTTTTCGATAAATGTCTTTAATGACGTCATATCCGGCTTTTTGTAAAAGTTGAGGCGGCACTGTCACACCCTCATTTTTCAATCAAATTGATTGAAATTTTGGCCCAGCAATCTTCGACAAAGGCCAGACTTCGGTATTGCATTTCAGCTTGGTGGCTTAAAAATTAATTAATGACTTTGGTCATTAAAAATCTGAAAATTGTCAACAACAAAAAATATATAAAACGATCCAAATTTACGTTCATCTTATTTTTCATCATTTCCTGATTCCAAAAACATATAAATATGTTATATTTGGATTAAAAACAAGCTCTGAAAATTAAAAATATAAAAATTATGATCAAAATTAAATTTTCGAAATCAATTTAAAAACACTTTCATCTTATTCCTTGTCGGTTCCTGATTCCAAAAACATATAGATATGATATGTTTGGATTAAAAACACGCTCAGAAAGTTAAAACGAAGAGAGGTACAGAAAAGCGTGCTATCCTTCTCAGCGCAACTACTACCCCGCTCTTCTTGTCAATTTCACTGCCTTTGCCACGAGCGGTGGACTCACGATGCTACGAGTATACGGTCTTGCTGAAAAATTGCATTGCGTTCAGTTTCATTCTGTGAGTTCGACAGCTTGACTAAATGTTTTATTTTCGCCTTACGCGACTTGTTTAGATTTGTGAAGGTCGTAAAAGGGGGCTTTCACTGTAATGAATATGATAGGATGAGATATGAAAGGATATCTACCTTAGTATCGGGAATTGTGGGAAAGATAAGAACCCTAGGTAATGAATATGATAGGATGAGATATGATAGGATATCTACCATGGTGAAGGGAATTTTGGGAAAGGTGAAGGTTGGTTTGTGATGTTGTGGGTATTTTCTAACGTTGTGTACACCAAGCATTGCACTTTTTGCCCACAAGTGCTACTTTTGAACGGACAAAACAACTGTTGATGTCTACTTTATCTTATTGGAACGGGGGAAAACAGGCACTGAAACGGATAAGATCAGATACGGTATGATGTAATCTGATATTTGTTTACGTCCACCTTATTTTTATCTTATTGAAAGAGAAAGAACTCCAGACAATAAAAAAAATAAGGTAAGATAGCATAAAATCAGAAAAGGTTGATGTCTACCTTATTATATTGGAACAAAAAGAACACCAGGCAATAGATAAGATAAGATAAAATAAGATACTATAGCATAAAATCATAAAAGGTTGATGTCTACCTTATCTTATTGGAATAAAAAGAACACCAGGCAATAGATAAGATAAGATAAGATAAGATACAATAGCATATTATCAGAAAACTTTGATGTCTACTATATCTTATCTTATTGAAACAGAAAGAACCCCAGTCAACAGATAAGATAAGATAAGATAGACATCAAAGTTTTCTAATTATATCCTATTGTAACTTATTTTATATAATGCATTGCCTGGGGTTCTTTCTGTTTCAGTAGGTTAAGATACGATAGACATCAAAGTTTTCTAATCAAGTCTCACCTGATCTGATCTGATCTGATCTGATCTTATTCATTTTCATTTATTTCATTCCATGTAACACTAAATCGTCCCACTGCGGGAAAATCCGGGTCGCTTCCTCCCAGTGAAAAGCTAGCAGCAACAGTCGTTCTACAAAGGTGCGTGCGTGTACAGTGCTCTTGGATGGAAACACACACACACACACACACACACACACACACACACACACACACACTTTCATATTATCTCACCTTCTTGTGCAGAAAAGTTCCACGGAATTGCATGCAAGAAACCTTGAGACTCGTAGAAATTCAAGACAGCTAGGACTTCGTCGGAAGCGTTGTAGTGAAAAAGCTGAACACGCATGACAGCAGTCAGCCGGAGGTGTTCCAACCATTCTACCACGGCCTCCTTTCTCGTCGTGAAATTGAAATCCACGACTCCAGCACACGCTGCTATATGGGAAAAAGTCACGTGCTCTTTAAAGTTAGGTTTTTTCTTCAAATGGGACTGTCCACCTGTATTATACCACGTGTCATTTAGCCTGACAGTAAGGTCCCTTGGTCCGTCACTCTGAACGTCATCATTCACGAATGGAACCTTTTTTCGAGAAGCTCTGTGACTCCTGCCCCTTGCCTTGCCTTCTGTAGAACTGTTGAAAGTTCCATTCCCGAACTGACGTGGCCGCTGAAATGGTTTTGTGGGTACTTCAGGACGTTCGATTTCCAAGCTTTCGCTATAACCCTCCGAACACGACACGACCGAGAATGAAATGGAATTGAAAATCGTGGTGACGTCATTCTCTATGTAGCAGCTGTAGTGCGCGTCAGCGTGGTGCAGTTTGCTGAACGCTGGAGAGCTCTGCTGGATGTCGGCCATGTGGTACACTGCAGCACGCACCTGCATGCTCGGTCTGTCTTCTAGCCAGGAAGTATTCCTCAGACAGCACACTGCAAACAAACACAAAAATAACAATCTTCCAGCCAGGCAGTATTTCTCAGACAGCACACTGCAAACAAATCTTCTAGCCAGGCAGTATTTCTCAGACGGCACACTGCAAACAAACACAAAAATAAGAATCTTCCAGCCAGGCAGTATTCCTCAGACAGCACACTGCAAACAAATTTTCTAGCCAGGCAGTATTTCTCATAATCCACACTGCAAACAAAATCAAAAATAACAATTTTCTAGCCAGGCAGTATTTCTCATAAAGCACACTGCAAACAAAATCAAAAATAGCAATTTTCTAGCCAGGCAGTATTTCTCATAAACCACACTGCAAACAAAATCAAAAATAACAATTTTCTAGCCAGGCAGTAATTCTCATAAAGCACACTGCAAACAAAATCAAAAATAGCAATTTTCTAGCCAGGCAGTATTTCTCATAAACCACACTGCAAACAAAATCAAAAATAACAATTTTCTAGCCAGGCAGTATTTCTCATAAAGCACACTGCAAACAAAATCAAAAATAAAATGTTTCTAGCCAGGCAGTATTTCTCATAAAGCACACTGCAAACAAAATCAAAAATAACAATTTTCTAGCCAGGCAGTATTTCTCATAAAGCACACTGCAAACAAAATCAAAAATAACAATTTTCTAGCCAGGCAGTATTTCTCATAAACCACACTGCAAACAAATCTTCTAGCCAGGCAGTATTTCTCATAAAGCTCACTGCAAACAAATCTTCTAGCCAGGCAGTATTTCTCATAAAGCTCACTGCAAACAAATCTTCTAGCCAGGCAGTATTTCTCATAAAGCTCACTGCAAACAAATCTTCTAGCCTGGCAGTATTACTTAGACAGCACA
The DNA here is from genome assembly GCF_037325665.1 of Littorina saxatilis. Taxonomy (NCBI): domain Eukaryota; kingdom Metazoa; phylum Mollusca; class Gastropoda; order Littorinimorpha; family Littorinidae; genus Littorina; species Littorina saxatilis. Next base: position 45,499,351 of record NC_090251.1, on the reverse strand, counting down.
CTTCAAACACACACAAAAATAACTATCTTCTGGCCAGGCAATATTTCTCAGACAGCAATCTGCAAACAAAAACAAAACTGATAATCAACATGTTCTACTTTCCAAAATCGCAATCGCAATCCATTCCACCCAAACCGCAGGACTGTCCCCTTCTCGTGGGGTTACGGAGATTCAGTGTGTCCAGTGGCAATCACATTTCAAACCAAGCACCAAGCGACCGGCAGGACCTGGAAAAGAGAGCCTCATTTGGGGGAAGAAAAGCACACTATGGTTGGGATGAATGAAGCCTGTCCTTTGAAACTATTATATCTGTTCAGCTTCATACTAGTACACAACAAAGCACAACAAAGTAGCAAAATGCACGATTGCAGACCGATATAATGTATGTCAGCATTTTCCCAAACGTAAGATTTAACCTAAAGTTAACTTTGTTTGCACTAACCCACAATGTCAATTAAGGCTGAGCAATCAATTTCCGGTCGCGGTTCGTCTTCACACGGAATTACTCTCAAAATGTTCATGTCTTCAGTGTGTGACGTCATTTCCACGGGACTAAGTCGGGACAGAGACATCGATTGTAAACAACGCATCACGATAAAATCAATTAATTGGTGGACGTTTAGTTTCCAGTAGTCCCGGTGACAGTGACAGCTAGTACAGCTATGACATATTACGTGTTGGATTTCTATGTTGCTTTGTATGTCGATATATAGAGGCTAAGTCAGTGTATCTGTGCATTGAGTCACGATGAGAACTGCAAGGATAAAGCTTTTCATGAATACTGTACAAGTTTTGCTTGTTGTTATGTTTTTATTTAGAATGTAACTGTTATTTCGAAGTGATGTATATTTGTATCACTTCACACACACCAAATAACAATCATATTCCAAATACAAAAATTAAAAACCTTACATATAGCCTATCATTTGTGAAAATATGTCCTTAATGGAAGTGCTTACCAAAGTCAGCATAGCGATATTCTCGAGCCACCCACCCAGTGAGCATAACCCTGTGGTGGCCAGACCTAGGAAAGTTGTGGCGATGGATGGCAGAAAGCACAGAGATCTTGGTACCCGGGATGTGTATGGGGTTCAGTGTTGGTTTGTGTTGGCTGGACTCTGTGGTGGCTCTGGGTGGTGGCATAATCTGCACGCACATCCAACCAGGTGTGAAAGGAACACACACACACACACACACAGGTTTCGTGGCAATACAAAATTATTCTATTCTATTATTATTCTATTCTATTCTATTCTATTCACACACACACACACACACACACACACACACACACACATACACACACACACACACACACACACGCACACACACACACACACACACACACACATATATGGAAAAAATAACCAAAACAAGCCTTCACGTTTTCACCTATATATATATATACGACTAGTGTCTGTCTGTCTGTCTGTCTGTCTGTTCGCGATGCACGGCCAAAGTTCTCGGTGGATCTTTTTCAAATTTGGACACCGTATTCAGCTACACCCCGGACACAACCTCATCGATGAGATATTTCAACACGTGCTCTCAGCGCGCAGAACCGATTTTGTTGTTTTTTTGTCTGGATCCACTACCAGTAACTCTTCCTTATCTTCTCCAGTGTTTTCAGCCGCGATTATCTCCCTTCCTCCGTGTGGCGTCAATCCATATTCCCGTTACTACGTTACTATTTTTAGAAGGTCACTGCACGTTACTATTTTTAGAAGGTCTCCAGTGTTTTGCGCGTTTATCTCCTTTCCTTCGTGCGCCGGCTTCGCAAAGCCGGGTCCCAGGCGCAGCCTGGTATTCGGCTCTACTTCTTCCCGGCGAAGCCGGTACCCGGCGAAGCGGGTAATCATCTAGTATGGTATATATAAACAAACACACACAGACGCACACATTTTTTAAATGAACTCGCACACACTAACACACACACACACACACTCTCTCTCTCTCTCTCTGAATGATGCAAACATAAGCACGCCCCCAATGCACTTCACCTGCGCAACATCCCGCGATGATTTCATCACTCGTTGAAGACCATCTCTGTACACGGCGTTTGACCTTGACCCCGAGGCGTGCAACATTGAGTTGAACGCGATGACGATCAGGATGACCGAGACACACACCATCAGCAGAAGACGACTAACAACACGAGGCCTCCACAGAAACATAACGATGATGCTGGTCAATAGTACACGCAAACTGAAACGAGCAAAAACGTCTTTATATCAAAAGTCTTCCTTGTTGTGTGATGTGTACTGAGTGTGTGCATTTAGGTATAGATGGGCGTATGAATAACAGCCTCAAAAAAATCGTTATGTTCCACCAACATGATCTATATATATATACGACTAGTGTCTGTCTGTCTGTCTGTCTGTGTGTGTGTGTGTGTGCGCGCGATGCACGGCCAAAGTTCTCGATGGATCTGCTTCAAATTTGGTGGGCATATTCAGGTACACCCGGGACAGGACACAACCTGGTCGATATTTCAACACGTGCTCTCAGCGCGCAGCGCTGAACCGATTTTGGTTCCACCTCAGCTACCCGGGCCCCCATACCGACACACCAAAGCCGCTAGACCACATCACAACGCCAAAGTTCTCGGTGGATCTTTTTCAAATTTGGACACCGTATTCAGCTACACCCCGGACACAATATCATCGATGAGATATTTCAACACGTGCTCTCAGCGCGCAGCGCTGAACCGATTTTGGTTTTTCTGTTCATTTCACCATTCCCAGTAACTCTTCCTTATCTTCTCCAGTGTTTTGCGTTTATCTCCCTTCCTTCGTGTGGCTTCAATCCATATCCCCGTTTCTACGTTACTATTTTTAGAATGTCACTGCGCTGTCCAGAACGCTTCCCTTGCACCCGTAAGTTGTTCTTACTGTCAAAGTGAAAAGGTCGAATCAATTTATAGCCACGCGAAAAATACACTGTCACCTATCTCTATATATTTATAGATATAGATATACATATATATATACGGCTTCTGTGTGTGTGTGTGTGTTTGTGTGTGTGTGTAAGCAACACCTGTGGATTATAGAGTTCTGTTTGTGATGGGGTCTAGCGGCTTTTGTCTGTCTGTATGTTCTGGCATTTGAGAAGCCACAACAGATAATATAGGGCTAAGAAATAAGCTCTAAAATTCTCAATCCCCTTTGACAGGACTTCGCCTTCAAAGGTGATTGTGGTGAACCGCCACGCTGTCTGTCTCTGTCTCGCGATTCATCCTTGTTATCTCCCTTCCTTCGTGTGGCTTCAATCCATATTCCCGTTTCTACGTTACTATTTTTAGAATGTCACTGCGCTGTCCAGAACGCTTCCCTTGCACCCGTAAGTTGTTCTTACTGTCAAAGTGAAAAGGTCGAATCAATTTATAGCCACGCGAAAAATACACTGTCACCTATCTCTATATATATATAGATATAGATATATATAAATATATACGGCTTCTCTGTGTGTGTGTGTGTTAGTGGGCAAAACCTGTGGATTGTAGAGTTCTGTTTGTGATGGGGTCTAGCGGCTTTTGTCTGTCTGTATGTTCTGGCATTTGAGAAGCCACAACAGATAATATAGGGCTAAGAAATAAGCTCTAAAATTCTCAATCCCGTTTGACAGGACTTCGCCTTCAAAGGTGATTGTGGTGAACCGCCACGCTGTCTGTCTCTGTCTCGCGATTCACCCCGGCGAAGCCGGTGTAGGATCCGGTCCGGTCCCCCCTCTGAAGTAGTCCCCCGGGGGACCAATTCGTGGCAAAAACTGCTCTATAATGGTCCCCCCTTAGACATCCAGCCTCGTTTTTCTTGTTACAATGTTAGTAATGTTACCAGCAATTTTAGAGAAAAGAAAGGAAAGAATCAGAGACTGGTTTCATTTCTTCTTATCAGTATTTATTTATTATTCATTTTATTTCATGTGATTTTTCTTTTGAACGGCATTATAAATCAGATCTATTTTATTTTCTGCAAAATATAGTCAAACAGAGATTGCTGTCTGTGCACTACATATACCGGACGAAGATATAGATTGAAAATGGCTTGAATGCCTAAGAAAAACGAGGCTGGATGTCTAAGGGGGGACCATTATAGAGCAGTTTTTGCCACGAATTGGTCCCCCGGGGGACTACTTCAGAGGGGGGACCGGACCGGATCCTACACCGGGTATCCCTCTAGTATAACATATATCATTAAGTCTTATGTGTTTGATTAAAGACATTCCCATGACATCAGTTCTGCTTATTAATATTTCAGATCTGCCCCCGCTTTCGCGTGGGATAAGAAATAACTGTGGATGGGCTTTAGGACACAATCAATAATGAACTCTATTAGGCTCTGTGTCATATGTGTGTGTCTTGATTAATATAAGGAGGTATGAATGCTCTTTAATCTGCGGTTTAAATGTGCATTCCTTCTCGTCTAGCTTGTATATAAGGACACCAACATGAGCTTTCTTTTACGCAATAAAAACGGGGCGGGGACGTAGCTCAGTTGGTAGCGCGCTGGCTTTGTAGCCAGTTGGTCGCTATCAGCGTGGGTTCGATCCCCACGTTCGGCGAGAGATTTATTTCTCGGAGTCAACTTTGTGCAGACTCTCTTCGGTGTCCGAACACCCCCGTGTGCACACATGCGCACGAAAAAGATCCCACGTTCACAGCGAAAGTCTCAGGGCTTGGAAAACACGAAGACACGCATGCATCAATATCATCTCTCGTCTCTGATTATCATGATCGTATTTTTGATACTTTGACGAGACAAACCCAATGTTGGTGTGTCGAAGAAGACAGCCACAGCGGGCCTGTTCGAATCAAAGTATCACACCATATCTTCAGCGTATTACCAATACCTGTCCCAATATAGACCAGTTGGTCTAAACGACGTTAAACCCTAATAGTCAGCAATAAAAAGTTCGGCTACTTGACAGAATGGCACGCTTTACATGCATTTCACTTTTCCGTGAAAACAGTTCGGCTCATCGTCTCAGATCTGGCGAGGCTTTTTAAACATATATTGGAATGAAAACGTCAGTCAGATATTACAAACCATGGCCCTCGCTGCTTGGTGATGTGAGTAGAAATATTTCGATGAATTAAACTTAATGTCTAAATCATCCATTAAAAAAAAAAATCCCACTGTGCACAGAGTACCAAGGCTGTTGATTTTTGGTATGAGTCCAAGTGGGATGCACGCTAAGTATTTTCGACTTTCTATGGGCTGCCGGTGTCTTATCCACTCATTGCCCCCGTCAAGTTATGAAAAAAAATCAGCACAAATGTTTCACTCTGCTGTAGATTTGTTTGTCTATTACCCACCGAACTCTGCTATGGATTACAAGATCGTTTCCGTGCGCACTTGGTCTTGTGCTTGCGTGAAAACATGAAGGGAGATAAGGCACCCTTAACCCAACAGGCGCGGCCGGGATTCGAACCCACGATTTTCCGCTTGAGAGGCCGGCGTCTTGTGTTTGCGTGAAAACATGAAGGGGGATAAGGCACCCTTAACCCAACAGGCGCGGCCGGGATTCGAACCCACGATTTTCCGCTTGGGAGGCCGGCGTCTTGTCCATGAGGCCATTGCGCCCATCCAGTTACTTGATAAATTCAGGAGAAAAAAATCCCTCTGCACAGAAAGCAGGTGGGCTGTGGGTGCTCTGGTGTGTGTCCAAATGGAATGAAGGTCTTGTCCCCATTACAACCATGGACGGATCCATGATAAAAATGTTCTCTACCCAAACGAAGATATTATAAAGGATTTGTTTGTTTGTTTTGCTTAACGCCCAGCCGACCACGAAGGGCCATATCAGGGCGGTGCTGCTTTGACATATAGCGTGCGCCACACACAAGACAGAAGTCGCAGCACATGCTTCGTGTCTCACCCAGTCACATTATTCTGACACCGGACCAACCAGTCCTAGCACTCACCCCATAATGCCAGACGCCAGGCGGAGCAGCCACTAGATTGCCAATTTTAAAGTCTTAGGTATGACCCGGCCGGGGTTTGAACCCACGACCTCCCGATCACGGGGCGGACGCCGTACCACTAGGAGCCTTATAAAGCAGACCTGTTTACCCCCCCAAATGAAAATCAGGAATGCAACTGGTACTTTTCCGTAATTTGAGGCATCTTTGAGTAATCTTTTTTATCAACCATAAACCAGCTCGAAAACGATTAAACGAAACGTTAATTCGCGCGCTACCATGCAAAACAAGTACAAAATTGATAACCATGTTTAACAGTATTGTACTACACACACAGAAGCTTGATCACACACACCACAAACACACAACACAAGACACCTGATATATATGCAAGTTAACAAAGACAAGTTTACTTTATCTAAAAAAATAAAAAAAACAGTATTCAGGGGCGGAGCAAGAGGGCTAGAGTGGGGGGGGGGGGGGGGGGGTACAACCTGGGGTCCGGGGGTTGGGGGGTCTGGCTGACGAATTTTAGCTATTTTATTAACAATTTGTGGCTTATCCTTGATTTTAAACATGATAAACTGGTGTCAGCAGCCACTCGTTATTTCTGGCTATTTATCTTCATTGATATCTGCTCCGGACAACAACAAAAATTTCACACACAGAAAATGTTTTTGTTTGTTTTTTCCACAGACTGAATTTTTGTGTTTTTTGTTGCTTTTTTGACAGCAAGGGGGGGGGGGGGGGTCCGGAACCCCTGTAACATTCCCCCCCCCACCCCCCTACTCCGCCCTTAGACTATTTACAGTCAAGATGCATGTGAACAAAACCACCTTACATTCTGTCACATCAGACATCCTGCATTAAAACCAGTCATAATAACTCGATCTCTCCAGAAGCTACCTTTAATTATAGAGGACCGATTCGTTTATTTCATTTAAACATTTTGTTGTAAGTTTTTCGATTCAAAGAACTGTGATCTTTGCTATATTGGAAAAATATTAATGGAGATCAGTTTTAGACTCAGAAAGACTTGAATTTCGGCAACAGCACAAGTCACTGATGAGCGCCACCATAGACCTACATCTATGTCTCTGGTGTGACTGACCGTAGTGAGAGATCGGTTCGCAGGTCTGGGAGACTGATTCTGTGGAAGTAGAGACCTAGGTCAAATAAACTCGATGCGAAGCAGGCTTATGTTTTGCCAAACATAATTTCGTGTTTTTGTTTGTTTCCATGTTCATTTGTGTACTGCATTTTGTTAAAACTAATGCTGCGTCTAACCTCGGGACACGTGCCGCGACGTGACTCTAGCTTTGTTGTTGCACTGATCTCAAGTCGATCACCAAAATGAATGTGGTTCGCTCTTCTTAAACTTCACCAGACACCGCCACTTGACTTAAATAGTTTTGCCGATATTTCTGTACAACTTTCGCTTTTTTGGTTGGCATTTCGTCCCCACAGAGATCGGACCAATGTCGATCTCAAAACCGCGGAATCCGACAAATAACTTGCTGTGCACATGCGCAGAAAAGGCTGTTTCGGTCAGTCTTGAAATCACAGTCCTGGTGACTACCACAATTTCGACTTCGAATTTTCACGCAGGAAAAAGGTTCTCTCGACCGCAATTTCCGGAATTTTCGGTAGATTTCCGTAATACCGGAATTTAGACCCCAAATCCGTAATAATTCCGGACAATCCGGGAGGGTAAACAGGTCTGATAAAGGAGCACATCAAATTAATGAAATGACATTAAATTGAAGAAATTACATCAAAGTAATAAAACTATAAGTCACAACAAAGTATATCGAACGCACTCACCTGCCTGCAAACTATGTCTGCGATCGTCTGACATAAAATGAATGTCAAATACTGCCCCGTGAGAACGCAGACTGATTACTTTTTGCCGCACGTGTGTATGAGGCAGCGGTATGACACTCAAAAGATTACTGTCGCTGAAGTGATCCTGCGTCACACTTTTGTAACCACATCCAACTTCTTTCGTCCTTCGCACTTGCTCCGAAGCAGTTGGAGATTCAAGGTACTGAATTAAGCATAATGCGTCCAGCATGAGGATGCAACTTATTTTAAACCTAGATCATGGGTGAACAATACTCAAGCACTCCAACAAGTGAGTAAACAAATAAAACAAATATTAGTCTGCCGTACGCGGCGAGGTGAAGAGAAAAACATATGTGTGCAGAATATGAAGGGCTATAAACTCAGTGGACGTAAACAAATTAATGTAGCCAAACTTGGAAGCCCGCTGAGAATCGAGCAGGGTCTCGACCGATATCGCTTGATTACTATTCATTTCTGCTATTTAATTGACATGTGTTGCCCACGCTAAACGAGCCAGGTGCACGTAGACAATGAACTTGTTATCAACAGGAAAACCTCTTGCATAGATCTCCATTTGTGTATCCAACAATGCATTGCTTTGTCCACACGTCCATGTTTTTCATTATTGTTCATCGCAGCAGAAGTATTAACGAGACACAGATGCATAATAGACTCACCTTCGCAATACTATTAATTTAAACCACCTGACCATTATTGGAATGGGGGTAGGGGGGGGGGGGGGGGACAGCAATTGGTTGTTGTGCTGGGCAGATACTGGAGTCTGTGTATCTTGTCATTCTGCAAAACTGGGACATTGTTGTTAGCTCTCTATTAATTTTGTCTACCCACAATGTATTGCTCTATCTATACGTCCATGTTTTCATTATTGTTCATCGCAGCAGAAGTGTTATTTAGAATAACAGATGCATGATAGACACACTTTCACAATACTAATAAATGATAGACCACTTGACCATTTTGGAATGGGGTGGGGGTGGGGGGGGGGGGGGGGGGGGGCAGGAACTGCAATTGGCTGTACAGTGGAACCCCCCTTTTAAGACCTAAAAAAATCTGAGAAAATCGGGTCTTAAAAAGGAGGGAGTCTTAAAAGGGGGGTTCCACTGTACTGGGGCTGGAATTAGTTTACCTTGTTCTGCAAAGATGGGACATTGTTTGCAAACTAGACGACGATACAACCTCATTGCGTGTAACTGTGATTTCTACGTGTCGAGCGAGAGGAAGGCAACACGGCAGTTCTGTTTAGTTTTTAAGAAAGAACAAGAGAAGGGGTGGATGGAAGGCATAGTGGGGGGGGGTAAAGGAGAGAGAGAGAGAGAGAGAGAGAGAGAGAGAGAGACTCAGTGCAGGCAAAATCGGTCCATTTTAAATAGTGTCACACATACACACACGCACGCACACACACAAAAGCCTCACAGAAAGAAGACAAACTTGGGATACACAAAAGCAAAAACCGATGAAATCATACACAAACTAATAATTTATTCGTAAAACGGAATGTCTACATGTTAACATTACAAGATTTCACGTCAACAACAAACAACGTAATACAGAAGGAAAAAAACACCTCCAGAACAGCATTTGGACTTGTGTTGATGTTCGAATCAAGTTATGTGCATCAGAACAGCATCGTCTGCAGTGACTTTCGCATATTCGTAACCTCACGTTGTTGCTGAAAAACAAAAGAAAATAATCTCTACCTAAATTCTTCAACAATTTCCACTTAATAAAAAGTCAAGTTTCTGAAAGTTTACAGTTTATAGAAGTAACAGAATACTGGGTGAATACCAAGATGAAACTAGAGTGTACCTTGACACACACCTACAGATCAGAGAATCGTTTTTAATGCAAAGATCTATACACGCGCGAACGTGTAAGTAATGTTAGTGAAATTCAGTAAAAAAATGTATCTATCTATATATATATATACGACTTGTGTCTGTGTGTGTGTGTGTGTGTGTGTGTGTGTGTGTGTGTGTGTGTGTGTGTGTGTCCGCGATGCACGCCCAAGGTTCTCGATGGATCTGTTTCAAATTTGGTGGGCATATTCAGGTAGACCCCGGACACAACCTGCTCGATGAGATATTTCAACACGTGCTCTAAGCGCGCAGCGCTGAACCGATTTTGGTTTTTCTCTGGATCCATTCCCAGTAACTCTTCCTTATCTTCTCCAGTGTTTTCAGCGTTTATCTCCCTTCCTTCGTGTGGCGTCAATCCATATTCCCGTTTCTATTTTTAGAAGGTCACTGTCGACAACGCTCAATCCATATTCCCGTTATACTATTTTTACTCTTCTCCAGTGTTTTGCGCGTTTATCTCCCTTCTTTCGTGCGGTTCGCCGGCGTACAACCGGCAAAGCCGGGTCCCCGGCGCAGCCGGGTATTCGGCTCGACTTCTTCCCGGCGAAGCCGTACCCGGCGAAGCGGGTATTCATCTAGTAATATATATATATTTTAAAGCACATCCAGGATGTAAATATGTGACCCTCCACGACAGTATGAGTCGCATGTCACCTTTGCATGATTTTCATATTTTTACATTTTTCTAAAGAGTTTTTTTATGCTCTATCCAGTGGTGACACCCGTTTTGGAAAAGAGCGAAAACTGTTTGAGTTATAAGCCAGTGGCTAAGGTGACCCTCACTCTGTTACCAGACACTCCCCGGACTTATATTAAGCCCAGCGCAGAACCGCGCGAGGTGACATGCGACTCATTTCGTGGTGGAGGGTCACATATAATATACTTACCCGCTCACCCATGGGGAGTAGAATCTCAACTGGGCGATTTAACCCCGCGAGCGGCAAGGAGTTTGTTAACTTCTGAAGCAGCATTCTAAGTTTTCAACTATGCAGTTGTTCGCTTCAATGTAATTGCAAAATGTATTTCTGTATCTAATAACTCATATATTTGCCTACCTATTGAACTGCTTTGTCTAACGCTGTCTTTAAAGGCACACTCCTTCCCGTGTAAACAGTTCCGCTCACTGTCTCAGATCTGGCCAGGTTTTTACATGGAATAAGAGTATCACTTCATTTCGTCGCAACCAAAAAATGAACAGCCTGGGTGCTCTTTGTGGACAGAGGGCATTTTTTGGTGAACCAATTTCAATACAGGGGAAGGTGAACCAATTTCAATACAGGGGAAGGTGAACCAATTTCAATACAGGGGAAGGTGAACCAATTTCAATACAGGGGAAGGAGTGTACCTTTAAGCCTTGAAAGTGTGTTCATAGAGAGACGTATAGATTGTTTATAAAAGTGCTGCACAAAATGATGTAGAAACTAACCATATCCATGAGAATCCTCTTCTGTAGCAGCGCCATTTCCTTCTTCAATTCAGACTGCACCGAGCTCTGCTGGATTACATGGCTTTTATCCAACTCTTCGACACCCTGTAAACACACAGAAAGACAGACGCACGCACGTACATACACATAAACACACACACACACAGTGTACGAAAATAAGCAAAACTGCATGCTGGTGGGACTGTCTTGTTGCGTGTAATAAACATCAAAAACTGAGGTCTTTTCATTTTTAAAACGACTGCTAGGTAGCCCTACGATGATTTCATAAGCATAACAAACTACTACGCGTGCGTGCGTGCGTGCGTGCGTGCGTGCATACAAGAGTGATGGGGAAGACGGACAGACAGACCAAGAGAAAGAATGACTTGATAGATTGAGAGGCAGGGTGACAGAGACTGAGAGCTTTCCGAACCCAACCCCATGCATTGTTTCCACTAAAGCATATACTTCTAGACCTTACCCTGACAAACTGCTCATTTAGTTGGCGTATGGTCTTCAGCCTCTGTCCCTGGATGACCCGTGTCTGCTGGAACACTTTCTGTTGCTGCTTGAATAAGTTCTGGAAAAGCACGAACGCCCAAATCGATCATTGTGTGCCATACACTTTTGATTATCTCCTTGTTCCCTAACAGTTCTTTTCTTTGAACAAGTTGTGTGTTTTTGCGAGAGCTCAACTGTCATGTTCTTACTGAGGCAGTGTATATATGTTGGTTTTTGACTGTCACTGCACACTGTGTCTTATTCACCAGCACCCTGGAGTCTAGCCCTGCGTCCAAGAATTTTAGCAATCCAGAACACGAGCTCATCCGTCTCTCCCTACCCCATACCCCTCTAGTTAGATGCGATCTCTGAATCGGACAATAATGCTCATTGCCATAGGCTAGAAAAGCATCGAATCGGCGTATTATACTTCGTCTCGTCAAAATATCGGGCCCTATATAGCCGTGCTGAAAACACGATAGCTGTTAATCTCTACTAGTACTAGTCATCTTTTCTCCTTTGCAAGTCCAAACTGAGGAGAGCAAACGGAATAAAAACAAGTCGCGTAAGGCGAAATTACTACATTTAGTCAAGCTGTGGAACTCACAGAATGAAACTGAACGTAGTCCGCCGCTAGTGAAAAAAGGCAGTGAAAGTGACGAGCCTGTTTGGCGCGGCAGCGGTTGCGCTGTGCTTCATAGCACGCTTTACTGTACCTCTCTTCGTTTTAACTTTCTGAGCGTGTTTTTAATCCAAACACATCATATCTATATGTTTTTGGAATCAGGAACCGACAAGGAATAAGATGAAATAGTTTTTAAAACGATTTCGGAAATTTAATTTTGATCATAATTTGTATATTTTTAATTTTCAGACCTTGTTTTTAATCCAAATATAACATATGTATATGTTTTTGGAATCAGAAAATGACGAAGAATAAGATAAAATTGTTTTTGGATCGTTTAATAAAAAAAATATTTTTAATTACAAGTTTCCGATTTTTAATGACCAAACTCACTCATTAGTTTTTAAGCCACCAAGCTGAAATGCAATACCAAACCCCGGCCTTCGTCGAAGATTGATTTGCCAACATTTCAATCAATTTAATTGAAAAATGAGGGTGTGACAGTGCCGCCTCAACTTTTACAAAAAGCCGGATATGACGTCATCAAAGGTATTTATCGAAAAAAATAAAAAAACGTCCGGGGATATCATACCCAGGAACTCTCATGTCAAATTTCATAAAGATCGGCCCAGTAGTTTAGTCTGAATCGCTCTACACACACACACAGACACAGACACACACACACACATACATACACCACGACCCTCGTCTCGATTCCCCCCTCTATGTTAAAACATTTAGTCAAAACTTGACCAAATGTAATGACTCTACCATAGGAATCATACCATTAATATAAGTCAAAACAAAAATAAAACACAACAGCAACCATTTTTAGGCAAGTTCTTTATCAAGTTTTTGTCAGCCTAACGCTGACTTTATCAGGATGGTAAGGATATTGGCACCGAATGATGGCACGTGATGTACACAGTGTAATATATATGCGTTCCATGACAAAATGTAAAAAATTTACCCGGATTAAAACAAATTGAAGGGGAAAAAAAAGTCAAGTGAGCACTCACACTGAGTTTTTCTTCCTGTTCTTTCATTTTGTCGATGTCTGTTTCCCACTGCCTGAGGACTGACTCGGCCTGCTTACAATACTCTTCCTGCAGCTTGTTCCTGAAAACGCCAACCACACTCAATCAACTAGTCAAAATGAAGCAGTAGTACCGACAAACTGCCCGTTTAACACTTTCTACCCCACCTATGTTGACCAAGTTTTTTTATAGCCGAGACTAGCTGTGCTGCAGCAGGTCTTTCAGAATTGTAGTAACTGTGTAGTAACTGTGTATCAACACGCTGGAATGCAGCTGTTCTGCGCGAAGTTAGAATCCGGTTTCATTCTAGAATGGACCGGGTCCAGGTTGGAATTCTTACCCTGCGCAAGTACAGGGGTGCCATTCTAGAATGAAACCCTTGTTGCTGGTCCATTCTAGAATCGGCCGTGCGCAAGGTTGGAATTTGGGTCCAAGTTGGAATAGTCATTTCAGTTAGACTATCACACAGCCAAAGCCACAAATGTGGATTTTCTGTTTGTTTTTGTTTTTTGTGTGTTTGGTTGGGGTTTTTTTTCGGGTTTTTTACACTTTACTCAAAGACATCGTGAATTGGGATTGTGATGTTCTGAAAGTGATTACGATTTTGAGAGACACTCAGCACTGATCGCTACGAACGGAAATTTCCGGACTGACAGTGTTTTGCCGATCTCGCTTGTAACTTTTAATCTTATTCATATACATGAAGTTGGTCTTCTGAATTGTGAAGATAAAGTCTTTAGCTTTGTATCGATATATAATATGACTATATAGTTTGAGCGAGGGAAAGGCTTTTATTTTTATTTTTTTTTTATTTTTAAAACTAGCTTTAACGTTCTATCAGGCATGCGCCTCTTAAGAACGGTGCTGCTTTGACCACAAGACTCGCAGCCATAGCAAACCCCTCGTTATGAGCGCCGACCACAACGAAAGCAATTGGCTGCGGTGGGCCCCACGAAAATCGGCAAAGGCGAGGCTAGTTTCTGTAGAAAATCGTCTCTGTTTTCTCCAAAATGACATATCATCCCATAACTGGCGTTTGTATTTCGACATAAGGTCTTGTGGCATCTAATCATCGATTTCATTCTTTCATTTGATTCATTTGTGAACGCTGAGCTTCGAGTATTTATGCTTTTCAGGGAACATTTTTGAAAATTCTGACTTTCCACAGTTGAGGGCCCCAAAGGGGGGGTATCATCACGATCACGGGAAGGGAAATTTTAGCTTTCACGATCACAGTTACCTTGATTTTTGTTTTCACGATCACAAACACCTTGACGAATAGAGGATCATAGAGTGATACAGCTGTGAAAAATGTACGTTGAAAATAAAATGCTTTGAAATAATGCCCATCACGATCACGAAGACAAATGACGATCACGATCACGAGACTTGATTTTTTTGTCATCACGGATCACGGGCAAAGTCCCATCACGATCACAGAAATTGAAATTTCGGCAATCACGGTCACAGAAAGGTCAAAAAACGCCAATCACGATCACGATTTTAAACCCTTTGGGGCCCTCACAGTTATTACGGAAAATCAAGCTTGTCAATCAAGATGCTGTGAATTGGAATGTCATTACTAATCATTAGTTGACCTCTGGCTCAAGTGGTGTCATCTTGCTACACGGTTGAATTGCAATTCGTCAATCTCTGCCGTCACTGGGCACTGAGAACGTCAGGAGCCTGTATTTTTTTCAAGGGCAATTAGAGGTTATTTGAAAGTATGACATGGTATAATGTTGTGATTTTGGAGAGAAAAATTAATTGACTGTCATTGCAATGAGGCTTGGTCAAAAATGAAGGGTATTCACTGATTTTAAGCTACAATTCAGTTGCTTGGAAATGACAGACCTCCAATCCATTTGTAAATCAAGTGAACTCTCTTGAATGATTGGTACTTCCTCTACAAATAAATGTGCACCAGGATATAATTCTTGGAACTTTGTTCTTTTGTGTAGTAGTAATGCAGGGTTGTAGGAGTTTGAAACGTGGGCATATCACAGTTTGGAAGGTAGGGATTCTGATAGATTAAATAAAAACTGTCAAACTTTTAGGCATGGAATTCCCCTTTGAGAGTATTTGTTGTGGTAGTACTACTACTATGAATTGCTTTCAATGTTTTCCCATAATATTATAAAACCAGACAAAAGTTGTTGTTGATTTCTGTTTTTGTTAATGTCAACTTTTTTTTTAAACCTGTGACAACAGCTCTATAACTCACTCTGTCCTTCTGTTGGTCTGTCTGTCGGTTAGTCGGTCTGACCGTCTGTCTGTCTGTCTGTCAAAAAAATTGTCAAAAAACCGGACATTTCCGAGAGGGAGACAGCGCTGACATTGCAAGCGGCCGCAACCGGCTCTCATCACAAAAACAACTGCCCTGCAAACATTACCGCCCTGGTAGTCCCCCTTGCTATGGTCTGCCTTTGTTTATTGCGTACTCAGGAGTGTCAACTTTCTTGACATGACATGACATCGCAAGATCGCCAAAGGATTTTTTTCAGGGGTAGACAAATCAGCCCCATTTTATCAAAGGGAAGGTGCAGGTGGAGATAATTCAAGGGAAGACAACTCTGTCTTACCTACAAACATTACGGCCCCCTTTATTCAAGGGTTTCATTCTAGAATGGCACCCCTGTACTTGCGCAGGGTTAGAATTCCAACCTGGACCCGGTCCATTCTAGAATGAAACCGGATTCTAACTTCGCGCAGAACACAGCCATTAGATGGACGTTACAGGAAGCGACTGAAGCTAACAGTCTGAGAGGATATATCCGTACCTGGTCAGATAGAACCATATGAGTAGGTACGGATATATCCGTACCTGGGAGACAATGAGTTCATTAACCTTTTTAGTCGCAAAGAAAAAGTTTGGCCGGCAATGTTTTGTTTATAAACGCAGCCAGAGCTAGGCAAAATATTAAAAAAATTAAGAGTGTTCAAGATTGCTTTCTCCCCGGAACAGTATCATTATATTTTTATTTTAAATGGCACTGCACAACTTGAGAAGTACTCGAATCGTCGTTTTTCACTTTAAGAGTTGGACAAACTGTACACCATCGTCGCTGGTCTTGTTTGGAGTGATTGAAAACGATCATACGCTGTAAAAGGAAGAAAATCGATTCCTCTCACTTTGAAAAGAAACAGAGATGAGTCCAACATAATTATTTGACATTGCCATATAACCTGTTAGAACTTAGAGCGAGAGACGCAAACCAAAAGGAGGAAAGAATTATTGCACCCATTTTCGTACCCCAACTAAGACATTCATTGCCGTGTCCTTTCATTCAAACTTTATATGCCATTAAAGGCCCTTCACTTCTCTACCGGGCACACTTTTCAGATCAAAGATTTCTGTTGTATGTATCACGTGACTGCCGCCGAAGTAAGGGTACCCCCAAAATCGATCTGACAGAAACGTAATGTACCAATAAAAAAATCGACAAAAATTAGGAATAGGCTTAACTTGCCAACTTTTACAAACGAGGAGAAAGCCAAATCATTTATCTATCCAGAACAGGTTGTTTTGTTTTGCTATCTGGCGTATCTTGTGTTATGTCAGTTCTACTGATGCATGTGTTGAGCGCATGAGCAGTAGAGGTACCAGGAAAAAAAGCGCTATATTTCAGCAATGCCTAAATGGATTGCTTCAAAACTTTCAGGATCTTAAGTCTACATACGAGACGTACGTCCGGTAACATTTTGTTACAGGTATTTGTTGAGATGATAAGCAATCTTCCGGAAAATGTTTTAAAACGTGCCATAAATTTAAAGGTTTCCGTGTGACGGGTTTAAAACCATTTTCCGAAAGAGTGTATAACATCTGAGTCCAAAATTTCACCAAGGGTAAGTCTTGTATGTAGACTTCAGCACCTGAAAGTTTCGAATCAATCCATTTAGGCATTGCTGACATAAAGTGATTTTTGTCATGGTACCCCTCAAAATGGAGGCAAAATCCTCTCGTTTTCTACTGCTCATGTGTTCCACACCTGCATCAGTTAGAAATGACATAACACAAGAGATACGCAAGATAGCAAAACAAAACAACCTGTTCTGGATAGATAAATGATTTTTCTTTCTTCTCGTATGTAAACGTTACCAAGCTGCGCCTATTCTGAATTTTTGTCGATTTTCAATTGGTACCTGACGTTATTGTCAGGTCGATTTGGGGGGTACCCTGACTTCGGTGGCGGTCACGTAATACTTAAAACAGAAATCTTTGATCCGAAAAATGTGCAAGGTAGCCAAGTGAAGGGCCTTTAATGGCATATAAAGTTTGAATAAAATAACACGGGGATGAATGTTTTAGTTGGGGTACAAAAATGGGTGCAATAATGTTTTTGCTCAGTTTATATGAACAGCAAAGTGTAAAACAGAACAATAACAATTCAGTAAAATAATTAGGAAGTACATATTCTGATTATGTAGAACAACACACACACACACACACACACACACACACACACACACACACACACACACACACTTATACACACTCAGGCTAAGACACACACACACACTTGTAGCACAAACACTAACAAAGAAAACCTACCTGTCGGTCTGTTGCATTCTCATAATCTGCTCGACTTTCTTCGCGCTTGTTTTCAGAGAAGCCTGCGTAAATTGTTCAAAACGCTTGTTTTTGTCGCAGAACGTTTTGGAGATGTCAGCTGGTGACAAAAAAAGTGTACAATCATGAGCACACACACACACACAGACAGACACACACACACACACAGAACACACTCAAACACACGCGCGCGCACACACACACACACACGCGCGCGCACAATGAAGAATAAATATCAAAATACGACCTTGGGTCATCACTGATTAGTTGGCTGTCGACCACTCACTCCATGGACGGCTTTAAAGAGGTGGGGGAGTTGTGGCGCAGTTGGGAAAGGGGGGGGGGGGGGGGGGGGCGGGGGGAGAGATCACTGAGCAGCCAAGACTTCTCAACTAAGTTAGGTTATAGTGCATCGCTGCTCCATGCTTACTAATAACTTACCACCAAACCCATCCAGCATTTTCTGCATTTCACAGCTGTAACATACGACCAAGAGAACAAGACATGTTACTTTCTCATGTTGCAATAGTTTGCCATTTCTAGGGTTCTTCGAATCTAGCCACACAAAGACGTTAAAAAATGTCGACTCGAAACAACTGAGTCGTATTCTGCCCCGGTAAACTGGCTTATATTCGTATTATTGTCATTTCCTCCAATTTCCCCCTTCCACACACTTAAATAACGACAATTTAAACTACAGAGCAAGATATTTTAACTGAGGATACTGGAAACTGATGATCTTGCAACTGTGTCATCACGTACATAAGCTACGACCGGTAGAAAAAAAAAGAAGAAAAAAGAATTTCCGGACTGATTCCCTGTAGAATCTAAAAGTCATTCAGTCAGGTATGCTCTCATTTTTTCTGATTCTCTTGCTTTCTGAATTGTTCTTGTTGTGCATTCGTATCTCTTTTCAGTTTAAGACAGATATGGTCATAACTCATTTCGCTGAGCGATTCTAATTATTAAATTAATATCAAAATGTGTTTGAAATGTTTTCGCAGGTAGAATGCGCGGTCATTTAAAACTCACATGCACAAAATCCAAGCTGCCAGCAGATCTACATGCATAAATTAACATACCTAAAGTCTCCACTTGGTCCACACTCTTCTTCTTCGTACTGTCTTTTCTTTCCTGCGCGAGGTGCTACGACTGCTCCAACACCACCTTTTTCCACGAGTAGTAAACAAGAAAAACAAACAATTATACGACTCACCTTCGCCGGCATAAGGAGTATGCATCACTGAGAAACACACCATATACTGCTCTAACTTAGTAAGTCTAACTCAGAGTTTAGCCCAAATCGACCCTACGATGACCTCGCAATATTGCCAGGATAAACTAGACTAGAGTCATGTTCAGAAGTCCTCAAATCATAAAACAGCTGGATGTTTCAAACACTGATCTAAGCATCTAAAACTTTCAAGAAAAATCATGATTTCTTATTTTTCATTGACTTGACCCCCACTGTGACCTTGAAACTTGAGGCAGGTCAATCAGACCTGGATTTGCTTTAAAAAAAAAAGTTGAATATAATAATAATTCCATTTTTTCTCAAACTTGACCCCACGGTGACCTTGAAATCTGTCTCGGGTCAACTAGACTTTGTCTCGGGTCAACTAGATAATGTCTAATATCACTGTGTGTGTGGTGTGTTTGTGTGTGATGTGTGTGTGTGTCAGTGAGTGTGCCGGTGTATGAGGGGGGGAGGCGGTGTCAGCCTGTGTGTGTGTATGTGCCAGTTCGTTCGTCACAGGATGTGTGCCTGTGTCACGAACTGTTCGTTCGGTAACTGAAAGGGTCGCCGTTTTTTAAGTCCAAGATTGGTGCATGCGCTAATTGACCGCAATGAGAAGGATTGTTCAGCATAGGTTTCAGTTCGTGACACCTGCGTTCGTGTGTGTCGCGTCACTGAGTGCGATGATCGTACGTGTTCGATCATCATGTTTGAAAATACGAGTGTGCGTGCGTCAGTGAGTGTTTGTGTCAGTCTTAATAATGCTAATCTTAATTTTCAAAACAATCACAGGCTGAGTAATTATAATGCCGGGCTTACGCGTACGCTTTCTATAACAGACATGTCACGTAAAAAGTATAAAAAATAAATGTCTATTTCAACTGAAACACTGAGCCTGACTGGCCCGGTTCTGCTGACCAAGTGAGTTCCCATTTAGTGATTTACCAAACACTTCAGACGATAAATATAATAACGCCGCTTAACAGGTGGCCGTGTTTTTTCAATGAAAATTTTAGCTATGGCAAGTTATAGTCAAATCCGTACATAAATCAATAAACTGAATAGACTGATCAGTACTGACTCACCATCCTCAGGAACAGGGCTGCTTCTGTCACTTTTAGGAGAATATTTATCCACTTCAGCATGTGCAATTTTTCTTTGCAGCGGTGATGATGAGGGATATTCGCGTATATTTTTCTTATTTTGCCTCGGCATTGTTAAATTTGCGTTTGCCCGTCGTTTTTTGATACGTCTCCCTCTGTCGCGCCTCAGGCGGGGTTCAGTGACTCGAGTTAGCCTGAGCAGACGACACCTTCGTACTTTCGCGGCAAGCAGATTAGTGTGCCGCATCAAATGGAAAACTTGCATGATTAACGTTATTTCATTTTAGCTACATTTTTTTTTATTTAAAATTTGCTCGATCTCAATTTAAGTCCCTGTTTTCTTTATGTTCATTTTTTTTTTTATATATATCCTTGTACAAATTATCTCCCTTCAATATGTAGTTTTGTGCGGGTACTACTTGTCTCCAAAAACCCCAAAAACCTCCGAAAACCCCTGAAAACCCCATCTAGACTAACTAAATCTATCTTCAAAGTGAAGTATTGGACATGCCTGTGAAAAGTAAGCCTGATTCATGCTACAATGCACCCTTATATTTGTGTTGAGAGCCGGATTATCGACGAAATCGATGCAACAATTTCAATGCAAGGGACGGTAACTCTTGTTACTCGAAAGCACAAGTATTGATGACGTCATGTGATTAGTGCTTCCGCTCCTTCGTAAATCCTCGCACAAACACGAAAATAATGCCATGAAAGGTGAAAGTTGCAATATAAGTCATGATTGCAAACAATTATGTAACAAAACACGATCTAAGGACGGATTTTCTTATTTCTGATGACGTTTTCGGGGGTTTTGGTTTTTTTTTTGAGGTTTTCGGGGTTTTCGGAGGTTTTCGGAGACAAGTAGTACCGTTTTCTGCGGCGCATTTGTTTAGAAATGGCGGCCTCCGCGACAGCAGAACAAGCGCAAGCGATCATTGATGATCAATCCTTGGCGGAGGAGGTATTTAATCCTGATTCCATGTGTCTTTCTTGAGTTTATTGTATCATTTTCTTTCGTGATAATGTGCTTTTGTGTCATAAAAGTATGTAATTTCTGAACAATAGATGGGTAAACTATATATGCATTTCCACGACATGAGTCATGTCGAGCATTCATACATGTCTTGAGTTTGCCTGGGCATGTGCGTTCTTGATTGCGTCCAGGTAATTTTTTTCATCTTTTATTTAGACTCTCACAGACACGCCCGTAGGGATGTAGGTTGTTTTCACAACAGATGAATACCAGAGTGGTCGTTTGGTACGTGTGTGGGTTGTTTGTTTTTTGGGGGGTGGGGGTTTGTTTTTTCTTTTGTTGTTGTTGTTTTTGATAATCTGACAAGTTTGTTTCTTGATAATGATGTACAGCAATTATGGGAGGAGCTGGAAAAAGAAGACATTCCATCCTACATCCGTGAATCCCGTCTGGAGGCACTGAAAAAAAAGTCTTATCAGTTCAACTCTATGAAGGATAAGCAACATGGAGAATACACGTATGTCATTTGACTCCCAGAAGCTCCTTTAACATTGATCCAAACACAAACAAATGTGCACACACTAACAAAGAAACATACACATGAACTGAAGAGCATATCTGTTGTGAGAAATCTGAAAATCAACAAGAAATCACAGTAAGCATAAAAGTCACATCCCCATAAGAAGGTTTAAAAAAAATTCCGGGTGTATATTTTATGACAGACCTTTTTACCATGTTTTGTTCTAATTCTTTGATGATTTTAGCCCTTTTTAGGAGGTACGGATAATACAGCTAGATGAGGTGCAATGGAGGAATAAGGAAAATCTTTATTTGTACTGGTTGCTAAGCAGTAACTTTACAGAATACTGTATGGCCCAAGAGTGGGAATTCACAGTAACTAAAACTACAAAAATCAATACAGAAGACTGGTCTTTCAAGCGCTAACAAGATTTTATTTTAAGGTTTTATGTTTCCAGGTTACTTGAGGAGGAGAAGGCTTTCCTGGACACAACCACCAGTGAACGGCTCTGCATTGTCCATTTTTTTCATCCTGACTTCAGGCGCTGTGCCATTGTTGATTCACATCTCGAGGTAATTTACTTATTGGTACACAATATATATTTACTTTCCTGAAATCCCTCAGTAATGGTGACCAATTTTACTGTTTTGTTTATTGTCTTTTTACCTGTTATGTTCTGTTGAAGCATCTATATATATATATATATACGACTTGTGTGTGTGTGTGTGTGTGTCCGCGATGCACGCCCAAGGTTCTCAATGGATCTGTTTCAAATTTGGTGGCCATATTCAGCTACACCCCGGACACAACCTGTCGATGAGATATTTCAACACGTGCTCTCAGCGCACAGCGCTGAACCGATTTTGGTTTTTCTCTGGATCCATTCCCAGTAACTCTTCCTTATCTTCTCCAGTGTTTTCAGCGTTTATCTCCCTTCCTTCCTGTGGCGTCAATCCATATTCCCGTTACTACATTACTATTTTTAGAATGTCACTGCACTGTCCAGAACGCTTTTATTGCACCCGTAAGTTGTCCTTACTGTAAAAGTGAAAAGGTCGAATCAATTTATAGCCACGCGAAAAATACACTGTCATCTATCTCTATATATTTATAGATATAGATATACATATATATACGGCTTCTGTGTGTGTTTGTGTGTGTGTGTGGGCAACACCTGTGGATTGTAGAGTTCTGTTTGTGATGTGGTCTGGCGGCTTTGGTGTGTCTGTATGTTCAGGCCTTCCTTCGAGAAGCCATAACAGTTATTCTCAATCCCGTTTGAGTGGACTTCGCCTTCAAAGGTGATTGTGGTGTTTCGGCACTTGGTTACATTTGGCGTCGTCGACAGCGATGGGACTCGACATGAAATGTTCAGGCCACTGAATCATTTTCGTGCTGTTCCCATTCCACCTGGGAGGGACCTAAGCTTGGCGGGTCCATGGTTCGGAACTTTGGGGACAAACTTCATTTAAAGGGGGTCGAGTGTGACAGGGAGACTACCGTCGCCCTTCACAGCATACTCTGCAGAGTTGTTCGCCTTAGAAGTTGCGGTCTTTCCTTGCATGTGTTCTGCGCGAACTTAGAATCCGGTTTCATTCTAGAATGGACCGGGTCCAGGTTGGAATTCTAACCCTGCGCAAGTACAGGGGTGCCATTCTAGAATGAAACCCTTGAATAAAGGGGGCCGTAATGTTTGTAGGTAAGACAGAGTTGTCTTCCCTTGAATTATCTCCACCTGCACCTTCCCTTTGATAAAATGGGGCTGATTTGTCTACCCCTGAAAAAATCCTTTGTCATGTCAAGAAAGTTGACACTCCTGAGTACGCAATAAACAAAGGCAGACCATAGCAAGGGGGACTACCAGGGCGGTATTGTTTGCAGGGCAGTTGTTTTTGTGATGAGAGCCGGTTGCGGCCGCTTGCAATGTCAGCGCTTTCTCCCTCTCGGAAATGTCCGGTTTTTTGACAATTTTTTTGACAGACAGACAGACAGACGGTCAGACCGACTAACCGACAGACAGACCAACAGATCGAGGACAGAGTGAGTTATAGAGCTGTTGTCACAGGTTTTAAAAAAAGTTGACATTATATCTTCACAATTCAGAAGACCAACTTCATGTATATGAATACGATTAAAAGTTACAAGCGAGATCGGCAAAACACTGTCAGTCCGGAAATTTCCGTTCGTAGCGATCAGTGCTGAGTGTCTCTCAAAATCGTAATCACTTTCAGAACATCACAATCCCAATTCACGATGTCTTTGAGTAAAGTGTAAAAAAACCGAAGAAAAAAACCCAACCAAACACACAAAAAACAAAAACAAACAGAAAATCCACATTTGTGGCTTTGGCTGTGTGATAGTCTAACTGAAATGACTATTCCAACTTGGACCCAAATTCCAACCTTGCGCACGGCCGATTCTAGAATGGACCAGCAACAAGGGTTTCATTCTAGAATGGCACCCCTGTACTTGCGCAGGGTTAGAATTCCAACCTGGACCCGGTCCATTCTAGAATGAAACCGGATTCTAAGTTCGCGCAGAACATATGTACCCGTAAGTTGTCCTCACTGTAAAAGTGCAAAGGTCGAATCTATTTATCGAAAAATCCACTGTCATCTATCTCTATATATTTATATATATAGATAGATATATACTGCTTGTGTGTGTGTGTGTGTGTGTGTGTGTGTGTGTGGAGGCAACACCTGTGGATTGTAGAGTTCTGTTTGTGATGGGGTCTGGCGGCTTTTGTCTGTCTGTATGTTCTGGCATTTGAGAAGCCATAACAGATAATATAGGGCTTAGAAATAAGGCCACAAAAAAAAATTGTCTGTTTCTGGTAACATGGCTAAAAAAAATAGAGTCGGTAGGTAGGGA
Source organism: Littorina saxatilis (assembly GCF_037325665.1). NCBI lineage: Eukaryota > Metazoa > Mollusca > Gastropoda > Littorinimorpha > Littorinidae > Littorina > Littorina saxatilis. The sequence continues at coordinate 45,474,840 of NC_090251.1, read as the reverse complement.
TTTTTTTATTTTTATTTTTTTTTAAATTTTTATTTACCCCAAATGTAGACCAATAAAACTAACTTTAAAAATCACGCAAAGAGACTGGATTCACTATACATAGAGACAAGACACTCAACACATTTACAAATCGTCAGCGGACTTTCGTTTTCACACGTTTTTGTTGTTCATTTTCTGACCCTGTCCTTTACCACCAAAAAAAAAAAAAAAAAAAATTTTGAGTTTGGAAAAAAAAAGTTTAGGGTCGGCGCCGAAATTTAGGGTCGGTCGGGTGACCAGAAACAGACAATTTTTTTTTTTTGGCCTAAGCTCTAAAATTCTCAATCCCGTTTGACAGGACTTCGCCTTCAAAGGTGATTGTGGTGAACCGCCACGCTGTCTGTCTCTGTCTCGCGATTCACCCCGGCAAAGCCGGGTATTCGTCTAGTCCATATATGTGATCCTTTTTTACTTTCTTTTTGATTTAGTGGTCATTTAAGTACTTCAGTTTACAGGAATATTGATTCATTTAATATAAAATATAAGAGAATTTACAGGAAAAAATCCAGATGAAGTATGTTTATTTGTGCTTTAGTTTATGAACTTTTAAATTATAAGTACAAACTTTCTCTATTCACTCCAGCCGCTTTATAAATTAATATATAACATTTATGTATGGTCTTTCTTTTTTCAGACGCTGTCAAGGAAGTACTTTGAAACCAAGTTCGCAAAAATCAGTGTTGAGACAGCAAAGTTTCTTGTCACCAAACTAAAAATTCAGATGTTGCCTGCAATATTCTGTTTCAAGAAAGGCATAGTTGTGGACAAGTAAGTTCACATATATATATATATGTGTGTATGTCATGCCCAATTCACGGAATCAGCAAGATTTAAAAAAAATGTATTCTCTTTTTGTGGAGCTTTTTTTTTTTTAACATGTATCAGCAAGATTTTTGCAGCGTTTTGTTCAAACCGCATAAAGGCTTCTACACCTTGCCCATTTCACATAATTGGCAGCCCATCCTAACATTTACCAAAACAATGTGTAGGCATTGCTTTAGCTCTCTGCTATGGTCTGTGTTAGTCTGTGTCCTGCATTACTCAAAAAATACATGAAAAAAAATCACTTCTTGCTACATATTGTCACAACCTTATTGATTATTGCGATACTTATTCATTCTAGCATCTACCTGTTTTGTTGTGGTGATACCCAAGGCATTTTATAACTTGTAGACCCCGATTTTGCTGCCGTTTTCACAAAATGGGCGAGTTTAAGAAGATTCACGCATTTTTGGCAAAACGCTGCTGATTTCGCAAAATAGGGAGCGTTTTGATGACGTAAAATGGGAAAACATTTTGCTGATTCGGTTATTTCAGCAATTCTGCACATTGGGCATGACATATATGCAATGTGTATAAGCCTGTATGTGGGTGCAAGTCTGTGAGTGTATATAGATATATATATAACATGTCTGTTTGTGTGTTTTAGTGTCTTTCGTGTTTGTGTATGGAGGGGAGGGGGGTACCAAATACATTCCCTTGTAATTTTGTATGTATAATTTCTTTGCCATCCAGTCAGGAAGTAGATTCGGAGGTAAATGTGGTTTTTGGTCTGGTGTTCAAATATGGTTTGGGTTGAAATTGTGGCCAATGTTTGACCTAGATACATCTGTATGTCAACGGATTTCTCTGTAATATCATCACTGTTTTAATTAATGGAATAATTGTTGTATGTATTGAAGTTTGAACACGAAGGAGCTGTGGGTTGAATAATTATTTTTCACAATTCCTCATCCTTCTTTGCAGGATTGTTGGATTTGAAGAAATTGGTAACACAGACGACTTCCGAACAGAAGTTTTGGAGCTGCGCCTTGCCAAATCAGGTCTGTGTGTGTGTGAAATCTGCATGTCTGTCTCTCAGACTGGTCTCTGCTAGTTAATTCATATGCTAGATATTCTGCTTGCACATAACATGTAGTAGTCGAGCATCAGTTTTTGGATAAATGTTCTGATAAATGTTGGTCCCTCGGTTCATAGAAAAACACCAGGAATGTTGAGAGAATAAATGGAAATAATTGTTCTAATTTAATGATAACAGTATATATGAGAGGTTACTTCCCTTCATAATTTTATCCATGATTCCTGATCGTGCTTTGCCGCTTTTGTTGATTTTTTAATTTTGTAAAGAAAAATTAGGTCTTCATGTGAGAGGTGATGATTACATGGTGGTAACTATATAGACTTACTAAATATGGGGACAACATTGGCAAAAAATATTAAATTATGCCAAGTTTAACATCTGAGAATCACTCTTGTACTTGCAGGTACTTATTACAGCATTATTTGAATAACCTTTGCTAACCTTGAATCAGAGGTGTTTGTTTTTTCCTCATGTGCAGGAACCATTGAGATGGCGGCAGATGAAGACCCAAGTCGGAAGACGATATTTGGGATGAAACGAAATGCAGCACAGAATGATGACAGCAGTGATGATGATGAATAGAGACAAAGCATGATCTGCATTGCGTGGTCGTCCTATCAGGCAGCACGCTTCAATGCTTAGGAATGGTACACAGAGTGAACCTTTCTACATTCACCGACTGTTAAAGGCACAGTCCTCCCCATGTAAATAAATCGACTATTACCATCTCAGATCTGGCCAGGCTTTTACATGGGAGAAGATCATTCCTCCACTTGGACTTATACCAAGTCAACGGCCTGCGTGCTTTATGTGCAGAGTGGTTATTGTTGATGAATTAATTTCTGAAGGGGTACAATTCTGTGAAATTCATTCATCAAAAATGTTTTCACCCTCCACAGGGAGCAGTCACAAAGTTAAATGTTGGTATGTGTGCAATTTAGCCAGCTCCTTCATGAATTCAATGGGGGACATTACTACGTTTTGGTGTGATAGCAATTATTCTTTTTGTACCTAACAATTGCTGTAACCTTTTTGCTGATATTAAACTGAAATGTACTTGCAGAATTGTTGGTTTTGATTATTTTAAAGCCCTGTTTGCTTTTCTTTTTGATCATGCTGTAGTTTTTAATATAGTGTTTGTATCTTCAATCAAAGTAGACTTGTTTGAATGTGACATTCTGAATGACACCTAACACAAGCAAATGCAAAAGACACACTTAAGAAAGCCATTGCCAATGCTTCGTGGAAGCAAGTGTATTCTTGTTCTTAAATAACAATTAACATGAAATGTTACCTTAAAATTAAATAGTTTTCAGATGCATCAGTTCATTCACAAAATATTGCACAGACAACTTAATTGAACAATACTTTGCCGTCTTGAAAGAGATTATGTTTTATCCTCTACATTTTTATTCCGCAAGAAAAAGCCCTTCAAAGATAGAAAAGAGAAAGACATTTTTTGTTAAAAAGCGAACATACACCATTGCCTTTTGGGCAATAAGAATAACAAAAGAAAAATAACCTTTTAGTTTGCTTGGATCTTTTATTTGTGCACATGAGCAAAGGAATACATTTGGTGCTAATTCAAGACTCAAGATTGCACATATACCAGCACAAAAAAAACCGTGTATATATTCTACATGTATCAATATTGTGAATCAAATTTTGTTATTCGTGAAACAATTCTGAGGAAATATTAAAACCGGGAGCTACATCTGTTTAAAGAATGGATGTTCACAAGCACCTTTCTTTCTTTATTTAACGTCGTTTTCAACCACGAAGGTTATATCGCGACGGGGAAAGGGGGGAGAGGGAATAGAGCCACTTGTCAATTGTTTCTTGTTCACAAAAGCACTAATCAAAAATTTGCTCCAGGGGCTTGCAACGTAGTACAATATATGACCTTACTGGGAGAATGCAAGTTTCCAGTACAAAGGACTTAACATTTCTTACATACTGCTTGACTAAAATCTTTACAAAAATTGACTATATTCTATACAAGAAACACTTAACAAGGGTAAAAGGAGAAACAGAATCCGTTAGTCGCCCCTTACGACATGCTGGGGAGCATCGGGTCAATTCTTCCCCCTAACCCGCGGGGGGTCCCAAGCACCATTGGCAAGCAGATGTAATAATGTTCCAAGCACCTTAAAAAAACGCAGATATCCTTAATCATTCAAATGCCAACAGTCTGAATATGCATTGCTGAAGAGATCTCACTGTATTATCTGAATAAAACGAAAACAGAAATTCAAGCAACCCTCAACTTATTTTCACAGCTTGATCTGGATAAAAGAATCAACAAAACACATCTTGTACTGAAGATACCATAAAAATACACATATTTCAGTCACTTGATTTATCCAACACATTTAGCAGAACAAGCGCCTACCACTAGCAAACCGAGTCTCCATTTATAAATCAACTTAGGAATGTTGTTGCATATCCTCTCTCACGTGTGTGCAATATCGGCTTACCAACAGCTAAAATAACACTTGAAATAAATAATAATGATATTTGTGTACATATTATAATAGAAAGTGTCCTCGGCTGCAACGAAGACTTACAGATAAACACTCTACTTTAAAGTAGAACCAACCCCAAAATGACTGAAGGACACCGTTTTAAAGAGCAACTTGTAAAAACTTTGTCTTTAATGCAACATATTTTCAAAATATCTGTTATAAAAAAAAAAGTTATAAAAATAAAGTATTGACCAAACTTCCATAAATAGAGACCTCAGACTTCAAAATAAGACTGACTCATTTTAGGTTACGCTCCCCTAAAAAAAAAATTATTCAGCAAGTTTGATCAGTGACAACAAATAATGTAAAAGTACATTCGGTATCAACAACCGCACCATTAAATTAATGATTAATCTCCAAGAGCTTTTACTGTCAGAAGCACATTAATTGTCATCATGTCTTTGCAGCCTCTAGATTTGTTCACGGATGTTGCACAAAAAAGACGCAGAAGTGATCACTGTTACTTACCTCATTTGCGCAACGAATGACACATCACTGTTACCTCATTTGCGCAACGGATGACACAGAGTTAAAACTAATATCAATAGTCTTGATAGCATCTTGTCAGCAGCATTAAGCGAACATATCAACAGATTCTGCTTTCCGCCTGTAGCATTGCAATGAACTGGTGGGGTGGTTTTTTTTCGGAACAACGGGTTACTTTCTTTGCATTAAATAATTGCTAGAATTACTTACAAGTGGCTCCATCTTTAGGTAAACTAAAACAGCAAGGGTGTTTTCCTTTTTTTGTGTGTCCATAACAGGTCAAGTCTTCTGTGCACTGAAGGGTTTAATTAAACCCTATATAGCCCCTCCACAAATGTGATGAATTTACACACGGTTTTCCTTTTTTAATCTATTGAAGAGCACTCCAAAACATTCACAAATGTGTCATTAAAATTGAGCATGAGGCAGTACAGTATGCATAAAGAGGTCAACATTCAAAGGCTAATATTTTACACATTCAGTGCATAATTACAGTGCTTCACTCACTCATAGCACATGCACCTTTACCATATACAACCAGTATGAAAAGAACCGGTAACTTTTTTTTTTTTTTTTCAAAACATGAACAATAACAACTGTTATTTGTTGCATTATGGACAAAGCGGAAACTTCATTAATAACTGAACATTTCCACAAATCCTCATCCCAAGCAGATGTAACATTTCACCTCTTGCACTTCAAAAAAAATTCTCTATATCATCAATGTGTAGAGGTACCGTATATTATTACTCCTGTTATAAATTTAAATATTATAATATTAATTGCGTCCTAAGCTCCATGAATTTAATAAGAAACGGTAGCCGCTTAACATGAGGATACACGGCCGTTCAAGATACTCGCCAACACAAACGTGAGTGTGCACACACACACACCTGCCATCATTCTTGTCTCTATGTAAACTCATCTACCTCTGAACTACCAAAGAGAATCGGAACACAAACAAAGGAATTTTGAAAAGTGTTCATCCAATGTGCAAGTAAAAATTCTGTTAAAGACTAATTAGTTTTCAATTAAAAGAGCCAGTTTCAAGTGCACTTTTCATGCAATGCATTTTTGTGTTGCAAGTCGTTTAACTTGGTAATCATCTTCACCAACACACACCATCTCTCACACCATCTCTTTCGCAAAATAACTGTGTTTATTCAGTGATGCACTGTCTCTCTCGCAGTTTCACACACACACACACACACACACACACACTGAGACTCACAAACTAGTTGGAGTTCGCGCTTTCAATGCATTGCCTGGACAGGTCTCAAGAAACAATATTAAAGGCATAGAAAGCTGATGACTATTCACGCTAATTGCTTTACCCACAGCTGGAGACATGCTAAATTAAGTTCCCTGCAAGATATTGTGGTCTAGGACCCCTTAAATGTTGAGATATTTGAATTTTTATTTTGATCTAGATCGTCCTATTTATAGATTTGCCAACAGAGGTAACGTTGACGCAAGGGAAATAACTCCGCGTCTTTGTTGACATCCTCACTTTTTCAGAGGCTAGAACAAGCTGTAATGCATGTATATGGTCCGCGCATTGCGACATATCGTCATTATATGGCCTTATGATGCATTTGACATCGATTGTGGGCAAACTACACATCGTAAACACGGGAGCGAGTTAGTAAGCCTTTAATCATTGGTAGGCCTAACAACTTGCACACATGTTACACATGGATACTGCATGATAAATGCCTTTTCTGCTAACTAATTTTATTGCTTAATTTCACCCGGAATGTTCATGCAACAAAAATACGTTTCATACAAGTATATCACAAATTGACTCATCTACAATTCATAAATGAAAACAGTATCTAACAAGCATTTTCCATTGCAGCTCACCACCATGAGTTCTACCCTTAACCAAAAAAATTAAGGATCAGTTAAGAATATGAATCGCTCTTCGTCATGGAGGCGTTTTTGCTCCAGGGCATTATTTTGTCAGAGCGTAAGCTTTTAAACACAAACCTTTAAGCACTATTCATGACAAGGACTTGGTTGTGGCACATGCATCACAGGTTTTTGCTGGATTGGTACGTTTTGCACCAATTTCATAGGACTTTGAACACCCTCCAGTTTCCCCTGAAAGCAGAACCTTTCCACGTGTTTATCATGGCGCAATCAAACTTTATGCCAAAAATTTTCTCTGGAGCAACACTCATTGTCTTTTTGTGAATTCTAAAGCAGGCAAGTTTCAATTAAAAGATTGTATGCATTTTCCTTGACTGGTCCTTAACATTTTTGGAAAGGTATATACCTAAGGAATGTGTCAAAAACAGACGTAGAAACTGAAAGGTTTCAGGTGATAAATGTACACAGGTGATGGCAATATGAAACCCCTTTCATGAGAGGACGCCTCCCATAACAGGACACCTTCTGCAGTCCTTTTGTCAACTACCTGGACTAAAATAAACCTGTCATGACAGACCACCTCCAGAGTAGGGACACTTTCAGCTGAAGATGAAAAAGACTGTTATTGTTAGTTATAAAGCTGTAAGTGCTTCCAGGGAGTGTGTTCACATGCACAGAGGGAGTACTGTATGTTTAAATGTGCTATTATGTGTAATGTAATGAATTTAGACAAAATCAATATTTACACCCAGATATATGCTTATTTAGTATTATACAATGATATACTGTAATTTCTCTAATGAGATAATAAAATATTATTGTATTGTATTGTAACACCAAAAATTGTGTGGACTTCAGAGAACCATTCAAAATAGTATACAAACTCAAATCATTAATACCACAAGCAAAACAAAACAAAATCCAGCTCTGCAATTCAATCACCATCATCAAAGAAAAGTATATGTGTTAACATCTGGAGATCAAAAATCTGTTTAGCACTCATGATCATCAAAGCGGAAGCAGTACTTTTACAATTATCATAGTGAGAACAATCAAAATCATCACAGCCAGAATAATCATCAATGCATATCAACCACAAAAGGTAATTTCTTCCTTAAATATACTGGCCAACTACACAAGTGATCCGTATCCCTAAGATTTCTAAGCTGAGAAAATAAATGAGAATTAAATTATTATTTTTTTGGTTACACAAATTATGTTGATTTTTTTTTTTATTGTAAACATATGATTTCCCCAGATACACATTTGTGAATTAATTCCTTGTACCCTAATCCTTCTGATGTTCAGGATAGTAACTTGTTTTTCAATTCCTGTCATTTCTAGACCGAAATCTGCAATCTTAAACAGAGCTGTAATAATAGCTACTTGAAACAAAATAAGAAACACCACACATATATCTCTCATCAAACAACACAGAAACAACAACAGAAATACATTCTGTAGATTAACACAAGAAGAGACAAATAGATTAGATTGTAAAACTTGGAATTTCTGTTAAAATTCACACCCTGATAACCATGCATTATATATTCAGAAATCTGTTTCTGTACTTTAATTAGCAAATGAAGAATTGAAAAATTCAAGTTAAAAATCAAATCTTCACATACCTGTACAGAATTCTGATTTTTGCATGCAATAAAAATAGTATGAACATCCCTTGGAATGACTAGTAACAGAACGCTAAAACTGTGATATGCGTATGAAAAACACAGTTCAAATTGTAGGTTTTCAAAACAAAATGAAAGTTCAAGCCCAAGAGTGTACACTTTAATCAAACAAATCAAAATAAAAAGTTGTTTGAAAACAACATTTTTTTAAAAACAACTTGCGAAATCACAAAAATAAAATCTTGATATGAGTGAAAACAGAAGATCTGATTCAATACAATTGTCCACTTATACGTATGTCTTGTGTAACACAACCCAAACTGAGAACGTTAGCGTTATTAACAAAAAAACGTATATTTATCCTACCAACAGATAGAAAACAAGAATACAATGTAAGATAGCATGCTTTCTGTCAGAATGAAAGGCAACCAAAATGCACCAAAGTAATGAACAATAAAAGGAAAAGGGCAACTTTCAGGTGAGGGAAAAGAAACTTCAATCACAACACAGACTTAGATAATTGTAATGACTAGCAATTAACTGACGATTCGTTGAAAATTAGACGCCATTCAGGAAACGTTATTTGCACTTTTTCCTCAGTGCCGAGAGTACATGTCAGCTGTTACCCAACTCCCTCCAACTTGGTGGGATACATTCTCAGTCTTTTAAACAGTAAACATATTATAAAAGATGTTAAAACTGAAGAACTAACAAAATCAACAACAACAAGAGGCGAAGCCTTCAAGGCTCACGTAAGAAATCAAAAAACAGTAACACAAACTCAATCACTCCGTCACACATACACACACACAGTCGGCATAGGTGACACGGTGCAAGAGTGCGAGACACTTGATCTACATCTGTCTGTCTGTAGCCTACTTACTTACACGACTGCCTGAGATGGCCAGATCGACACTGCGCTTTCGACAGCGCTTCCTCGCGCAGACACTGGAAACACGCTGTGCAGATTAACCTGTAGGAAATCTCCTTTGGTATCTTCTTTATCTATTTTTCTGGAGCTACGAAACCAAACAATGTGAAATCGTCTTCTCCGAATCGGCGAACTGCAGCTCGGTGATAACTGTATCTATACCACAATCCTTCACGCGATCTGACCTAACCTTGACCCCCGACTTGGTCTACATACCACACATGACACAAACCAGTCACCTGTTTTTATCCCCCCAAAACCCCCCACCACCCGTTTTCTTTGGATACACACTTTAACTACATACGTGCCGACGAAATGCTGATCATTGCTTCAATACTTTGAAGCTGTTGCTTAAATAATAACCAGGTAAAATTAGTATTTTGGTGTTCAGTCAAATGTTAAAGTTTCTACCACAGACATACATACATACATACGCACGCACGCACAGACAGACAAAAGTTAGCATCGCATAGGCTACACTTACGTGAGCCAAAAATCTGCAGAGAAAGACTAGACATTCTTGTGGATCAACCACACCTCAAAGACAGAGAAAAAGTAATTAGCACCCAAAGTAAAACTGCAGTTGTTTAAAGCAAAGGAAAAAATGCAGTAGTTTAAAGCAAAGGAAAAACAAAACAACAACAGCAAAGGATCGATACAAATTCAACAAAGGTGGGGGTATTCTGCCAATGAAAATGGTATTAAAGCTATTAGAGAGAAAAATAATCTTATATCTGAATATTCAGACATGTTTCTGTCTTTGTCTTTGTAGCACTAAATGCATTTCTCACCTTTAACAATTAGGTTCATACACTAACACATAACAATCCCATTCTTTGAGGTCCTGTTGCATGACGATACAGCATAAAACATTTCAGAAAATGCATTATCTCTCTCCTTTTTTCTTTACACTGAAATCTACCGGCAACCACACCCCTGCCCCCCCCCCCCCTTCTCTCCCCCCTCTATCTCTTTCTTTCTCTATTTTGCTGACACTTACATACAGCTTCCAACCTATCATGCAAATAAAACTAAGCAAACAACATCATTACCAGCAATCCGAAATCACCTTAATGATACTGGTGAAACTAACAATCAAATGAATTGCAAAATGCACAACTATATTGCTCCCATGTATATCATTGATTTGATAAGTTTGTACCTCTGTGCTCGGACACATTTTAATGCCTTGCTGAAGTTTACCACTTAAAATGCAAATAACACACAAAAAGCATTTTAAAAAAACATCATAGTAATAATAGAACTAATAATAATCAAACCAGAGAATCAGGCACAGGGGGTTTCGGTGATCAACCCTTGAAGAAAACTCCACAACCTCACTTGACTGTGCTTACCAGTACAAATCTAGGCTTACAGCTAAATGCAAAGTGAAATGTGCAAGAACATTTTACGCTTTGTATGTTTTTGAGGGAAACAGACTGGGTTTTCTCAACTGACATTTTCTTATTTTCTTTCTGCAATTCTTGTTCTTCCTTGCCTCATGTACCTATCTGAATATTTTCCAGAAAACACACTTTCTCACACACAGGCACACACACAAATCACTAGCTTACAGATGCATGTACAGCTTGACACCACCAAACCCAAGTACATATGTACCAACATACAGGGTGACACGAAAAAAACAGATCCCACCAAAAGTTTAATATTTTCTGAAATAATCAGCCGATTCTTTTATTTTTTCAGGTGAGCCAAGCTGAAATGATGTTCTAACAGCCCACCAAGTTTGAGCTTCAAGATGTCATGGACAACGGAGCATAAGACATTTATAGTCGAGGCCTATTTTCGCCGGCGAACAGATTTGCTCGGGCTGCGCACAACAGACTCTCTGACTGAATCAATATTCCTCGGTGTCCTTGCTGATTTAGGTCGACCAGAGTGGGATCCCCTGTTAGGGTTTTTACTATTGAGGTTATTGACAGTCCCATGGTCTCTGAACTTATCCCTCCATCCATAGATAACTGATTTAACAGGAAAGTCTCTACGTCCAAACTGTCTTTTGAATTCCAGTTGAGCAGCGTGGATAGAATTCGACCGAAAATAGGCCTCGACTATAAATGTCTTATGCTCCGTTGTCCATGACATCTTGAAGCTCAAACTTGGTGGGCTGTTAGAACATCATTTCAGCTTGGCTCACCTGAAAAAATAAAAGAATCGGCTGATTATTTCAGAAAATATTAAACTTTTGGTGGGATCTGTTTTTTTCGTGTCACCCTGTACTATCTGCATCAAGGCAAACCATCACACACCTCCGATTTAAAAATAAAAGGAAAGAGAAATTCTGCATAAAACCAGCATGACAAGCGATCCACTGACGGCAGGCGGATTAAAAAAATATTACATTCAAAACAATTGTGATATGAAAATGATATGATATGGCTCTCGGGGCAGACATCATGGCATTGCGTCCCAAAAAACGCTTCGCAGAGAAAAAGTGTTCGTTATCCCAGCTCTGATTATGAGATCTGCATACAAACAAAATCATCTTGTTCCCAGCAGACACAGGAATGCATCACAGCAGCAACAGCTTTTGACGGCGCTGGGAAAGCCGGCAAGCTGCTTTCAACCCTCATCAAAGGTCCTCTTTCAGCATGGCTGGAAGCCGCTCCTTTAACTTGAAGTACTGCTCAAAACGGCTCACTGCGTAGTCCTGTTGTAACACAAACACAACAGTAAGGAGCAGAATACAGTTGTACCTGCCATATCCGGTCACCCATTAGTCATTGCAAAGGTGACCGCAAATATCAGGTGGCCGTCCATTACAGGCCCCCTCCTCCTCCAAAAAAAACACCAAAAACACGATCAAGTTTTCATGAAGAAAAGAAAGCGATCATCCATGAGCCGCCGATTCATTGTCTCTGTTAGTTTTGCTTTCGTTTATACATCTTAATTATTTGCGTGTTTAACTCGATCGTCCTGGCTAAGCTATTGTTTCGTATGTTTCTATGTGTGTTGTTTGGATTATTATATATGTATTTGAGTGTCAGATAAACAAGTGTTTCAAACTCACATCAGCTGTGATCGATCCGGAAGTGACTGCCGTAAATGTACATGTATGCGCATGTCTGTATTTACAGTTTGCGCATGCGTAAGTATTCATGTCGTCTGCTCGTGCTGTGCCGTCTGTGCACACAACACACACACACACACACACACACCACAGGCGCTCGCCCGCGAAAGTGACAAGTGGCCGTTAAGTGGCCGCTCCTGTCGAGTAAGAGGGGCACCTTAGGGCAAAAATCAGTGACCGTTGACCGCGTCAGACAGGTTAACGGCCATTAAGAGTCAATTATAGAAGGAAAACTCATTAGTCATGGGAAAGCTGGCCGCTCCGGGCAGGTTCACGCCCACGAAAGGGCCGGAAATGGAAGGGACTACTGTACCAATAAGACAAGAAGAGTAACAGCTCCTTAAACTTTAAGTACTGCTCAAAACGGCTCACTGCTTAGTCCTGTTGTAACACAAACACAACAGTAAGGTGCAGAATACCAATAAGACAAGAAGAGTAAGAGCTCCTTTAACTTTAAGTACTGCTCAAAACGGCTCCCTGCTTAGTTCTGTTGTGACACAAACACAACAGTAAGGTGCAGAATACCAATAAGACAAGAAGGGTAAAAGCTCCATCGACTCCCTCATAGAGTGTAAGAGTGCGACTTCCAATACCAACAGCTATTGTGTCTTTAACGTAGCAATAGGGTCCGATATGTAGAGGAAACAAGTAATAATGTAAACTACATGTAATGTGATTTTCTTCTTCTTCTTCTGCGTTCGTGGGCTGAAACTCCCACGTGCACTCGTGGTTTGCACGAGTGGAATTTTACGTGTATGACCGTTTTTACCCCGCCATTTAGGCAGCCATACGCCGTTTTCGGGGGAAACATGCTGGGTATTTTCGTGTTTCTATAACCCACCGAACTCTGACATGGATAACAGGATCTTTTTCGTGCGCACTTGGTCTTGTGCTTGCGTGTACACACGGGGGTGTTCGGACACCGAGGAGAGTCTGCACACAAAGTTGACTCTGAGAAATAAATCTCTCGCCGAACGTGGGAAGAACTCACGCTGACAGCGGCCAACTGGATACAAATCCAGCGCGCTACCGACTGAGCTACGTCCCCGCCCCATAATGTGATCAAATCAGCACTCAGTGAAAACCCTCTTATAAGACCTCCAAAAATCGGAGAAAAAAATATCTTGAAAAGCAGGTAGTCTTGAAATGAAATTAAATTTACAGAGGTTATCATTATCAACAGATCTTCGCAGGTCTTAAATGGGGGAGGTCCTAAGTTTTAAATCAGGTTTTTTTCAAAGGGAAATCCACCCCCGACACAAGGCCAAGGAATAAAACAATCCATTAAAAAAAAAAAAAGGGTAGGTAACCATAGAAAAAGACAATCTGGTACCCAGAAACTAAAGTTGATGCTAGAAGAGTGGCCTTGCACGGTGGCCCACGTGCCCCACAGGAAATGTGATGCCAAGGCAAAGGTGTTGGCTTCTGCGTACATGTGCCGCAAATCTTCTGCACTCACATCCTCCTGGCCGTATTCCTTCAGGTAGTGTCGGAAAAATGTGTACTATCAAACAGAAAAGCAAAATGTTATTAGTTAAACGGGCCAAGGTAAAAAGTAGACAAATACAAAAATATAAAAAGAGACATACCCTACCTCTAACAAATATGGTGACTTACACAAACGAAGGATATAATTCATATATAAGAGCAAACTAGCACCAAAATAAAGAAAAATCATGAAACAATGAAAGAAACAGTAGCATCATTTCTGTTCTAGAAAGCCTTTCAAGAGAATGAAGAAAAAAAAGAAAACAAAGAATGATAAGTTAATTATTGGAATGTTTAATTTACGACAAAACCAAATCATTCACGTTGACCCAATGGTGTTTGAAGTGGACAGACAGACTAACACTTACGCTACAGAAAATAAAGTTAACTTCGAAAGCTTTGCTGACGCTATGGCGAGAATGATGGTTAGCATCCTTTTTCTACTCAAGAGAGTGAAGATCATTAAGAAAAATTTAAAGAGAAGGAAGTTCAGAAGCCGCTGCAGAAAAAAGACAAGGAAAGGAAAGGTCAGAGCTACTAAATTTCAAACAAGCCAAATGAAACCCAAGTGTTACATATATATCTGAAAATGCCATTTACCTGTTGCTGTCGTGATGGGTACCTTTCAGGTTCAACGGTGAAGGATTCCTCATCATACCCTATTGCCCACTCACAGAAATGATTGCCAAGATCAAAGCCTCTGCAACGAAAACATCAGCAGTTTTAATGCAGGTGTCACAGTCACAATTATTATCCCTGTCACGGTCATCTTTGTCACAATTATCATCATCGTCATTTTCTTCCCCATTGAGCCTTCAACAACCCTAAATCTAAATAACTGTTACTGATGTTATACTAAATCATTTTGTGTCTTTCTTTCAGTTAATATTTAGTCTTTTTACGGTAAGGCCAAAAAAAAAAATAGGTCTGTTTACGGTAACCCGACCGACCCTAGTTTTTTCGCGCGACCCTAGACTTTTTTTGGGCATTTGGGGAAAAAAAAGAAAAAAAATCTTGTTTTTTTGGCAAAATAACGTAAAAATATGGTTTTTTTGAAAAAGAAAAAAAAAATCCCGACCTACCGACCCTATTTTTTTGGCCTATGTTACCGTAAACAGACCTATTTTTTTTTTGGCCTAAGTAAAGTTTTGACTGAATGTTATAAAATAGACCAGGAATCAAGACGAGGGTGGTGTGTGTGTGTGTGTAGAGTGATTCCGGGAAAACTACTGAACTGATCTTCAAGAAACTTAACATACAAATACTTCCAGATGATACCCCCAGTTGTTGTTTGTTGTTGGGGTTTTTCTTCCTATAAATGTCTTTGATGACGCCATGTCCAGCTTTTAGTGAAAGTTGAGGCGGCACTGTCACAAAAATTGGTACGTTTTCATGATCCGCTACCATGAGCACCATGCTGCTGATCAACATAATGAATAGCGCATCCAAAAGCTGGTATTTTATCAATCCTTTACAATAACAATTATTAACCCTGATATAGCGCGTTCCATAAACTCCCTTCTTTACCTGTAGTTGTAGTTCCCATATTCCCAGTCAATGATTGTCATTTTCTTCTCGGGATCTGATTCTGATGAGTTGTACAGGATGTTTCCTGAAAAATAAAGAAACAAAAGAATGAATGTTTTTCTTCTTCTTTCATGGGCTGCGTTCATGTACACTCTAGTTTTTGCACAAGTGGGTTTTTACACGTATGACCGTTTTTAGCCCGCCATTCAGGCAGCAATACGTCTCTTTTGGAGGATACATGCTTGTTTTTTTCATGATTCTATTATAACCCACCGAACTCTGACATGAATTACAGGATCTTTTCCGAGCGCACCTGGTGTTATGCGTGCGTGTACACACGTAGGATGAGGAACTAGCAGGTCAGCACATAAGTTGACCTGACCTGGGAGACCAGAAAAATCTCCACCCTTAGCCCACCTGGCACAGGCTGCATTCGAAAACACCCAAACCTTCCGCATGGGAGGCCGGCGTCTTATCCACTAGGCCAGTATATTCATATAAGGGTTACGTAGAGGTTACATGCCGAGTCTCAGTGATTATTAAAAATAATGGTCGAAGTTGGCAGATCATGAAAAATGCGAGCTTCAGCGAGCTTTTTCATGACCGCGAACTGAGACCATTATTTTTAATAATCACTGAGACGAGGTGTGTAACCTCTTTATTCCTCCTTTCTTCAGTTATTCAAAGAAAACAGGAGTTTTTGTGCGAAAGTTTGATTGAATCCGAATCACTCAACCAGTCAACCTGCGCAGGCGATCGATTAATGCGCGGTTGTATAGTTCCGTGCAAATCATTCCATTCTGTTAACACTTCTTGTCAGTTTCCCTGTTTTGGACTAAAATCAAGTACACAGATATGCTGTTATTCTGCTGTGGCGGTAAAGGCAGATATTGTGTGTTCTGTTTATGTTTTAGTATCGCTTAGGATAATGTTCTTTCGTCAAATGGGACTAGCAGACAAACTTTTGCACCCGTGTTCCAACGTTAATTACTGTATGAAGTTCAGTTTTCTGGGGAAAATAGTGTATGAAACCGCTTTATGTTGTTTAAATTGATGAGATGTGTGCATTTGGTTGCGTGTGATCTGTTTATAAAATGAAAGGTTGTTGAAAACTGACGGATTGCAGTCAGTGTTGTCGAAGAAACTGAGTGTAAAGAAGGGGAACTACTCTTGTCACTAGACAAAGTATGAGTTACTTGCCTTGGGAATTTGCTTGTGATGAACGTTTGTGCACGGCAGATCTAGATTCAGAAAACAACCGAACTCATGGATTTTATATGGAGATTCATGTGTTCAGGCCTGTAGTTGTTAATTTAAATGCGGTATGTTTGTATTGTTTGCTCCAGAGATGTATACTTCGTACGTATAGAGCGTTCAGAACTTTTCAGTCGCAAAAGTAGTACCAAAACAGAACAGCTTCTCAACCCATTGCACTATCGAGGATTCAGGCTGTTGCTGGCTCGTTATTTGTTTGGTTGCTGGGTCATTATCGAAAAATAACTA
Organism: Littorina saxatilis; assembly: GCF_037325665.1. Classification (NCBI taxonomy): domain Eukaryota; kingdom Metazoa; phylum Mollusca; class Gastropoda; order Littorinimorpha; family Littorinidae; genus Littorina; species Littorina saxatilis. The sequence goes on along the minus strand of NC_090251.1, from coordinate 45,457,889 downwards.
GCTCTACAAGTTTACAGAGGTAAAGAAGCAGAGGGGGGAATACCGCCTGATATAGCAGGGATGTTGTTTGGCATTGCCGTCAACAAACAGCTGCAACTTCTTTCATATCACTGAAGTTTGCCATCATTTTGGCAGATCTGCCGAATTTCACAATTGAGAAAAGGGGATGCCAAGGAGTGCTTTACAAACTTCAGAAAATTGCTGACTGTTTTATGGCCATTTCCGTTAATTTGTTGATGAAAGATCCTAGCATAATCTCATGTAAGACACAAAGGATATCTAACAATGACGATGTGTTGCTAACCTTCCTGTAAGTCGTTGTGACAAAAGACGACAGGGGAGTCCACTTTACTCACAATCTTCCTGCAGCACAAATAAAAATCCTTTATAGAGTAGCAATAACAACAACAATGACAACAACAACTACAGTGGTACCTGCGATGTGAGGCCCCTCTGACGAGAGGACATCTCCCATGAAAGGACACCTTCTGTTGTCCCTTTGTCTATTCTCTTCACCAAAACATAACTGTCGTGACAGGTCACTTGCAATGTAGGGACACTTTTGGCTGGTACCAAGGGTGTCCTTTCATCGCAGGTACCACTGTAATACCATAGTCATATTTCAGCTGCATAAAATAAAGAGAGAGAGACACACACACACACACACACACACACACACACACACTCAAAAAAAACACACACACACACACACACACCACACACACACACCTGTGTACAACCTATGTACCTGTCCAAACTCTAGTAATAGTATTACTCTTAGTTAACTAGCAAACAATTTAACGCCAACACTCACATTAGAACATCACACTCTTTTTCCATGTCTATGGCCTGAAGACGCAAGATGGTTTCGCTGTCCCCGCCTTCTACTCCTCCTGCCCCCTTCATGGAATGGCCAGAGAAGTTGTTCTGTATCTCTGATATCCACCTGCACAAACACAGTTTATCATAAGCCAATCACAGTTTATTACACAGCATTCATGCCCCCAAGAGATACACCAAATTTGCTTTACCAGACATAATGTCCAAACTGATTTTTAAGCTGTCCTCGTCTGCTTGTTTCCAATCAGATGGGTCAAGAATGTACATACTTGGCTAGATTTTGAAGATGAAAATATTTTTAGCCAGATCAGTATCGACGTTCCCCCGAAAGCGGCGTATGGCTGCCTGAATGGCAGGGTAAAAACGGTCATACACGTAAAAACCCACTCGTGCAACAACATAATTGAACGTGGGAGTTTCAGCCCATGAACGAAGAAGAAGAAGAAGTATCGACGTGAATTTACGGAGTATAAATCTAAATGATATAACAAATTGCACTGTCATGAATGTCTCACAGAACGTCCAAAAGTCCTCATAGTCTTGGGTCCCTCTTTAGCTATATAGTTGGAATTAGGGGTCCCTCGACTTTTCGGTAGGGCGTCTTTCTGGAGCCCTGGTATTAATTTAAAAGGAAAATTTGTTGGAACAATAAATTATTGTCCCTGCTTCTTAAGAATCTCTGCCCTTACTGAAGTATACAGTGGAGTCCGGGTACAGCGAATCTCAAGGGAGATACATTTTAGTTCGTTATATCAGTAATTCGCTGTAGAGTTTTCAACCCTAAATGGCCTTAAGACAAGTTTTCCCACTCACCTTCAAATGATCGTCCCATCGATCTTTCCTTGGAGAGTACAATCTCTGCATGTTTTCAACAGCTTCATAATATAATCCATAGAGGCATAGTTCAAATGTTCACTTTACTGTCACAATTTTAGAAATAAAATTTAAAAAGTCGTGTAAAAGCATGTACAGTACATGTACATTCTGATCAATCTCCGATTTCATGGTGTCCACCAGTTCTGGTGCATGTACTACAGGCATGAAAACTGAAGAAAAAAAAAATACTGAAAACAAAATTCGAAGGCGCATAGCGCCAAGTTTCGCAGGCGCGTAGCGCCAAGTTTCGCAGGCGCAAAGCGCCAAGACTTCTAGGGGGAGCCTTAAAATTGGATTCAAACATGGCCCCAAAACTATTTTACTATAACTATGACTAGGAAAAAAAATAAATAAATAAATAAAAAAAAATTTAAAAAAATTAAAAAACACGGAAAAATACGGAATATAAAAAAAAATACGGTTTATTTTTTTCAAAAATACGGAAAATACGGAGAATTTTCATGCCTGGTACTACCCTGGCCAAGTTTCCTCTCAAGACATCAAAGAGACCGCCCCATAGGTTAAACTCCCCATAGGTTAAACTCGGTCACTGACCCGGGAGTGACCCGGGTGCAGGAAGTGTTTCCTCTCTCATAAAGGGGAACCACCTCTCATGGCTAAAACTGGGTCAATGACCCCTGGGAAGAAGGTCACAGTGTCTATAAACAAGGCCACCCAGCTATCACAATGGACCTGCCTTTGATCTGCCTCACAGCAGATCGTTGTAGCCTTGTGACTTTTTAGAGCACAGTCATAGCTTAGCAGCTGATGAGTGGAATAGTGAAAACACAGCGGGGGTGGCTGTTCCGTGCACCTCCCGCTGTTTGTTCAGAGTTCGCTCATCATGCGATGTGCACTTGTGTTTGTGTATTTTTGTGTATTTTTGTCTTTGGAGACAGTTATTGACATCAGTTCGTTGTAGCCTTGTGACTTTTAGAGACAAAACGGCTCTGGGGCGATGAAAACGTGTTTGTTATAAGAGGGGTTCGTTATGCAAATGAGTTCAAAAGGTTCGTTGTGGCCGGAAAGTAACAAGGAAGAAATAGAAGGCTGTCTGCCGGGAAATCAATGGCAGTTCGTTAAAAGCGGGATTTCGTTATACCCAGGTTCGTTATACCTGGACTCCACTGTAGGTTCCAGAAAATCAATTGCTCATAATCATATCACTATGAGTATGATTTTTAGATAAAATAATCAATCAGGCCTACATGCTTATTAAATCTACGTAACACTGGCACTACTCAGGGATGTTGCTGAGGGATTTATTTTCACTGGCAAATTTGTAGAAATGCCCATAAAAGTTTCGGCCATTTCTGAAGTGTAAGAAGGTCAGAGGCGCCACCTTTCCTTATCGTGAATGACGGCAAAGAAACACATCAGATGGCTCTTGACACATGAAATTTGTACAGGCAATTTCTCATTTTGTGCATGAGCAGTGCAGGTCACACAAGTGCAGACCTGTTTACCCCCAAAACGTACAAAGAGTAATGGTCAAGTCAAAAATAGTAACCAAGTGGTTACAAACGCCAACATTAGCAACACAAACCTAATTTGAAGCACATTTGAAAATCGTAGTCTGAACTCAAATGGAGTATTTTTTCCCAAAAATCCTAAAAAATAGTGATAAATGACTCAAAAATAGTAAGGGTAAATAAGTGTCACATTCGTTATAACCACTGAGCCACACTCCTGCAGGAGAGCATTACTGACCTCTTGATGATGCTGAACATCCAGCGGGGCTTTTTGCACAGCGGCATGTCCAGGGAATGAAACGTGGCAAGCCTCTCTGCCACCAACTGCGCAATCTCCGGGTGTGACAACTCTACATGCTTCAATGGTTGTGCCTGCAACACAGAACAATGAAATTGTTAAGTTTGACATTGACGGATGTACTTCCCATGTCACGGGAGGCGAAGGGTTCATCTCCACTGCGTGTCAATTGTATGCATGGATAAGTGACTGCGACATTGCCAATATTCCTTGGGTTTTAACATACTAGGGTGAATAAATCTTGTGATCAGCTACGTGTTAAAATCTTAGCATTTTTCCCCATTTTTTTCCTTTGCTTATTTTGTCGCTGTGCCGTTTGTTTGCTTGTTTGTTCGTGTGTTTGCTTATTTGTCCACTTTTTTCTGCTTGCTTATCATTTATTAGAATTTTTTATTAGATTTAAAGAAAAGGCGTAGACTTAAACCTCTATCCTTGAAAAATAAAGGTCCATCATCATCCTACAACAGCTAATCAAATAAAATAATGATAACAAAAAACTTTTTCATAGTGCGAGTCCCAGCAATTGGCTCCAGGCGCTTAAATAGTACACTGCAGCAACAACACCAACCACAGCTAGTAATATTGTTACTAGTACCTGTACAATATGCACTACAACCACCACCATCATAACCACAGGTCACAGCTTATTGTGATACCTGCGATGACGTGGGGCCCCTCTATTGAGATTTTTTTGTTTGTTTGTTTGCTTAACGCCCAGCCGACCACGAAGGGCCATATCAGGGCGGTGCTGCTTTGACATATAACGTGCGCCACACACAAGACAGAAGTCGCAGCACAGGCTTCATGTCTCACCCAGTCACATTATTCTGACACCGGACCAACCAGTCCTAGCGCTAACCCCATAATGCCAGACGCCAGGCGGAGCAGCCACTAGATTTCCAATTTTAAAGTCTTAGGTATGACCCGGCCGGGGTTCAAACCCACGACCTCCCGATCACGGGGCAGACGCCTTACCACCAGGCCAACCGTGCCGGTCCCTCTGTTGAGAGAACACCTCTCTTAAAAGGACACATTATGTTGTCCCTTTCTATTATCTTGACCAAAATCTACCTGTCATGACAGGCCACCTGCAATGTAGGGACACTTTTAACTGGTCCAAAGGGTGTCCTTTCATCGCAGGTACCACTATATATAGCAATCTTAATGAGCATAATTTTTCTTCAAACAAGGTCATCAAAATCTAGTTTGACGATGATATAACTCACCAGAACGAACTCTTCAATGTGCGCGCCCGTCAAAAAACATCCCATGAAAGTCTTTCTCACTATGGTGAATTCTTTTTGACTTTTTTCTTCTTCTTCTTCTGCGTTCGTGGGCTGAAACTCCCACGTACACTCGTGTTTTTTGCACGAGTGGAATTTTACGTGTATGACCGTTTTTTACCCCGCCATTTAGGCAGCCATACGCCGTTTTCGGAGGAAGCATGCTGGGTATTTTCGTGTTTCTATCACCCACCGAACTCTGACTTGGATTACAGGTTCTTTTTCGTGCGCACTTGGTCTTGTGCTTGCGTGTACACACGGGGGTGTTCGGACACCGAGGAGAGTCTGCACACAAAGTTGACTCTGAGAAATAAATCTCTCGCCGAACGTGGGGACGAACTCACGCTGACAGCGGCCAACTGGATACAAATCCAGCGCGCTACCGACTGAGCTACATCCCCGCCCATTCTTTTTGACAAAATGCTTACAATACATAGCAATCTTAGCATTTATTCCTCAACCAAAGTCACCACAATCTAGTTTGACGATGATATAACTCACCAGAATGAACTCTTCAATGCGCCCGTCAAAAAACATCCCATAAGGCTTCGGACCCAGTCTTTTCTCCGCCAGCAGAGCAAAGACAACTGAATTGTGAACGAGGACGTCCATGTTGGATGTGGTTATGTGGCCATAGATACGCAGCAACACTTGATGAGGTTCGTCCCTCAACGGCCTTAAGCGATCAGGAAGTCGGCACAGGTAGAGGTAGTTGGTCATACCACCGCTGAAACACAAGTCATGAAATCAACAGTTAGTTGTAAAAAGGTACCTGTAACGAGAGGGTCTTCTGGTGAAAAGAAATGTTCCCATAAAAGGCATCTTTTTCCCTGGTCTTCGAAACAAATGTTATAGTTACGGGTAGTTAGACACAAGTCATGAAATCAATGGTTAATTGTAAAAAGGTACCTGTAACATACGAGAGGATTCTCTGGTGAAAAGAAATGTTCCCATAAAAGGCATATTTTTCCCTGGTCTTCGAAACAAATGTTATAGTTACGGGTAGTTAGACACAAGTCATGAAATCAATGGTTAATTGTAAAAAGGTACCTGTAACATACGAGAGGATTCTCTGGTGAAAAGAAATGTTCCCATAAAAGGCATATTTTTCCCTGGTCTTCGAACTAAATGTTATAGTTACGGGTAGTTAGACACAAGTCATGAAATCAATGGTTAGTTGTAATTCCAAGCTACTCGCCATATTTGAGCTCAATTGACCCCAGAGTACCAGAGATACCGTCCCCAGTCCCCAGTCGACAATCAATGTGAATTTCAAACTTCCACAAGAGCGAAACCTAAGTAGCCCGGCGGCTACAAAAATTGAGGTACATGTAATGAGAGGGTCTTCTGGTGAAAAAAAATGTTCAAATAAGAGGGATCTTTCTCCCTGGTCTTCGAACTAAATGTCATTAGCTACGGGTAGTTCGACACACCTCCACTGGGGAAAAAACAACCCCATGAAACCAAAAATTCTTTGCACAGTCAAACCTGTAATGTTAGGGCTCTCTTGCAACAGGACATCTTCCAATAAATAGCATCTTTATTCCCTTGGTTTTCCAACTTCAAAAACACCTGTGTGAAAAATGAAAACATACAAAAAAATAAATAAAAATAACAAAAACAAGACACTTGTCTCAAACTTTAAGGCAAATACTGCATAGTAACCTGTAACCCGGGGTGGGGAGATAGCTCAGTCGGTAGCAGCAATGGCTTTGAAACAAGTTTGTAGCTATAATTGGACATTCAGTATCACAGAGAATAGTCACTATTTTATACAAATCAGTCAGACTAACTGTTACCAAAGTACAGGACTGCTAGTAAGTCATCTGAATTTGTAGATAAAAAGGGTTTTTTTATCAAATGAAATATTAACTTGTAGGTCGATATGCCATAGCTGCCTATATTAATACACTTCTGGTTCTGGTAATTTTAGGTTTAAAACAGTAAAACACTGGAAATTAGTGATGTAAATTGTAAGCATTAGATCCATGTACTAGACCATTCTGATAATCATCGGTCCACGCTATCGCTCATGTCTCTCTGACAGGATGGATAATTACTACACTAAGAAGCGGGGCTAAAAGCCGAAATCTATCAAAACAAGAATACAGAGTTATCTCCCATATGTTTTGCGCTAATGTTTCTGATAAAAGACGAAAGACGAACGTGATTGTAGAATGGCCGACTTCGACAGTGATCTCCGTTCTGTTCTTCACAGTTATGATAAAGACATTGTTCTACGGTCAAAACAAGTCGAAATTTTGAGTCTGCTGTGGGAAGGAGACCGTGATATTGTTGCATCACTCCCAGCAGGTTACGGAAAAAGTATCGTCTGCTCCGTAGCCATTTTGTTATGACCACGTAACAAAGTTGATTATCACGTGACACTTTTGGCATATTTAGAGTTGTTTGCACAGTAAATACATCCGCAAAAGATAGCTAACTTGAAACTGTCTTACAATAATAATTCCTTTGTAATTTAAAAATTAGACAACACCATGAAAAATCATTATCAACGATCGCGAATCTGCTTATATCAATAACACATTACAAACAGCTCTAAATATGTAAAAAAAATAAAATTAAAAATCCTCTCCAGAGAAGAAAAACAAAGGCATCCATCCTGTCAGGGATAAATGAGACACGAAGGGAAGTAACTCATTTTGACCTGAGTTCAGGATGGTACTAGACTAGAGAGCTAAAAATCACACTGGATGCAGATGTGGGACTTGGGCACACACAAAAAAAATCAAGCTGAGAACTTTCTGGAATTTTGACATCAAGAATGTGCGCATGTGTTTAGACTGACTGACCGAAAATGTGTAATTAGTGCAGAGCTGCATACAAATCCCATCCCTATAGATGAGAAAATAAAATGTATACCTGAATGCACCTACATAAAGAGATTCAGTAACTTAGTCCGGTCACCTGAACTTATGCAAAGTCAGCATGTGAACCAAACTCAAAAGCCGGATATGACGTCATCAAAAGTATTTATCGAAAAAACGAAAAAAACGTCCGGGGATATCATTCCCAGGAACTCTCATGTAAAATTTCATAAAGATCGGTCCAGTAGTTTGGTCTGAATCGCTCTGAACACACACACGCACAGACACACACACGCTCAGACACACACACATACACCACACCCTCGTCTCGATTCCCCCCTCTACGTTAAAACATTTAGTCAAAACTTGACTAAATGTAAAAAGATTGAAAATAGCCCTGCTCTAGATTTCAAAAGATGTAAGTACAGTATCCCTTTTCATGCAGTTCACCAGTCTTGCTTCTCTGTTTAAGTAAACAGATTTCTGAAAAAACACACAAAAGAAATAGGTTACGCTAATATTTAAGGCCCCCTTTCAAGAAATGAAATAAAATACTTGAGAACCTTTAGCAAGCATGATGAGTTAAACTCAGTGCACAGAGATTGCAGATAAGAGATTGTAAGACACACAACATTTGATGGCACAGTCCTTTTGACTCAGCAAGTTCTGCCCAGACTATTGGGATAAGACCATCCCTCCACTTGGTCACATACCAAAAATCAAAACAGCCTAGGTACTCTCTATGTAGATCTGATTAGTGGGAATTTTTTGATGAATTAATTTCTTAAAGAACACTAGTGGCTTTTTATTAAATAAATTCATCACAAAATTCTCACCCTGCACATTCTTTCTTTCTTTCTTTATTTGGTGTTTAACGTCGTTTTCAACCATTCAAGGTTATATCGCGACAGGGAAAGGGGGGAGATGGGATAGGGGAAAGGGGGGAGATGGGATAGAGCCAATTGTTAATTGTTTCTTGTTCACAAAAGCACTAATCAAAAAAATGCTCCAGGGGCTTGCAACGTATGTAAGTACAATATATGACCTTACTGGGAGAATGCAAGTTTCCAGTACAAAGGACTTAACATTTCTTACATACTGCTTGACTAAAATCTTTACAAACATTGACTATATTCTATACAAGAAACACTTAACAAAGGTAAAAGGAGAAACAGAACCGTTAGTCGCCTCTTACGACATGCTGGGTAGCATCGGGTAAATTCTTTCTCGTCCCAACCAATATGGGACTCCCCCTAACCCGCGGGGGGTTCACCCTGCACAGGAAGCAGCCAAGATGTTTAGTTTTGGTATGTTTCCTTTTCTTTTATGCTTCTAAGTTCTAACCAGGGGAGGGGGGATGTTTTTATCAAATAAAAAAGCCTGGGCTGAGATAGTGAGCTGAAATGTTTTCACAGGAAGGACTGTGCCTTTAGGTTGTGTGTACAGTGGACCCCCACCCCTTTTTTTTAGGACCCCTCAATAGTCTCCTGTCCGCCCAGCTGACCTTCCCCTTGACCCTGCTTGTGACCTCGATGTTTGATGCCCCCGCAAGGGGCATGGTACTCTACAAGCACCCAAAACCTCAAAGAGAGATAACTGGCAGAAACCTTCCCATTTAAGGCTTCCTCCCAGGTGTTTTCTTCGACTTTCTATTCATAACCTCTGTAAATTGACCCCCATTTTAGGACTCCCTCCTTTTTACATTTAGTCAAGTTTTGACTAAATCTTTTAACATAGACGGGGAATCGAGACGAGGGTCGTGGTGTATGTGTGTGTGTGTGTATGTGTGTGTGTATAGCGATTCAGAGAAAACTACTGGACCGAAATTTCACATGAGAGGTCCTGGGTATGATATCCCCAGACGCTTTTTTCTTTTTTTTCGAGAAATGTCTTTGATGGCGTCATATCCGGCTTTTTGTGAAAGTTGAGGCAGCACTGTCACGCTCTCATTTTTCGATCAAATTGATTGAAATTTTGGTCAAGCAATCTTCGACGAAGTCCAGACTATGGGATTGCATTTCAGCTCGGCAGCATAAAAATTAGTTAATTAGTTTGCTCATTAAAGTTGTCATTAAAATCGAATTTTCACTAACAGATTTAAAAATGATTGCATCGTATTCTTCAATTTCTCCTGAATTCAAAAATATATACATATGTCATGTTTACTCTAAAAATGTGCTCAGGATTACAGAAAATAGGTTAAGTAAGTCCTGCGTTCGCTGCGTGGAGACGAGCGTGACCTGTCTCGGTCTTTTGGTTTGGTTCCAGGTTAGTCGAGACTATCTTGATATAGTCTCGGCGATGACTGGTATTTGATGTTAATCTGTTACTTTGATGCCGACAGCTTCACTAAAAGCTTTTATATCGCTTCACGTGACTTGTTTAGACCTGATTTTGTCCGATTTTGTTAGGTCTTAAAAAGGGGGTTCCACTGTATCTAAAGGGTTAGGCCAGTTGGTGACAGCTGTGTGACCAACTTACTCATATCTCTGAGTACTGAGGTCAGAAAAACAAAAAAATCAATGACAGAGTTTGTCACTTACAAATGACAGCTGGAAAATAATGATGATCACAAAAGATAAAACAGTTACACACATGATTACAATTTGGCAAAACAGCTGAGACACCATGAGCACCAGACAAAGGATCTGTTCGTGAACATTTCTACTTCAGTAATTGCCTTAATTACTCCAATAATTTCCTTATCACCGAACTAAACTTTTTGTTCTCTAAAGTATACTGCCTTTTTGGCTTGAAGAAACAGTACCATGCACACCAGGTTAAAGTCTGCAAATTAAGCTATCACAAATAACAGGCAGAGACTTCTCATCTATTGAACAGCATTGTGCCAATAGAGCTGAAGTTACAAGGGAAACTTTTGAAATCTTTAACAAATATAATGTGTCACTCATCATACTTTGAGGTGATGGGTAAATAAGAAGAGAGTATTCAAATCATGTATGATCATTGTTTATGTCTTTTCAGTTCATGAATGCCTTTCTAAATCTAATTCAGGGACAGTGAACACCAGTGTCCTGTCATCTGTGCAGGTGTGTGCGAACGACTGTTTGTTTGTCTGTATCAGCATATTTGTTTTTCACCTTCTGTGCATGAGTGCATAAAATGCCCCCCACACCCCTGAAAACATGTGGAAATAAGTCTCTTTGTTGAGAGAATATGTTCTAATTTCCATGCATTTAAAAAAAAAAAAAAGGTATACAAACAATAATTAAATATTGTAAACAAGTGGAACGAATGAATGCACTGATCGAGATGACAAAGTTAAACTTGCATTTTGGGGGTCTTGTGCTTTTTCCAACACCTGGAAGTGGAATAAAGCAAAGAAAGGATATCAACAGTGTCCACTGTACTACATGTATTGAAACTACTAAACTTTAAAGCAATGCTCCCAGCATTTAAAAAAAAAACTCCTTGTGTGTGTAGTGTGTGTTTGTGTGCATGTACACATCCTCTGTGTGTGTGTGGAGGGGGGGGGCTCAGGGGGGCACACTCTGTGTATACACAAGTGTACATACAATATATCATGTGTGTGTGCACTGTGTATTCGTGTTCCATAGGCGGAGGCAAGAACAGCTCAAAGTCAAACTGAGTTTGTTATCTGAAGTCAGGATTAACTTGACACTGGGTTCATTGTACACAATACCCAGGACAATACAAACAATATCATAAAACAGACATCTGTTAAAAAAGTGTTATTGTCACATGCTGTGTCATTAGAATAGTATGTGAAATACATGACAGTTTCAGACCCTCCATTGATAAGACTCTTTCAGCATTAAAACTCGATTTTATTTTCTCAGGCTTTCTCTTCAAAGCGTCAGCAAATATCTCCGTTTTAAGACTCCCTTTGTTTTGAGATCCACATTTTTCAGATCTGTTGCCAAGGTTTCCAGCTATAGTTATCTCTTTGAGGTTTTGGGTGCTTACAGAGTACCGTGCCCCTTGCGGGGGGCATCAAACATTGAGGTCACAAGCAGGGTCAAGGGGAAGGTCGGCTGGGCGGACAGGAGACTACAATAGGAAGGGGGGGGGGGCATCAAACATCGAGGTCACAAGCAGGGTCAAGGGGAAGTTTGGCTGGGCGGACAGGAGACTATTGGAGTAGAGGTACCACTGTATAAATATATACTCAATAAATCCACTAGACCACTGTGTGGCCGTTAACTCTAATTAATAGTAATATTTTGTGGTAACACTAAAAGAATCTACACAGTAATTCATTCCAACCTGACATTTAAAAAAATGTTCAGATGCAATTTGTATACAACAAATTTTAAAAACCCAGCCACTAAGCCAGAATATTATCAATTAAACTGTTCCCCTAAGGATGCTTTTCACATTGTGCAGTGTTGGAGTTACATCAGGTACGTAGTGTAAACTATAATTAACACTTGAACCCTGTAACAGTCCTGATAGTAAAAAAAAACAAGTCGCGTAAGGCGAAATTACTACATTTAGTCAAGCTGTGGAACTCACAGAATGAAACTGAACGTAGTCCGCCGCTAGTGCAAAAGGCAGTGAAAGTGACGAGCCTGTTTGGCGCGGCAGCGGTTGCGCTGTGCTTCATAGCATGCTTTACTGTACCTCTCTTCGTTTTAACTTTCTGAGCGTGTTTTTAATCCAAACATATCATATCTATATGTTTTTGGAATCAGGAACCGACAAGGAATAAGATGAAATAGTTTTTAAATCGATTTCGGAAATTTAATTTTGATCATAATTTTTATATTTTTAATTTTCAGAGATTGTTTTTAATCCAAATATAACATATATGTATATGTTTTTGGAATCAGAAAATGACGAAGAATAAGATGAAATTGTTTTTGGATCGTTTAATAAAAAAATAATTTTAATTACAAGTTTCCGATTTTTAATGACCAAACTCACTCATTAGTTTTTAAGCCACCAAGCTGAAATGCAATACCAAACCCCGGCCTTCGTCGAAGATTGCTTTGCCAAAATTTCAATCAATTTAATTGAAAAATAAGGGTGTGACAGTGCCGCCTCAACTTTTACAAAAAGCCGGATATGACGTCATCAAAGGTATTTATCGAAAAAAATAAAAAAACGTCCGGGGATATCATACCCAGGAACTCTCATGTCAAATTTCATAAAGATCGGCCCAGTAGTTTAGTCTGAATCGCTCTACACACACACACAGACACACACACACACACACACATACACCACGACCCTCGTCTCGATTCCCCCCTCTATGTTAAAACATTTAGTCAAAACTTGACTAAATGTAAAAAATGGTGTACTAGCTAGCCTTTGGCTAGTGATTCTGAACATTTACTAGCCACAGAGCAAACTTTACTATAGCCAAACCAACAATTTGTTTCACATTCAGCAACTTTCAAGGCGAGTAGATGAACAGTTACATGTTTCTACTCGCCATGGCGAGTAAAATACTCGCCACTTTCAGGCCTGAGTAATCGAATGAAATGTATAGTGTATAAACTCAACAACAACAAATTTGACAGCATTTTGTTAATCATTAGCAATTTAATAGCATGCAGACAGTATACAGCAGTTGAAAATAAAAGTTAAAACAATACAGCTACTGTAAATTGTAATGCAAAGCGACATAACATTACATGTGTTATCACAAGCTGTTGTAATTCTCGGCGTCAATCAATATTTCTTGATGTATACATACATGTATGCAGGCAGTACAATTTACAAAATAAAACAAGCTGCAAAATTCATGTTTTAAGTTATACACATCCTAACCGTTTGAGATTTTGAGAACACCTGTTCAGGACAAATCATTCCTTGTCCCCCAAAGACAACGGGGCAAAAAAAAATGGATTTAAAGGAACTTGATTCACAATATAAAAAAAACATCTATCAGTTTTGGACCCAAAAACTAACTTGTTCTGTCTGGGTGTGTGTTTCCGTGTGTGTTTGTGTTTCCGTGTGTAGCCTATAGGTTGTGTGTAAAAAAAAAAAAATTAAACCTTGTTAACGAGTTTTCAGCACTTTCATGGCTTGAACCTATCATTTTATCAAAAATTACGTTCCACTTCCAGACATGTATTGAATTTTATATTATGATTGATTGAGATTTTCATTATTTTTATTTTACTTTTATTTGTGGGCATTGTTTTTATTCATATCCACCACCCTGTTACTAAACCCAACAAAATCGATAATTATGATCGACGTGACCGAAGAGACTAAGTGCATCTGATCATTAATGTTGTCAGGGACTCTCCCAGTCCCAGTCCCAATCCCATCACTGATACTGAGAGCCCACTTCTGTTTCTCGACCAACGGATTCTCGGTTACAAAAATACTTGTAAACAAATACGTCCCGAAAAGCCTACTCTCACCTGACATGCTCCAAGATCATCTCATCCGCTGAGACTTTGGTCCAAACGCCGCCGATCGAATCTTTACACCACCGATGAGCCTTCCTTTTGATTTCAGGTTCTTCAACAACGTCTCGCTTTTCTTCCTTCTGAGCTGCCATCTCGACGTCTCAACACGCGAATAACACACGCAGAAGATTGAGTACTCTTTTCCACGTGTACTCCGCGCAGTAAACAGAAACATCGGGCCACCCCTCAGATATGGCTTAAATTTAGAACTAGCCCTGACGCACTATTCGTTCGTACCGCAGATAGCCAAACCCTTTCTCTCCACGAAACACGGGACTTCCGGAAACAAAAAAGCAGCTAAAGGGAAGTAAGTGTGGACTCAAAAGCAGACGACATGCATTAATCTGTTCCAATGGTTATTACAATCTATTGTTCATTGTTATTTTCACTTAGAACTGAGTACATGTACCACATGAAGAAAGAGGTGTGTTTGCATTAATATTAAGCAAAGCTGCCTCAAAATCTGCGTGTGCGTGCGCTTGTGCATGTGTGTTCAGGGCCGGACCAGTACGTTTTTAAGGGGGGGGGGGGGGGGGGGGGGCTAAAATGTTTAAGCGGGGGTCCGGGGGCCGTAGAAGGCCCCCGGTGGGGTCGAGAGGCGAAGCCCCCGTGGGGGTATGGAGGCAAAGCCCCCATAAGCTGAAGAAATTTTAACATTTATACATGAAAAATTATGCTATTCTTGCACAAAAAAAGTCATTTAAATAATGAAATAGCACCACCAGAAATTAACATATTAATTTAGAATTGATGCATGAAGAAAAGATTAGCTTGTCTTAAACATCAACGAAACAAATTTTCTTTTTACCGAATACTACTACAATTATCCGGAAAAGAGAGGGAAAAAATAGAGACAGATGAGGCGGTAGCGGCTTTTTGCAATATTATTATTAATAAGCTCTCTCTCTCTCTCTCTCTCTCTTTTTTTTTTTTCTTTTTGGCTGGGGGGGGCTAAAGCCCCCAAAGCCCCCCCCTCTCGTCCGGCCCTGGTGTTTGTGTGCCATGTGTGAAAGTGTGTGTCCATAATTATTTGTATGTTTACGAGTGTGTGTGTGTGTGTTCATGAGGGACTGTGTATTTGTGTGTGTGTGTTTGTTTGAGTGTGTTCATGCGTGACTGTGTGTGTGTGTGTGTGTGTGTGTGTGTGTACAACTCGAAGCACTTTAGAATGGCAGAGAAAAACGATATATATACGAGCAGGTATTATGATAGGCTTCTGATACAAGTCAATTAATATAGAAGTTGTATGACTATTTCTTAAAGAAAAAAATCCACACAAAAACTAGGAAGACAATGCCCTTCCCAAACACAAACACACACACCCCAGGAAAACACAGAAATACTGCTGTTTATTGAAATAATATTCATTCATCAATTCATCCAACATTTCTTATTTTTCATCAAATATCATCAATTTCAAATTCTTCCTCAAGGCTGGCTTTCTGTCTCTACAAAAGGATTTTTTTCTCTCATGCACTATTCACGACTCGCAGTTGGGTTTGGGACACAGCGCATGGTGGCCGCCATTATTAGTCTTGGCTTTCCCTTTTGTTGGGGGACAACGAACTTCCTGCTCTTATTAAACAACAATTTTAAAAAGTTTCATCACAGGCGCATCAAATGTATCTCCACGTCATTGTTTTTAACAAATAGAAGTAATCGCTTCTCTTTTTTTACGTAGCTGAAAGCGCTGTCATTGCGGCTAGAAAAGGAAAGGGAAAGGGTCGAATTATGTTACCCACGTGGTTCAGGTTTTGAGCATTATGTGTGCATGTGGACGTTTCATTGTGGATTTACTTCCGCAAAAAGAGCAGCTGCAGTTGGTTTAAGACATAGTGTGGCTTCTGTGTGCTGATCAGTCTTTCAAAACAAGCCATGTTGTAGCAAAGTTTCCACATGTTTTATCCACATGTTTTCTGCCAGAAGTTCATTGTCCCCAAATATAAACCTTCACCTTGGGTCTGTTAATTCATTATGCTGGGTTACGGAGTCCTGCAATTAAGTCGTGAATACACATTTTTCAAAATGCACACAATCAAATGCACCAATTCACATACCTGAGGTTCACTGCAACACGCGGCAGAATCAGAATGTCTGACTGATTTTTTTTTTTTTTTTTTAAGTATTTGATTTGAATGTATTAACACTAAATTCACATTTCACTTGTTTTGTGCTATCTCAGCGTCAAAGTTCTGTTCCTGTCTCAAGTCTTTATTTTGTGTCATCTCAGCATCGCTAAGTGGCCGTATGTGTGCTTGTTAATTAATATGTGTATAAATACTTAAGTTTAATGTGTTATTGTCATATTGTTTGTTATTGTTATTATTATCAGAGTTCTGTTTCTGTTTTCAGTCTGTCCAGAACCCAGGCTGGAGTTTTAAACCACCAGGTGTCCTGCATGAAAATTCCTCGAGCGATCCAACCCATCTCTGCCTGTGGAGAAATCACATGCAAATGGAGGTGTGCAATGGTATGGAATGGGGGCCAATGGAATCCAAGACGAGCATCACTGATGTTGCCTCCCTGTTGTTCCAGGAACTCTTTCGCCATAGAAACCAGCTTTTCTAAGAGTGGAACATCACTGGTTGTAAGATGTTTGGCGTCTTTTTTATGAACTTTCGGCACAACTAAGTAATGATGTGAAGCAGCCGGGCGAATGTCTTTGAAGATAACTACGTCATCTCGGTCTTGAAGAATTCTGGTTTCCTCCTCTTCTCCATTGGCAATTCGACAAAACAGGCATTTATTCTTGTCTGTCATGACTGCAATCCACTTATTGGCTGTAAAGGTCCACTGCTGACTTGGGTCTATAACGAAAGGGGAAAAAAATCAATTATTCTTGTTCAAGTGAAAGCAACTGCATATACTTCATGTGTGTGATATAGGCAAGGTTAAAAGGAGAAGAAGGAATTAGGGGGTAATTAAAAGAAAACGAAATAGCTCAGCCTAAATGCTGAAATGTAACATCGATCTGAAGTGGCTGCACCTCCCCCACCCCCGCTGTATCTCTCTGAAACATACCGGCGCGTGCACACATACCCCCCACCCACACACACAAACACATTTCACAAACACGCACGCACACACACATGCACACACAGTGACACACACACACACATACTATTAGTATTACACAGACATGTGTCACACACTTTAGTTATAGTAGTACACACACACACACACACACTGTAGCAATTTTCGCAGCCCATTCTCTTGACCACACACGCACGCGCGCCCGCACGCACGTATCAAAACAAACATACAGCGGCTGCAATCTTCGGTTCCTCCTTATAGTTTGTGTCTGACAGCCTCGGCAGCCTCTGCGAGGTCAGCTGCACAACTTACAAATCGAGTTGCCTCCCTTGAACATCTTAGGGGCGTTTACTTCCTTTGCTCCCCTTGTCTGGAAACCGATTCCAGAGATAACACATTTTTTCTCAAATATTGCGCTGCGCGCACATTGCTGATACCATGTGAAATGTGCTGGTTTCAAGACTGATCAATCTGAGTGATCTGTTTTACTTTTGACGTTTTTGGTGTTTCACATTCATCCAGTATAGTGCCTAAGTTTAGAGGGGTGCAAATCTAGGTAAACACCGTGCCTGTTATGGCGATCTAAAAGGAAGCACTCAGGAAGTGGGATGAAAAACTTTTCAACTCGCATCCGACACTGTGAGTATGGTGTGATCCATTCATCTCCCGTCTGACTCAACTCATTCATTAGCTACACGTTTGTCTGAATGGGAAATCTAGTGACGCTTGGAGCGGAATTTGACGCATTTTGAGCCAACCACCTGTTCTTGGGGTTGGCAATGGCATACCAGAGTGTAAGGGTGTATGCAAACGAAAGCTTTGTTTACGTTTGGTTAATCGTGCGCAGCTTTTCGCCTTCTGCCAACAGTGAGTTATACTGCTTTGTTTTGATACGGATTTAGTCTTGACAACCGAAGGTCTGCCGTGTTACTGAACTGAATGGTGATCTTTGTTGTCACAGAGTGTACATGCACTGTACGCGACACGGACATCGGTTTGGTCCGCTGACTTTGGCCGTGACTATGCATCATTGCATGGTTGCGTGGATGGTATTGTGGAAGTTTGCATTATATGTCTTCATACATTTGTTGTTGACTGTGCATGTCATTATCATTGCATGTGCAGGAAATTTTATATGTTCTGCAAATGTCATTGTTTATGTTTTGAAATACTGTCTCAGTGTCAGTGCAGCTGAAGGGTGCACACAAAAAAGTGGATTCACTAAGCAAGGGGGATAATGGGGAACCCCTCGTCTTGTGGGGGGAGGGGGGTGGGCACAGAATTCCGCAATATTGTTTGTATGTGTAATGAGTGTCTGGGAATGTGTTCTGCGTTTTTTTCTAAGCAAAATATACCCATAAAATCCTTGGTGATAATATATATATGACTTTTCCTCATGCAGTGTGTGACTGTGAGCTAGCTTCATAAACTTGCACTTAAATTTGCTCGAGGGTAGTCCAATGAGGAAATTGAAACTTACTGAGTAGGCTTTGAAGGAATTACACTATACTAAAGTGTCTCCTTTCTGTCAAATGCAGGACTAGCTCAGTAGCTGACTTAGTTTTAGGGCTATATTAGGCACACACAAAAAAAGGTCTGTTTACGGTAACATAGGGTGAAAAAATAGGGTCGGTAGGTCGGCTTCTTTTTTTCTTTTTTTTTCAAATTTTTTTTTTTTTTTCTTTCTCCCCTCTCTATGATGTTTCACAGTTCATTTCTTCTCATCAATCCCTGTTTTTGCCTGTTGAAAAACGTTAATGATACTAAAACTCGCTGGATATGTACTGATAATTTTCACCCCATCCTTTTCATGACAACATTTATCAAGCTTTACAGCTAGCGGGTGGCGAACACCACTGCGTGCATCCATTTTGAAAGGAAGTAACACGAGTGACGACCCTTTACTCCTAACAGTACTTTGAGCTTACCTCCCTTCTGTCGTCTGCTGTTTGAGCGCAAACAGCTCTATTTTGGATGCGTTTTTGTTTTGTTTTGTTTTTTTCAGACGATCCAAAAAAAGATCAGGGTCGGGCCTAAAAACTAGGGTCGGTCGGGTTACCGTAAACAGACTTTTTTTGGGGGGGGCCTTAGTATATACAGGGTGGGCCATAAAAAGTGTCCACATTTAATTTGTTAATATTTTTCCTGTAAAGTGATATTTGTCCATGTGCGAGAACTGTGAAGCGCCTCGTGGATAAATTCAGGAACACTGGTAGTCTCGCAGATAACAATAAAGGACATAACCCTGAATTTATCCACGAGGCGCTTCACAGTTCTCGCACATGGACAGTGTGTGCCAGGGAACTCTCTCCGAAAAGCGCGCTGGGCGAGAACCACAAAATTGGTAGCAAAGTAAAGTTCAACGATTTTGGTCCTTTCCTGTACTGGAATGCGATTCATTCAGGCTTTAAAAGAATTCTAAGATGCTTGTCTCAAATTCTATCTGAAACAGAAAAGAAAATATCACTTTACAGGAAAAATATTAACAAATTAAATGTGGACACTTTTTATGGCCCACCCTGTATAAAATAGTATTAGTTGGGTTTCCTTTTTCCTTTGTAATTGTATCCTAAGATATTTTAGGGATTAAGTTTGTCTTGTCTTGTTCTTTAATATTACCCGGTAATAACTTCTTATTCCCCTCTGTGTCTTCCTTCTTTCTTTCTGTGTGTGTGTGTGAGTGTGTGTGATACTGTTTGTGTGTGTGTGTGTGTGTGAAATAGAAAGAGAGAGAAAATTTAATCTTACCACTGAAAACTTATACCACTTGAACTTTTGTTGAATACTGCAAAAAACAATTAACAAGTGGCTCTATCCCATCTCCCCCCTTTCCCCGTCGCGATATAACCTTGAACGGTTGAAAACGACGTTAAACACCAAATAAAGAAAGAAAGAAAGAAAGTTAAATATTGATACTGACGGGGATAAACGGTCGGATACCTGATTACCAACTATATCAGCAAGAAGATGCAGTTAGGATTATTCGTTAGCTGTTGCACTACATTCTGATAAAGTCGTGACTAAAGTTAATCGCATCAGAACTTAAAGGTGACCAAGTATTGTTCTCAAAATTGCTTTGCCTATGACTGAGCTAGTGTACAACAATTCGTTTTGCATCAGAAAACTTGACTTATTTGGAGCTTATAACTGCTGTGTTTGAGAGCGGAAAATATATAATACACAACAGGTCCATTATGAGCTGTGTGTGTATGTGTGTGTCTCTGTGTTTGCGTCAACCTGTGCGTTTGTATCTGTCTGTCTCTCAGGGGTTTGATTGCTTGCAACCAAACTGCAACATGCAGTTGTACAAGACTGCATGATTTCTAAACAGACTCTTCAGTTAGCTTCTCATGTGCTGTTTTATCAGATTGTAACATTAAGTAACTTTAATCTGACTACTCTGTGTGTGATTGTATTCAGTACTAGTTAGTCAGTCTGCAGTGTGATCATAATTTGACAATTTGGATTAGTGGCATGGTGTCAAAGTTCAAAATTCAGTAAGTACAAATGTGACAACGATACTATCTGTAATTTCTCCTTATAACTTCTCTTTCTCACATCATGATCTGATTATCTTGATTTTCCCAAGAATGATACTAATCAGCAAAAAGACAAGGAGTAACATTCTGCTCACGTCCATAAGTAATTGATCACATTCATTTTGTAGGTCAGTGTAGCGTGCTTCTTCCTTGTGAAACTGACACTGGGACAGTACTTGACTGAAATGATTTGCACATTCGTCCAGTACATCTAGCTCACACTGTGGGATCGGTTTTGTCACAGCTATAGTTGCTCTTTTTCACTTGAAGTGCTGCTGAACATTGAATAATACTAATAGCACTCAACAATACATTGGAATTGGTTCCAGTGAGCGAGTGACTATTTGTAAAGCACAGCTACTGAGCTAGTCTAATAGCAGGCACAGTGTTTGTCTGTCTGTCTGAATCTTGCATCATATAAACTTATTTTACCAAATCAGAGGACAGAACCATTCATTACCATTCTCTCTTACCAACTGTTGGTGTTATAAGTGGGTATAAGTGAGATGAACAGTGTGTAACACTGTCAACAGATGAACAATTTGTAACACTGTCAACAGATTAACAATGTGTAACACTGTCAACATATGAACAATTTTGTAACACAGAGGAACCATTTGTAACACTGTCAACAGATGAACATTTTGTTACACTGTCAACAATATGTAACACTGTCAACAGATGAACAATGTGTAACACTGTCAAAAATTGAACAATTTGTAACACAGATGAATCGTTTGTAAAACTGTCAACAGATGAACATTTTGTTGCACTGTCAACAGATGAACAATTTGTAACACAGATAAACAATTTGTAACAGTCTGTCAACAGACGAACAATGTGTAACACTGTCAACAGATGAACAATGTGTAACACTGTCAAAAATTGACCAATTTGTAACACAGATGAATCATTTGTAACACTGTCAACAGATGAACAATTGGTCACACTGTCAACAGATGAACAATTTGTAACACAGATAAACAATTTGTAACAGTCTGTCAACAGACGAACAATGTGTAACACTGTCAACAGATGAACAATGTGTAACACTGTCAAAAATTGACCAATTTGTAACACAGATGAATCATTTGTAACACTGTCAACAGATGAACAATTGGTCACACTGTCAACAGATGAACAATTTGTAACACAGATAAACTTCTTCTTCTTCTTCATCGTTCGCTCAGACAGCAACTCCGGAGGCCCTGATGAAGGCTGCTGTACGCCGGAGGCTACACAGATAAACAATTTGTAACACTGTCGACAGATGTACAGTTTGTAACACAGATGAACAATTTATAACACTGTCAACAGATGAGAATTTAAACACTGTCAACAGATGAACAATTTGTAACAGATGAACAATTTGTAATACAGATGAACAATTTGTAACAGATGAACAATTTGTTACAGTATGTCAACAGATGAACAATGCATAACACTGTCAACAGATGAACAATGTGTAACACTGTCAACAGATGAACAATGTGTAAAACTGTCGACAGATGAACAATGTGTAACACTGTCAACAGATGAACAATGTGTAACACTGTCAACAGATGAACAATGTGTAACACTGTCAACAGATGAACAATGTGTAACACTGTCAACAGATGGGGCCTGAGGTGGGGAAGTATGTGAAAGCCGTGTACAACTTCACCGCCCAGCAGACTGGCGAACTGACCCTGCAGGATGGCGACATTGTCAAGGTCACAGATGTCGTCGATGGCAACTGGCTCCAAGGGGAGGCAATCTATGGTGCTTCAGGCTCCTTCCCCTCAAACTTCGTGGAGCCCCTCATCCTTCCGGATGTGCGCATGGGACAGAGGGTCTTCGTGGCGCTTGCAGACTTTCCCGCTGACCAGAGTGGAGATCTGGAGCTGACCAAAGGTGTGTAGATTTGGTGTTGTTTTGTAATTGCTCCCCTGGGGGCAAGGGTTTATAGCTCAGTTGGGCAGAAGGGGTCAACATCTATGTCGACCAAAAGTGGGTGGATTCCCTGAAGGTGCATTTCCTGTAGGTAATTTCCCTGTATACAGGGAATACACCCGGGTGCATTTCCTGTAGCGTTTTGCTGATCTTGCTGAAAGTCACGTGCTACTTAGCCGGACATCAGTAGAATTTGATGTTTTTCTATTTTTTGGGTGTTTCTTGGGAATTCGATTCCGTTTTGCACATTTTCCTTGGTGAGCCACATTTTGCGTAATATGACATGAATTTGCACAAAAATTAACACAAATAAGAATAAAAAATAACACCCAAACACCAAAATGAAATAAATATTTCGGAGTAAAAACTCCTTCTTCAGTAATGGAATCAAAACAAACGATGACGTAAAAACAGAAAGGAAATTACGTAAGAATACCAATGACGTCATTCTAAAAATAGATAAAACACGTGCAAATTTGCTATTGTTCTCTCTCTCTCTCTCTCTCTCTCTCTCTCTCTCTCTCTCTCTCTCTCTCTCTCTCTCTCTCTCTCTCTCTCTCTCTCTCTCTCTCTCTAAAGTAAGCAGTAAAGGTAAAACTTCATATGTTTGCAAGCACATACACTTGAGCACACTCACTCCCACACGCACACATACTTCCAGGTGTTGAATGCGATCCAGGGAGCTAACATGTTACAAGGCTGATAAGTTTATAGCCATAGGACACTGTTTATCTTGTTGATAGCGTCAAAAGACGTTGTGTACTCTGCTGCGAACAACAAAGGGATAATTATAGAAAAATATCCAAACATTATATCCGCGAACAGCCTCGCAATAACAAATACAGAGGGCAGCAACAATCAGTCAAACACATTAAGTCCGTCAGGGAAATTGGTCTGCAGCTGATGTCTCCAGAACCTTTCTCTTCTTTTTCTCAAAGCAATGTCTTCTGCATGGATTTTTTCTATGGCTGTGCATTGCATGTCTGCTAGTGTATGTCCAGGGAGATTAAAATGTTTAGCGACCATTGTATCTTCTCGTGTATATTTTGATGTACTGTCCGTGTGTCCTGCATGATCTTTGTAGTGTTTGATGTTGTGCCTGTGGCCATAGAAACGTTTTTTAAGTGTCTGTCCAGTTTCGCCGACATACTGACATTTTTTGCATTTGCCACAGTCAATTAGGTAAACCAAGTTGGTTGTGTCACAGGACATGAAAGTTCTGATATTGTGTGTACCTCTATTAACAACACTGTGGAATGTCCTCGTCTCCTGCAAGTGCCCCCCGCACAGCACACACCTCCCCCCACTGCACCTATAGCACCCATTTTGCTGGTGAAAGGGCTTCTGGTGAACACCATTGTTGCTACTAGTGCATTGTGAAGAGGCGCGCCCCACGCAAGGAGCACCCACAAAAGACGAAGACACACCACACTGCTGCGGTTGATCTTCATGTCTCTGCTGCTGCTGTTGGTCATCAGGTTCTTGTTGCTGCTGCTGTTGGTCATCAGGTTTTTGTTGCTGCTGCTGTTGGTCATCAGCGTCTTGTTGCTGCTGCTGTTGGTCATCAGGTTCTTGCTGCTGCTGCTGCTGTTGTTCATCAGGTTCTTGTTGCTGCTGCTGCTGTGGATCCTCATGTTGCTTCTGCTGTGGATCGTCATGTTGCTGCTGCTGCTGTTGTAGGTCACCAGGTTGTTGTTGCTGGTGCTGGTGATCATCGGGTTGTTGCTGGTTCTGCTGTTTTGATGGCATTTTGCTGGGCATTAGAATACGCCTGAGATTTCTACAGTTACGTTCACCTACTATTGGCGGCTGGGGGACTGCTTTTTGCATTCTGCTGCTTGAGTGTAGGATGGGCAAATAGTCTTTGAGCCACTGGGACAGAGGTGGGTTTGCAGGGTTGTGGGTAATGATGATGGGCACACGGTCTGTCTGTTGTCGTTCTTTGTAGTTTAGTGTGTTTTTTCTGGGTATCGCTGCTACTTTTTTGATGGCTTCTTCCAATAAAGGCTTCGGATAGCCTCTTTTTGAGAGCTTTTCTTTCAGTTCTTGTGATCTCTTTTGGAAATTTTCTTCGGAAGAGCAGATTCGTCTGATCCGCAGGCACTGGCTGTAGGGGATGGACCTTGTACAATGTCTTGGATGGCAGCTATTGAATGGCAGACACATGTTGGCATCTGTGGGTTTGGTGTGAAGATCGGTGACGATGGAGTTGTCGGCGATGCTGAGGTTCACGTCCAGGTATGGGATGTTGCGTGCACCGTAGTTGGCTGTGAACTTTATGGATGGGTGCAGCGTGTTAATCCACTTCAGAAACAGGTTCAGTTGTTCTTCTCCGTGAAACCACAGCATCGCCACATCATCAATGAATCTTTTCCAACATGTGTTGTGGATGGTCCATGGTGAGTTTTTCAAAATTCTTTCCTCTATCCAGGCCATGAAAATGTTAGCTATTGTGGGTGCCATAGGTGTTCCCATTGCTGTCCCGAACTTCTGTTTGTAGATTTCGCCGTCAAACTGGAACACGTTGTTTTGGAGGACATGTTCAATGATCGGGACCAGTAGATCAAGCGGTGGTGACTGAGGTGCTGCGTCGTACTGGTTCAACGCTGCCTGTATAGCAGGACCCACTTCCTCATGAGGAATGTTAGTGTACAGCCCAACCACATCAATAGTGACAATGAGTACATCCTCAGGCAAAGGCTCATAGGTTTCTTTCCACTCTTCTACAATTTTGAGAAAGTGTGTTGTATCCTTCACAAAGGAGGGAAGCTGGTGAATAATTGGCTGAAGCCAGTGGTCCACTAGCTTGGACAGGTGTTCAGTGGGACCTCCAATGCCTGAAACAATCGGACGTCCCGGAGGATTGTCAAGTCTCTTGTGCACTTTGGGCAAATGATAAAAAGTATGGCATTTTATGTTTTCAGTGTCCAGCAATCCCCACTTATATGTATTACTGTCAGTGTGTCCTTGGTTCTTGAGATCAGTCAGAAAGTCATTGGATTTTTTCGCAATGTCTTTTGTCTGGTCTGAGGATAGCGTTTCATAGGTAGTAGGATCATTGAGTTGACGCATTGCTTCCTTGGTATAGTCAGAGCAATCTTGAACCACAACCGCTCCACCTTTATCAGCAGGCACAATCCGGATTTTTCTTTCATCCACCATCTGTTTCAGCTCCTGGATTGCCACCTGACTCTTCTTATTGATGTTTCTCTTTTTGTTGGGCACTGGTTTGAACGCCTTTACTCTAGTCTGTATTGAAGAACAATAGGCGTCAAGGGCTTCATCTCTCCCAGTTCTGGGACACCAGAATGTTTTTTTGTAGAATTTGGGTTTAGTAGATAGCTGAGCTGGCGTATCTTCTTGCAAAAAGTATTCTTTTAGCCTAATCTTCCTCATGCCCTCATACGTATCTTCCAACAATTGCAGCTTGTTAATGTTGGTAGGTGTAGGACAAAACTTCGGCCCAAACGACAAGACATGTGTCTGCTCTTCTGTGAGTTCTATTGTAGACAAGTTTATGACTTGCTTTTTTTCAGTTTCAAGCGGCATTTGACGTACAAATCTTCTGTTCTTCTTTCTAGGACCTTTACCACCATTGGTTGCTGGACCTTTGGTAGTAGTGGAGCTTTTTGCTAATGACCTTGAAAGAAGTTGAGATGGTTCTGCCCCAGAAGACAAACTGGCCGAAGACGACTCAGATGACAACAGTTTTGTAGGTATCTCAGTCAATGGCTGCGGATAAATATCTGATGACATGGGGTGCACTGGTGAACTTATCAATGGTGACTGACACTGTGAAGCCGACGCTGACAACTGACACTGCCGTGACGCAGCTGAGGATAGCAAGCATGTATGTGTCGCAGCTATTGATGATTGACCTAGTGGTAAACTTGTCGATGACAGTACTGAGGATGAGGCTCCTGTTGGTGATAAAGACACGTTTGTTTGTGACGCGGTCGGTGTAGCACTGATGCCACCAAATGACTGCCGTGACGTAGCTGGTAACATCACAGATGATGCCGTCGACAGAACTGAGGATGAGGCTCCTGACATTGATAACGACACGTTTGCTTGTGACATTGTCGGTGTAGCACTGACGCCACCGAATGACTGCCGTGACGTAGCTGGTGACATCACCAATGATGCCGTTGACAGTACTGATGATGCCGTCGACAGAACTGATGATGAGGCTCCCGACGGTGATAACACTTTTGTTTGTGACACGGTAGGTGTAGCACTGACGCCACCGACATGACACACTCCTTGCTTAGCTGATGGCTGCAACAATACTGACAACTTTTTGTTTTTGCGCTGAAAGTAAGTCTCTCGTGTTCTGTTTTCCTTATCCTGCAGCGTAGAAATAAACTGATTATAGCTAGCCTTGCTTAGATGTTGGAATGCCAAGGAAATATTTTCTTTCAGCTCCCTGTCTAGTCGTAGAACTTCCAATTTGTAGTACACAATTACTCGTCGAATAATGTCATACGACTTTGCTTCCAGGCTTTTCCGAATTTCATCCCTTAGGTCATCTGGTAGGCCACACTCGCCGTATCGAATAACAAATCCGGATGGTATGATGCAATGGTTCAAACAAATGGAAAGAAAGTAAATATGAGAAACAAAACGAGTGATCTTTGAAACTAAGTTGATACCATGACCCCACGTTGGAAAAGCGCAGGATCCTGATGGATGCATTTTTGAAGAAAAACAGTTACAACATAACTGAGCATCCAACGCGAAGACTTGGTGAATTGACGAGGAAAAACGATGATTGCAAGAAGAAAACGATGACGGTGGATCCTCAAAGGATACAGGGTGCACTCCAACACTGGGAATAGAATAAGAATAAAAAATAACACCCAAACACCAAAATGAAATAAATATTTCGGAGTAAAAACTCCTTCTTCAGTAATGGAATCAAAACAAACGATGACGTAAAAACAGAAAGGAAATTACGTAAGAATACCAATGACGTCATTCTAAAAATAGATAAAACACGTGCAAATTTGCTATTGTTCTCTCTCTCTCTCTCTCTCTCTCTCTCTCTCTCTCTCTCTCTCTCTCTCTCTCTCTCTCTCTCTCTAAAGTAAGCAGTAAAGGTAAAACTTCATATGTTTGCAAGCACATACACTTGAGCACACTCACTCCCACACGCACACACACAGATACTTCCAGGTGTTGAATGCGATCCAGGGAGCTAACATGTTACAAGGCTGATAAGTTTATAGCCATAGGACACTGTTTATCTTGTTGATAGCGTCAAAAGACGTTGTGTACTCTGCTGCGAACAACAAAGGGATAATTATAGAAAAATATCCAAACATTATATCCGCGAACAGCCTCGCAATAACAAATACAGAGGGCAGCAACAATCAGTCAAACACATTAAGTCCGTCAGGGAAATTGGTCTGCAGCTGATGTCTCCAGAACCTTTCTCTTCTTTTTCTCAAAGCAATGTCTTCTGCATGGATTTTTTCTATGGCTGTGCATTGCATGTCTGCTAGTGTATGTCCAGGGAGATTAAAATGTTTAGCGACCATTGTATCTTCTCGTGTATATTTTGATGTACTGTCCGTGTGTCCTGCATGATCTTTGTAGTGTTTGATGTTGTGCCTGTGGCCATAGAAACGTTTTTTAAGTGTCTGTCCAGTTTCGCCGACATACTGACATTTTTTGCATTTGCCACAGTCAATTAGGTAAACCAAGTTGGTTGTGTCACAGGACATGAAAGTTCTGATATTGTGTGTACCTCTATTAACAACACTGTGGAATGTCCTCGTCTCCTGCAAGTGCCCCCCGCACAGCACACACCTCCCCCCACTGCACCTATAGCACCCATTTTGCTGGTGAAAGGGCTTCTGGTGAACACCATTGTTGCTACTAGTGCATTGTGAAGAGGCGCGCCCCACGCAAGGAGCACCCACAAAAGACGAAGACACACCACACTGCTGCGGTTGATCTTCATGTCTCTGCTGCTGCTGTTGGTCATCAGGTTCTTGTTGCTGCTGCTGTTGGTCATCAGGTTCTTGCTGCTGCTGCTGTTGTTCATCAGGTTCTTGTTGCTGCTGCTGTTGGTCATCAGGTTCTTGCTGCTGCTGCTGCTGTTGTTCATCAGGTTCTTGTTGCTGCTGCTGCTGTGGATCCTCATGTTGCTTCTGCTGTGGATCGTCATGTTGCTGCTGCTGCTGTTGTAGGTCACCAGGTTGTTGTTGCTGGTGCTGGTGATCATCGGGTTGTTGCTGGTTCTGCTGTTTTGATGGCATTTTGCTGGGCATTAGAATACGCCTGAGATTTCTACAGTTACGTTCACCTACTATTGGCGGCTGGGGGACTGCTTTTTGCATTCTGCTGCTTGAGTGTAGGATGGGCAAATAGTCTTTGAGCCACTGGGACAGAGGTGGGTTTGCAGGGTTGTGGGTAATGATGATGGGCACACGGTCTGTCTGTTGTCGTTCTTTGTAGTTTAGTGTGTTTTTTCTGGGTATCGCTGCTACTTTTTTGATGGCTTCTTCCAATAAAGGCTTCGGATAGCCTCTTTTTGAGAGCTTTTCATTCAGTTCTTGTGATCTCTTTTGGAAATTTTCTTCGGAAGAGCAGATTCGTCTGATCCGCAGGCACTGGCTGTAGGGGATGGACCTTGTACAATGTCTTGGATGGCAGCTATTGAATGGCAGACACATGTTGGCATCTGTGGGTTTGGTGTGAAGATCGGTGACGATGGAGTTGTCGGCGATGCTGAGGTTCACGTCCAGGTATGGGATGTTGCGTGCACCGTAGTTGGCTGTGAACTTTATGGATGGGTGCAGCGTGTTAATCCACTTCAGAAACAGGTTCAGTTGTTCTTCTCCGTGAAACCACAGCATCGCCACATCATCAATGAATCTTTTCCAACATGTGTTGTGGATGGTCCATGGTGAGTTTTTCAAAATTCTTTCCTCTATCCAGGCCATGAAAATGTTAGCTATTGTGGGTGCCATAGGTGTTCCCATTGCTGTCCCGAACTTCTGTTTGTAGATTTCGCCGTCAAACTGGAACACGTTGTTTTGGAGGACATGTTCAATGATCGGGACCAGTAGATCAAGCGGTGGTGACTGAGGTGCTGCGTCGTACTGGTTCAACGCTGCCTGTATAGCAGGACCCACTTCCTCATGAGGAATGTTAGTGTACAGCCCAACCACATCAATAGTGACAATGAGTACATCCTCAGGCAAAGGCTCATAGGTTTCTTTCCACTCTTCTACAATTTTGAGAAAGTGTGTTGTATCCTTCACAAAGGAGGGAAGCTGGTGAATAATTGGCTGAAGCCAGTGGTCCACTAGCTTGGACAGGTGTTCAGTGGGACCTCCAATGCCTGAAACAATCGGACGTCCCGGAGGATTGTCAAGTCTCTTGTGCACTTTGGGCAAATGATAAAAAGTATGGCATTTAATTAACACAAAGCACAAAATGGTACCAAAGATCTTGACTGGAACCCAGTTTCGAAGAAATATCGTCAGACTTGTAATGTCATCATAAGGTTAAAACGTGTCAATTCAATCTGTCATTGCCACGGCCAGCTAGCCAATCAGCGTCCACTGTGTGTGTGTATGTGCACAGTGTGTTTGTGTGTGTGTGTGTGTGTGTGTATGTGTATGTGTGTGTGTTGTAATGTACTATATTGCAATGTGTTATTTATTGATATGTGTGTGGTTACAATGCACTGTAAATAATGTTATGTTGTTGTTGTTGTTTTTTCCCCTCAATGATTGTACAGTGCTTTATGCAGGGATTAACCCTGGATACATGCCCTTTACAAATATTATGCATTATTGTTATTATTATGAATTCAATCAAGAATGCCCTCTCCTTGCAGTGGCAGCACATTCGTTTGTGCCCAGGCTCATGACTGGTACTTCTGTAATATAATGACATTTTATTAATCTTGCCCTTTTTTCAGGCGACATTATCTTCATGACTGGTACTTCTGTAATATAATGACATTTTCATGATCTTGCCCTTTTTTCAGGCGACATTATCCTCATGACTGGTACTTCTGTAATATAATGACATTATTATTGATCTTGCCCTTTTTTCAGGCGACATTATCCTCATGACTGGTACTTCTGTAATATAATGACATTATTATTGATCTTGCCCTTTTTTCAGGCGACATTATCCTCATGACTGGTACTTCTGTAATATAATGACATTTTCATGATCTTGCCCTTTTTTCAGGCGACATTATCCTGGGCACAGAGCAAGTGGATGACAACTGGTGGAAAGGAAAGAACGGCCCTCTGCGAGGAATCTTTCCTCTGTCCTGCGTGCATGAGCTTGATGTTTGCACAGTTGGCCCTCGCTCCCGGTCGGCGAGTCTGCGAAACAGATCTGCCAGTCTTAAGGTGAGGCTGATTTGCGCTCAGTTCAAGGCTATAGACTGTCTTGGTTTCAAGCCAAATTTCTGAAGATTCAGGACGTGCTTATTTTAATTAGATTATGGGGATGGGGCTTGTAAGCAAGTCCTCATGAATAAGCTTTTTGTGTCAATCTAAAACATGAAAAAAGCTCCTTTTTAATGTCCAAATTATAGAAATTACTCATCATCCATTGGAGGGGGGAGGGGGGTCACGCCACAGTAATTTTTTTCACTTGTACCCCGGTCACATCCCTGAAATCTGATTATGTGATGAGATTCAGTTTGCCAGGATCTTTTTATGAGGAGGAAGTAATTGTAAGGGAAACAATCTGTTTTATTTCCTATCTTTGCATTGTTTGTAAAGTGTTTTGGTATATAATCAAAGTCTATTCATGCGTAATAAGGAATAACCTGAACAGAGAGGGCCTGCATGGGAATATTTTAATGCAGTTTGTACAGTGTGTGTGTGTGGTTTTTTTTATCCTTTTTTGTCTGAATTTACATGAGCAGCCAATTTGCACTGGTTGAAACCAGACGTGGTTTTTTATCTGGCTGCAGTTTTTCATGTATGTACGGATTAAGTTTATGTGCAGGGTTAAGGCAGGATTTCATTCATCGGTCATTGAAGCATTACAATTGTAAATGGTCAAGTTCTCTAGCTAGGAGTTAGTCAAGTGACTCACATCATTTCTGGTCAAGGGCAGAGAAAACCGACTCATTGATTTTAACAATGACGCAATGAGTTCATTGAAAAATTGCTCAGCTGAACTACTCTGTGCTGATTTTGGCCTAATGCTCCCTGTTTGTGAGCTCATGTTAAGAGTCTTTCATTTCTTCTTCTGCTCAGTCACGTCAACTCATGTTGATATGTGATACACAAAGGGAAGGAAGCGCTCTAAATGCATATGACATGTGTAATAGAGTAAGTGAGTTATTCGGAACCAGTCACCTGAGAGAATAACAAGCATTGAAATGTTTAAGATGCTCATGTTGATATTTGTTCTTTTCTTTTCCCTTCAGTCTCGCTCCAACAGTCTGGCCAAGACATCGGAGACGGTGTTCGCCCGAGCGCTGGTGGATGTCGTGCCGCAGATTGAAGGAGAACTAGGCTTCCAAACAGGCGACCTCATCACCGTCAAAGAGGTTGTGGATGAGGACTGGTTCTATGGTGAATGTCACAACAGTGTCGGCCTGGTTTCTACCATCTGTGTTGAGTTTCTCGACGATTCTGCAGAAGACTCTGAACCAAGCTCAGTTCAGGAATCACCCATTCAAAGTGATATCTACACAGAACGGAGGATTAATAACAATGCTGGTGGGGGAGAGAGGAATTCACCGTATGAGAAAAGCCAGGATGAACAAGAAGTACCTGTGCGGTCAAGATCAGCTGAGATTGAAAGCGAAAGGCACGTCCCACAACAAAGTGTTTCTTACACCAGTGAAAATACTGAGATTACACCTTACGCCAAAACCTTGTACCCTTTCCAAGCTCAGTTACCCACCGAGCTGTCGTTTGGAGAAAATGAGATTGTCACACTGATTCAGCATGTCGATGAAGACTGGATCGAAGGTGAGCTGGACGGAAAGATTGGGATTTTCCCTTCATCCTTTGTGGAGATAATTGTCGATTGTCCGTATGCCTACAACACATCTACTGCAGATTCAGGCACAGGAAGTGAAGAGAACACAGTAGCTAGTGAAGCAAGCAAGTCTATAGAAGAGTCATATGATGTAGAAAGAGCAGAGGTAAAGGTAGGTGAAGAAGAACAGAGAATTTCACAAAACGGGCATTCTGAAGAAGTTATATCCCAGGTGGACTCGCAGACTTCTACCCCTGAAGACAAGAACAAAAAGGGTTACCCGCAAAACTCACACGCTGCAGGTGACTCGAGCCTGGCTTTAGTGCTGCACAGCTTTCAAGGGGAAGTGGACGGAGATTTAACGGTGAAAGAGGGCGACACCATTGAAGTTCTGCGCATAATGGACAATGACTGGCTGGAGGCTCGAGATGATCACGGCATTACGGGACTGGTTCCCAAGAACCACGTAGAGGTTATCGGCAGTGCCCCTCAAAGATTGTCCAAGAAATCCAAAACTGTGTGTGGTGAAGGAAATGTCTCAGCAGAAAAAGTTCAGGCTTCAGGCTTGGAAAGTGTCCAAACTTCTTCGTCAGATGAGCAGTGTTCAAATGTGCAATCTGTGACTAGCAGCAGCAACCAGGGTATTTTAACCAGTTCAGTATTCAGTGCTACTCCTGAGGATTCTATGCATGCAGGTCCTGGCCAGCAACTTGACCAGCAGGGACCTGTCGGCCACCACCAAATCCCTCACCATCGTCCTCCAGTGTTGTCAAAACCTACACCCCTACCCAAACCCAAGCTCGCCCCAAAACCTGTGATAAAACCCAAACCTTTTTCATCCCCAAAATCATATACTTCCCCAGCACATGGAATCCCAGAAGAGTCTGCTGTCACTCATGTCTCTTCTCCAACAGGGAAGCGGGCGTTCCATAATGCCAGCACAGGTGATGGAAGGGGCTCCAGCCCAAAGGACAAGATCTTTTCTGGTATCAACTCTGGCTTGTCCCTGAATAACTTGGTGCAGGTGGAGTTGGAGAAAGCGAAGAGTGATGGAGTAAGGTCTTGTGGAAGCAGTGTCATCGAAGAAGAGAAACATTCACGGTCAGGTTCATTTTCATCAATCGTTTCGGATGACCGTCCAGCTGTGTCTGTGGCCTTAGACTCCCAACGAACTATCAGTGACCCGCACTCAGTGAAGAGTAATTTCGAAAGGATGGAAGAGACATCATCTTCCCAAGCAGCAGCATCAAGTACAAACTTTGCAGTGAATTTTTCTTTCGATGATCCAGAAAATATATCGGCTGCATACAATGCCACGACCATCAGCGGTGTGAACGGCACACAAACGCTGTCATCTTCTGACCTCCATACCTTGTTACCTCCATCTTCCCAGTTAAACAGAAGCGCCAGTGACAGTCGCATGCCTGGGGCAGATGCAGAAAGAAAGGCCCCACTCACGCCGAAATCCAAACACCGTCACTCCCTGCCTCCTGCACGGCCAGTGCCCCCTCCCCCCAAACATCACAGCAAGCGCCATTCATTTGTCAACCCCGGGTTTGAGCATGAGAGCGAAGGCCACTTGATTAGTGTTGACGCCACAAATCTGTCGCGTCCACCACCTC
This sequence comes from Littorina saxatilis, assembly GCF_037325665.1. Taxonomy (NCBI): domain Eukaryota; kingdom Metazoa; phylum Mollusca; class Gastropoda; order Littorinimorpha; family Littorinidae; genus Littorina; species Littorina saxatilis. The sequence goes on along the minus strand of NC_090251.1, from coordinate 45,423,784 downwards.
CCAACAGAACTCTTCCGCGCCCTCAACCCCTCGCTAGCACACCCAGCACAGACGTAGATCTACTGGGGAGTGTGGAAAAGAGAGTGAAACGTCCTCCACCTAGACCGACGGGGCCGAGAGTCGCTTCTGTGCCGTCGAAAACGCCTATGCAACCGGTACGAGCGGATGGCGCTAAACCCATACCTAATCGACCAGCTCCTACAGCTCCAGGCGTTCGTCGCTCAGCCCCAGTGGCCCCCGAGTCCATACCACGGCCCCCAGGAGTAGAGCCTCCATCAACAGTTCCACCGCGGCCGGCCAGTCTGGCTGGTGGGGCAACACCACCCAAGAGACCTCCTCCCAGACTTCAGAGAACTCCACATGACTTGATGCGCTTCAGTCCTGAGCCTGTTATAGGTGAGTGTGTGTGTGTGTTTGTTGGTGAGTGTGTGTGTGTGTGTGTGCATGCGTGCGTTCGTGCATGTGTTTGTGAGTGTGTTTGTGTGTGTTGTGTATTTTTTACCACTTTAAAGAATCCTAAGGCTTTTTCAAGTAAGCTTCTTTGTGTACTGTTTTAAAGAATCTTGAGCCTATCAGTTTCACTTGTGAGACTAATTTCTTACAGTTCTAAAGAACTCTGAACCATTTACACATGAGATTACTTTCTTGAAGGTCAAATCTAAACCACTGATTTTGTGATTGAAGTCAGTTATAAACGCCATTTTGGCAGTGCGTTTCCTATGCTGTTGTGAGAATGGTATGCATACCATAAGTTTTCGAAATAGTTAGTTATTTGGAGAAGGTAATCTGTATGTAAAATACGGTGGATCTATATATATATATAACTTCAGTTTCTTCCAAGTTTGAATACATGTTATGCAGACCCTGTTTTATTTTTTTGTTAAAAAGGAATCTACTTTTGATAGCAAATCCCTCAAACAATTTTTTAAGTTTTGCCCAGTTTGTAATTAGTAGTCATAGCATAACATATTAACTGGAACAAATTCAAAGACATGAAATTGTGATGGATACCGGGGTCAGCTCGTTACTCCCCCGGCTCGTTACTCCCCTGGCTCGTTACTCCCCCTTAAGGTTAGGGTTATTAGGGTTAGGGTTAGGTTATAGTAACGAGCCAGGGGAGTAACGAGCCGGGGGAGTAACGAGATGCACCCATGGATAGCTAGCTCTGTTATTGTTTGCGGATCTGTTTTATGAAGAAAATGCCTTACCGGCATACTATTTAAATTACTACTATTCATCTGACCGTTTCGGGCGAATTTGACGAATCTAGGGAATCCACTGAACCTTAATCTAGACGCACACGGGACGATTTGCTCGAAAACGCACCACAAGTATGGTCATTAATCAAATCAAAGTGAGTAAATGCGCTTTGATGCTGCTGCCTAAAGTAACGTACTCATCATGTACACAAACAAGGGAAGTAACTCAGTGGAACTAACCCAGCCCACTCTCACTATAGTGCTCTTTCTTTGACTATTCTACGACATTTAATTATAAAGCTTTTAAAACACTCGCTTTTGCAAAGTGAAGGCATTCCTCCCGTGCAATAGGATTATTTATAACAATGAATTTTATGTTATAACTTTGGAAGCAATCTGATGGCCTTTTTCTTTAAAGCTCAAACTGCTCCAGCAAGTGAAACTGATCGAGCCGTTAGAATGGAAAGAAAAGCAAGTACAAATGATAAAGTTGTGAAACATCATTTCATGTTTAAAGGTTAAGTGTTTGTAATGACAATGCATACACAAACATGAGATGGTTATCACAAAGCTAACGTACATAAGCTGATTTGCCAACAAACACACGTCTGATAGGTATCACAAAACTACCTGTGCTTATTTTGCAATGGACAAACATCAGATTGTTATTACAAAACTACGTGTGGTGATTTTGCAATCTGTAAGTTGGAGATGATTAGCATTATAGTTCAATTAAGGATGGACACTGCTTTCCTGACATGACATATGAGTTCACTATTCAAGTTGACAGTTCCCCAAAGCAAATGGGTGAGTGCATATAAGTCTTTACTCTTACACTACAGATGTCAGGGTACAGCTGTTGCAGACTGTATAAGAACTATAGTAACTGTTGTGAATCGTTCTGTAGTAAAGAAGTGAGATAATGTATATAATTATATATATAAATACCCGTGTGACTTGGAATAATAGGCCGTGAAAAGTAGAATATGCGCCAAAATGGCTGCGATCTGCTGGCCGATGTGAATGCGTGATGTATTGTGTAAAAAAAATTCCATCTCACACGGCATAAATAAATCCCTGCGCCTTAAATATGTGTGCGATATAAATTGCATAAAATAAATAAAATTTTTAAAAATCCCTGCGCTTAGAACTGTACCCACGGAATACGCGCGATATAAGCCTCATATTGATTGATTGATTGATTGATATATTTAAATGTTATCAAACTACCCAGGAGTATACATTTAAGCAGGGATTGCGCTGACTCTGCGTGATTTGCTTAAGGTTGACTCGAAACAAGATCTATAGTTATAGTGCAGTGCAGTGTGTGGCACGTATCTGAAAATTGCAATATTTACTCAACATTTCAGCCAACAAAAAGAAGAGGAAGATTAGACTCAACATTTTGTAATATTGTGACCCTTGGTTTAACCCAACCTGTACAGATCTCCTTGAATGAAATCAAGTGACACCAAATGACTTACCTTTGTCACATTTTTTGCACTCAGGTGGGCTTTATACAAAGTACTGTTTGTTTTATACGGCTTTCCAGTGCAGAGCTGTAAATTTAGGGCAAGTTGAAAGAGGGCAAGAAAATAGCACACAATTACTTCTCATTCTTGCCTTGCTTTCAGCTGTTCACTGTCGCTCGTTTGTCTGGAGATACAAGTCACAACAAGTATGTTTTGCTGTCAGCAAGAAAAGACAAGTGTGGAGGGATTCTCTCAACATCAAAACGGATGCAGTTGTTATGTTGCACTCTCGTTTATTCGTTTTACGAAAACCAACCGGACCAACCTGTGAAGATTACAATAGAATAATAAGTACTACGAACTACAATGATATATTTGAGCATGCAAAGTACTACCAACATTACCTAAAGCAGTTTAAGTTTTCTCCCTAAAAAGAGAATACAATCAATCAAAAAATTACAATAGATCAAGGAATCATGGTAAATCAACAAGTAAACCTTGACTACGTGAACAGCAAACTAAAAATAGGTAACCGCACACACAATGTCAAACATAGAAAACAGACACCATATTGTAAATGTGAGAGCATTTAAAATGAGAAAACATGACTAAGAATGACGTACAAATAGCATTACTGCAAACATGTTAACAAACACCAAAAAAACAACCTCGCTTGCAGTTATCTTCTCGAAATCAAAAGCAAGATTATCCCACACACCTCAGGACAATTTCCTCTCGGTCACGGTCGACATCTCATGTACAGCATCTCTCAGGCTACCCCATGATCTGACTGTAAACAAATACCTTGTCTACTCAGTGAACTCATTCCACAAACACAAGTTTCATCAACAAGGTATACAAACACAATGTCCAATCAGAGGGAAAAGGGGTATTTATTATCATCATTGCCCGTGTGTATAAGTGATTACCAAAACATTTTAATCGGTTCCGCCTCCTAATTGAGCGTGATAAGGAGAAGGGGGAAGGAACGAAGGACAAGGGAAGAGGAAGGAAGGGAAGGAGGGATACTCTTGAACAATTAATCAGCTACTGCGCGGTACATTCCGAGGTACCTGTTAAGACTCTGGCGCGCGCGCGCTGTGCGTTTACTGCCAGACCCTAGCAGACACAGGGGAAGGGAAAGGGGGAAAAGGAAAATAGGGCCACGGCGCTGTTCTTACTTATTCATTAAAAACAGAATTTTATCCGTAATAGGGAAAACTCATCTAATGCAATTTGGACCTAACTGTAACTTCCATACAATTCATACAGCTCGCTATCATATAATTTGACACACGTTTTTATCTAACAATCACAAACAATAAAATAGCTATCCGTAACCTATCAGACCACTTTTTATAATAAACCAATTCTAAACAGTATCTTTACACAATCAAACTAAAAAAATGCTAAATATCCGTGAACAACTATCAAACATACATTTCTTAAATCCTGATTACGTTTAATAAAGAGAATCAATAATTCTTTGAACATAAAATTCAATATTTCGCAATTATAAAAGTAAGAATGCATACAAAATAGATACTTATAAACTAACAACAAAACATCTATAAAATCACAAATAAAATGTAAACGTACCTTCTTGTGCAGAACACAAGTTACAAAATCACCAATCTCTGGGAACAAAATTAGCAAAAACGTCTTTACGGTTTCAGAGTCAGGAAAACAAAGAAAGATATTCGCGCCACAAACGAGGATATCAGAAACAAATTACTTATCAAATTAATACGCCTAAAACATAGTCCCTTCATTCCAAAGAAAATTCCCAATTTCTCTCCAAAAACAAACTATAGAAATATATGTATCAAAACGTTACATAACTTATGCAGACTATTATTCTCTTCAACCCTTATGAACAATGTGAATTTAAACAATACAATATAAGATGTTTGGTGGCTTGTTGACAGACCAGCTTTTTTGTTGGTCCAAGGGGACCATATCGTCTTTTGTTTCATCTTTATCGACCAAGGCCGAAGGCCGCGGTTGATAAATATGAGACAAAAGGCGATATGCTCCCCGAGGACCAACAACAAAGTGCTCATGGTCTGACAACAAGCTACCAAACATCGTTTTTGTCATCATTTTGGTTGTGCAACAAAATGCACAATAACCCACAGGGAGACGAATTTTTAGAATCCAACTCCGGGCCACAAAGCATCGTCACAGTAGCACGAGATAACACGTCAAACTTGTATGTGACGTCAAACGTAGCTTGTTGACGCTTTTCTTCCAGTCTGAAAATGTACAGAGCTGCGATCATACCTGTGAATTCAGTAAGTGTTGAGCATATTTCTTTTCTTTTAAGTGTTTATGACTTTTCGTTGTGGATTTTGCGATTACAGAGATAAGTTGCAAATTGACCATGAGTCGCCGCGGTAATTATCAACATTGATTGGGTCTTTGAGAGTGAATGCTTACAATCGTTGTCCTCGGAAACACAAATCCAAAGCCACGATGGTTCCACACATCAAACAATCAGCCTGATTGGCTTTTACTTTGACAATCCACGTTTCACATGAAAGCTCAAATCCATTCACCACCTCAAGTTATTGCATGGGGAACATGAGATTTATTTACCAGGTGTTTGTGAATGAAAACTCGTGAAAATGATGACAATAATCATTATCAATACGCCATGCATATTCATGAGCATTAGTCCTTTTTGCTGATCCTACAAGTCTCTTAAATATTGATGCCAGAGAAAGCACAGGGCGACCAATGACCTCTGCCACGGAAACGCCCCGGCACCTGCGATATCTCACGTGTGAGAAACATAACTAGCGTTGGCAGTGATAAGGACTGTACTGAGAAAAAGGGTGCGAAACCATGAAAGTCTCTTGCAAGGAATGGCACTACGCTCAGACGGACCATAAAACAACATTGTCCAGTCCAAGAACTAGAGACAAAGAAACAGAGAGAGAGAGACACACAGACACAGACAGACAGACAGACAGACAGACAGACAGACAGAATCTCATCCCGTTACACAAGTTTCTTTTAATCTACATGTAGATCAAGCCGAGAGGCAGTATTCATAAACTTACGGTGTTTTTAGTCTGGTGTCTGGTGTTAAAAATGTGTAAGTTTTATACCTTTGCTTGGCTAGAAAAATGAACTATTAATTATTTTGCAGTTGCATGTGAACGGTAATGATCGAAGCGTTGGACTGATTTTAGCTGTGCATCTGTAACTGTAAGACTTTAGATTTTGGATATTAGTGTTTATGAAAAACATGGAGAGTTCAAAGATGTCAGGTTTAGAGGTTATCACTTACTTCGAGTTATGAATGCTCGCGTCATGTTAGCTTACAGGTATGGCTTCTACAATTCTCCGTCGACAGAATGTTTCATATTGCTTCTGAAGTTGGGGCGGGGATGTAGCTCAGTCGGTAGCGCGCTGGATTTGTATCCAATTGGCCGCTGTCAGCGTGAGTTCGTCCCCACGTTCGGCGAGAGATTTATTTCTCAGAGTCAACTTTGTGTGCAGACTCTCCTCGGTGTCCGAACACCCCCGTGTGTACACGCAAGCACAAGACCAAGTGCGCACGAAAAAGATCCTGTAATCCATGTCAGAGTTCGGTAGGTTATAGAAACACGAAAATACCCAGCATGCTTCCTCTGAAAACGGCGTATGGCTGCCTAAAATAATGGCGGGGTAAAAAAAACGGTCATACACATGAAATTCCACTCGTGCAAAAAACATGAGTGTACGTGGGAATTTCAGTCCACGAACGCAGAAGAAGAAGAAGCTTCTGAAGTTATTGTGATTTGGCTTTTTGGTTTAGTTAATATTATACACAGCAACACAACTGTGATTTTGCAGAACCTGGTGCTTTTAGCATGCCTCCTCTATATATATGTACATCTTCTTCTTCTTCTTCTTCGTTCGTGGGCTGAAACTCCCACGTACACTCGTGTTTTTTTGCACGAGTGGAATTTTACGTGTATGACCGTTTTTTACCCCGCCATTTAGGCAGCCATACGCCGCTTTCGGAGGAAGCATGCTGGGTATTTTCGTGTTTCTATAACCCACCGAACTCTGACATGGATCACAGGCTCTTTTTCGTGCGCACTTGGTCTTGTGCTTGCGTGTACACACGGGGGTGTTCGGACACCGAGGAGAGTCTGCACACAAAGTTGACTCTGAGAAATAAATCTCTCGCCGAACGTGGGGACGAACTCACGCTGACAGCGGCCAACTGGATACAAATCCAGCGCGCTACCGACTGAGCTACGTCCCCGCCCATATATATGTACATAACATTGTTCACAATATTAGAGAGTTATGTCCATAACCTACTATTCTTGTTTCTTTATTCAGAGTTTTGGAACGTTAGCAACCCCCCGCGGGTTAGGGGGAGTCCCATATTGGTTGGGACGAGAAAGAATTTACCCGATGCTACCCAGCATGTCGTAAGAGGCGACTGACGGTTCTGTTTCTCCTTTTACCCTTGTTAAGTGTTTCTTGTATAGAATATAGTCAATGTTTGTAAAGATTTTAGTCAAGCAGTATGTAAGAAATGTTAAGTCCTTTGTACTTGAAACTTGCATTCTCCCAGTAAGGTAATACATTGTACTACGTTGCAAGCCCCTGGAACAATTTTTTGATTACTGCTTTTGTGAACAAGAAACAATTAACAAGTGGCTCTATCCCATCTCCCCCCTTTCCCCTATCCCATCTCCCCCCTTTCCCCGTCGCGATATAACCTTGAATGGTTGAAAACGACGTTAAACACCAAATAAAGAAAGAAAGGAACGTTAGCAGCTGTCTATCTGTTTTGGGATTACAGTATTTTGCGATCAGCGTGACCCAACCTAATCAGATCTCCTTGAATGAAACCTAATTCAGTAATTGTGGCTTTTGCCCACACACTTTTGTCACATTTGTTGCATTTGGTGGGCTGTTATACAAAGTACTGTTTGCATCATTATGCCTTCCAGTGCACGAGCCGAGCCGTTAATTTAGGTCAAGTTGACAGATGGCAACAAAATAGCACACAATCATATTTCTCATTCTTGCCTTGCTTTCAGCTGTTCAGTGTGTCACAGTCCCGGAGGAGAAGTGATAGTTAGTTATAAGAAGTCTTATATCGCGCGCGTATCTCCAGACTCGGACTCAAGGCGCAGGGATCTATTTATGCCGTGTGAGATGGAATTTTTTTACACAATACATCATGCATTATCGACCAGCAGATCGCAGCCATTTCGGCGCATATCCTATTTTCACGGCCTATTATTCCAAGTCACACGGGTATTTTGGTGGACATTTTTTTTATCTATGCCTATACAATTTTGCCAGGAAAGACCCTTTTGTCAATCGTGGGATCTTTAACGTGCACACCCCAATGTAAGTGTACACGAAGGGACCTCGGTTACTCGTCTCATCCGAAAGACTAGCACTTGAACCCACCACCTAGGTTAGGAAAGGGGGGAGAAAATTGCTAACGCCCTGACCCAGGGTCGAACTCGCAACCTCTCGCTTCCGAGCGCAAGTGCGTTACCACTCGGCCACCCAGTGAGGTGAGGTGCGTGGCGAACAGCATGAGACATAGACATCAAAACAAAACAAACGAAGAATGAAAAATAACAAACGAGAAAGAATAAACATTAACCAGACTTTGTTTACAAATTGAAGATAGAAAAAAAACCTACCTAAACCCAACCTAAGAGAGAAAAGCCTACGAAAAGAAATATCTAACGAAAGGAAAGAAAGATTTAATAAGAACATAGAAGTGTTAGCCTAATTACCTAAGAATCTTACCACATACCCTACTGCACATCCACACCTGCAGTCGCTGTCCTGCCCTGCACTGTACTTACATAGCTCACACACACGTCATTCACAAACCATTCAACCAAGACTATAAACTAATTCACGTGCATCCCGAATCTCTCGTCACATTAGCGTACTCTGACTCAGCACATTCATACCCAGTTCGTTCCTAAACACTAATAGTATGCTATGCTATGCTATGCTAACTTTCTATTTTCTGTCCCCAGTACTTATAGTGACTATTTTGGAACAAGGAAGGAAAGGAAAGGAAACACAGGTTTCTTTTATTTTGATGTACATGTAGATCAAGCTGAGAGGCAGTATCAATAAACTTAAAGTATTTTTTGTCTGGTGTCTGGTGTTAAAAATGTGTAAGTTTAATTTATACCTTTGCTTGGCTAGAAAATTAATGAGCTATTAGTTTGCAGCTGCATGTGAACGGCAATTAATGATCAAAGCATTAGACTGATTTTAGCTGTGCATCTGTAAGACTTTAGATTACACAGAGCTCTGAAAATGGACATGGAATATAATTTAGAGAATGGGAATTTTCCCTGCAAGTAATCATTTTGTACAATTATATTTTTTCTTGGTTCAGAAGACAGTGTATACAGGGCTCAGGTTTTTAGTTTTATCATCAGAGCAAAATCCTTCCAGGTCTTTGAAAATTGAAATATTTAGATTTCCTGTCGTAGAACTGTGAAAAGTACATTGATGATACTAATTCCCAATGTTCTGTTGAGGAAGAAGAAACGGCCTAGATGGGCGCGAGGCACTTACCCTAACATAAAACATTTGTTCGGTTACCGGAGTCTCTCAAGTATAAAAAGAATATACAAAGAAGCAGAAATGTCCAAGATATAGGACCCAAAACCAGGTATTATACTGCTGCTTCTTGCCTGACAAAACGACATGGAGTGGTTTGCAAAGGAACCTCAGTGGTTATAGGTATTTATACTTCTGGTTAGCAACGCTTTGAGGTACAACGTACCATGGATAAAAGATTTACCAACTTAATACATTTAATGAGACTCTTAAATTAAACACTTAGAAGACTGTTCTTCTCAAGGGCCACGTAAATTATTCACTTGGGAATAAACAAGATCTATACCGGCACGGTTGGTCTAGTGGTAAGGCGTCCGCCCCGTGATCGGGAGGTCGTGGGTTCGAACCCCGGCCGGGTCATACCAAAGACTTTAAAATTGTCAATCTAGTGGCTGCTCCGCCTGGCGTCTGGCATTATGGGGTTAGTGCTAGGACTGGTTGGTCCGGTGTCAGAATAATGTGACTGGGTGAGACATGAAGCCTGTGCTGCGACTTCTGTCTTGTGTGTGGCGCACGTTATATGTCAAAGCAGCACCGCCCTGATATGGCCCTTCGTGGTCGGCTGGGCGTTAAGCAAACAAACAAACAAACAAACAATTAAACAAGATCTATAACAAATATACACATTACAGGCATTCATGAAAACAAGAACACATCAATTACTGTTAAACAGCAAACTGTGAGTGTGCCAGTGTTGTGTTTGGTTTAATTTTTTAAGTTTAAGTTTTGAGCATGAAATTTACTCAGATGAGCGATAGAAACAAGTTTGTTTCTTCTTAAGTACGGAGGTTACTTAATGTGATAAAAGGACACCACTAGGTAAGTCAGATGTGTCCCTTATACTGTCAAACCTGTTATAACAACCCAAGGACCTACCAAAAGTGGTAGTTTATAGACAGGTGGTCGTTATAGAAGGTGAAAACAATCATCGTCTGGGATCCTCTTAGGTGGTCGTAATGGGCAAGTGGTCGTAATGGGCAGGTGGTCGCAATGGGCAGGTGGTCGCAATCGAGAGCTGGTCACCAGAGCCGTTTCAATTGTATGTATAAATTGCAGATGCTTTTTCATGAGAGGTATATTTCAGAGAATTTAGTACTATACAAGGAGGTGTCCTTTTATTGGAGTGACCTCACAGTGCAGGTAACAGTCAAACCTGTCTAAAAAGACCACCCAAGGGACCAACCCAAAGTGGTCGCTATATAGACAGGTCAGGTCGCTAATGGAAAGGTGAATTATATAGAAGAAAAACTCTTCTGGTATCTTTGTGAGCAGGTGGTTGGTTTGGAGAGGAGGTTGCAATTGTAGGTTTGACTGTACCAGTCTGTGCAGTTGCAGTACGTAATACACATGTAAACTGTGTACACTTGGTGTTGCCTTCCCAGTAAGGACTGCTGTCAGCTCCAAAATGTAGGTGTTATCAAATTAAAGTGAAGTGAGCCACAAGCAAGCAGTATACATGACGGTAACATGTTTCAAATCTTAACCTAGTTTTTCTTGGCTGGTGTGTGTGTAATTTTCATGTTTCGTCTTGGCGCTGCTATCGGGAGGGTAACTGAGTTGTGTTTTGGGCCTTTGGGGAAAATCAATAATGTCAGGAGCTCTGCTATCTTGTGCTGCCAGGAAAACTACGATTTACATTTCAGAGTTACACGCTGACTTGCTAGGATCACGCAGTAATGGGTACGGTAATTTGCTGATTGCAGGATATAATACTTCCTTGCACTCAAAGTTTTTCCTCCCTTCACTTACTGTGTAATTAAGTTTAATACTTCTTGGTATGCGGTGGTTAGGAATGTACTGTTTGTATGTTAGATGTCAGTATAATGGACAGTGGTTTATGTTTATAAATCTTCAATAGCATAAGTTGAGTTTTTAATTTTAAGGCATTGCAGATACGCTAACACAATTAGTGGGTGCTTTCTTTTCCTTCCTTTTTCTTCTTAGAAGGGGAAGCTAATGTTATATTATCATTAAAAAAAAATATGACAGCATTGTTTAATCGTTTGTAATATTTCCTCAAAAGTCTTGTTATTAATAAATATTTAGAATGCTCAGTGGTGGCTAATTGTTTCAGAGCAATACATGTGTAAGATCATGAATATATACATACATACATAGGGTATCCTTATGTGGGTGAATTTAACTACAAACAAACCAAGAGGTGTGCATGGTTTCCACATAGCCGGACATTCAAAAGCGGTCAGCAAGCAATAATTAGTAATTAATTCTTAGTAGTTAGCATGTGCCCAGCAGAGGCCTGATTTTCATGACTGTGATTCAAATTGCAGGCAGCGTTGACTTTGTGCTTGCGTAGTTGGTGTTGTTTGATGCCAGAATAGACCAGACATCGACAGTGTTCATTGTGGATTTGTGAAGATTATAATCTGAACATGCCAGCTTTGTCTTGTCAGACAAGTGACCGTTTGCACAGCTAGTTCATCTGCTGCACTGCACATTCAAATTTGAGAAACCATTTGGATTGTTATCAGAATATTTCTCGAATGTGCCTTATCACTCTTTGTGGGGATTAATTTTTAAAAATGTCTGGCTATGAGCCTTCCTTCTCTGTGTTGAAATTTATTTTAAGTCGTCTGAAAAAGTCATGGATGGGAAAGCTACAATACTCATGGATAAAACAAATCTTGGCAGGAGAGATGAACAGTTGAGTTTTGAATGGATGCATCAGTTGATAAGGATGAGCCTAGGGCGCTTGCTACTGACAGTTAAGCTTGATACATGTTACGTACCTGCTGTGTTGTATGAATTAATATCTTCGAAAAGTTGTACCCTAATGTGGAGACGTTGTCTTTTTCAATGAAAGACCTGAGGGAATACATTTTTTTCTTTACAATTTCATGCAAATTTTGTTCATTTTTCTCTCAGAAAATCAGATCATACAGAGTCTTGTCAGACTGGGAAGATTTGTTTGTAGAGCACTGGCCTGGAACGAGTCTTCTTCAGCAAATGCTGAATGGCTGAATAGTATTTTGCAGCGAAATTTTTTATTAATTGCATGCACTGAAATGTGTTGCCAGATGAAGCAGAGGACAGCACGGAACTCATTGCAGACCTGAAAAAACGTCTACAAGAGAATAGGAATGATATACAGGTGAGTCTTTCAAGTCCTGTACTCTATTTCTAGTCTGTAAATTAGAGTGATGATATTAAGAAGAAGAAGAATTTAATCCGCCATATAGCATAAGCCATTTGTATTTGACCTGGTGTGGAAACAATCATACATCCATACACTCCTTGCATTTACGATACAATAAAAAAAAATTAAAGTCCAAAAGGCTAACATTACTACAATAATGTTTGATGTTTATACAAAATAACACTGTGTTCAAGATCTATAAATGTTGTTGCTCTTGTTGAAATGACTTAAGTAAATTGGTCAGATGTGTGTGTGGAGCCTGTATGATTTTAAGTTAGATGTTAACTGCAATTAGGATTTTACTTAATTCTGTTTTCTGTGCTATTGATAGATATACTGTTTAGTTTTACAAATAGTCATTTATGTTTAGTAATAAATCGGTAAGATTGTAATACAGGAAAACATTGACATTGTGATTCATATAATAACAGAGAGCTCAGGCTAATAGTAAGCAAAAATACTAGTATGATGATTTGAAGGTTGTGTGTTTTATATGCGATCCAGATGTAAATTTTTCAATTTCACAATTTTTGTCTTTCATGCCCGCAGTGACAATGTGTTTTCAGTTTAGAATGTTCATCTTCTGCTGCTGGAATTTTCTTATAAACTTGATCAGTTGATTCCCAGTATCAGACAGAAGTTCTGCACATAATTTTAACTTTGGGTAGTGGTTAGAGTATTATAACTCAGGGTGGCTCATAGATAATACCAGTTTTGTAGCAATGTAGATCTGGTCTGTTTTAAAGTTATTCAAAGAACTTATGTCAAATAGGGACTTTAGAAAATTTCTCATCAAATTCTGTAACTTCTGCAGCACTAGCTGTCAGCTACAGAGAAAGCGAGAGAAAAATACTTTTAGAACTGTTGTGGCCAGTAGGCTTGCACAGTGCTGAAAGGTAAATGATAGGCTAAGGTGTCATCTCACTAGGGCGACAGCTTGTGCTGGCAACAGTCATTTTACTGGGACACCTGCTGCCTCCCCTTCCCTAAACACACTGTATGTCTGCCTGCCATGTTTCACACTCTCTTCCCCTCTCCCTCTCATTCACTCTCACAGATACAAGTTTACCTGTAATATACTGGTAAAGGGTTATTTCCACCACCAGTAATACATCCGCTTGCTAAGCTGCCTGTGATAGTGTTTCTCCACATGTGTGTTAGTGTGTGTGTATGTGTGTTACATCTGTTGGGTCTTAAAAGCCATCATTGATGAGTGTCTGTGTTTAGAGCTAAATGCTGTGGTGTGGTTCTGCGTGGGATTTCTGATGTCTGCTGAAAGCGAGAAGTATATATGGCGCAGTGATGGTGGTCAAAGTTTGAACTGGAATGATGTACGTTGCTATCCTGGAAGCCGCCTGTGGTTTTAATTATTTCTGTTCACACTTAGTTAACCTTTTTGGTGTCCTTGTTTGAGATCGGAGTCAGTGCAGTGATGGTGGTCAAAGTTTGAACTTGAATGATGTACGTTGCTCTCGTGGAAGCTGCCTGTGGTTTTAATTATTTCTGTTCACACATGATAACCTTTTGGTGTCCTTGTTTGAGATCCGAGTGACAAACAGTCCAATTATTAGTTCAAGGTCTGGTGTCACAGCTTTTGGGGTATAATTATCAAAAACCGTTGTCTTAATTTACAGAAAACAATTTCATAAACAAATTTCAAGTTTCCAGTTATAGAAGGGAAAAAAAAAGATTCTGGTGGGTCACCAATATCAGAAAAACTTTGAATGAAAATATATCTGTTCTAGTTTTCACATATCAGACCTTCTAAATTTTATCCTAGCTATTATTTCAGCACATAATTGTATCTGTCAGGCATCTAGGGTCATGGGGACTCATAAAACCCTGACTCACAATGTTTGTAATTGGTACTGTTTGTGTTTGTAATATGTACATGCACGGCCTCTAGCCTGTGGTAGCAGCTTGAATCCAAACTGCTTTTGGCAGACTTTCATCCAGACCTGCATAGTCATGTGAGATTTATTGTTCTCACGTTAAAACAAACTGTCAGCAAGACAAAGGGCAGATGTACGTCACGTGCAGTCATAACTGATCTGCGCAGTCAGTGCCTGTTTACAACAAAATGTCTACAACACTGATACTGTGTCTGTTGTGGTGATCCTCTGTGGTTAAAAGCAGAGTGTTAGAGGTTTATTTCCAAGTTGAAGTGGAGCGTACATAATACAGTGAATTGTTTTTGAGAGTGTAATATATGATCTGTTGAGTGACTCATCACTGCTTTCAGCATGGATGTAGATAATGTACTGTTTTGTCCCACAGAATCGTATTAATGAGCTTAATAGCTTAGCATGGAGAACTCGGTCATTCACATACGAGAAAGCCTGGCAAATCTTGTTGACTGTGGGATGAATGTATGAAACAACATAGGAGCATACCCAGGTTAAAGACATTTACTGACTTTGAAAAGCATTTTTTTTTTCATAGATTAATTTCATTTTATCGATGAGAGTGAAACACAAAGGAGAAGAGTCTGTAGTGTTATGAAAAACTGAATATGGAGATGACAGTGTTAGGAGTTTAACATTGTGTTAGCAGCTGGACAGTTGAATCAATTAAGGCCATGTTGTATCCTCGATTATTCAGTTACACGTGTGATGTGCATGTAGTCGCACACTTTCTTTATTTGGTGTTTAACGTCGTTTTCAACCACGAAGGTTATATCGCGACAGAGTCGCACACTACATATGGTCAGTTCAGATGGAAAATCACAATTTTCATGCTAACTTTTATTAGATAACTGGTGTCGTGACATTGAATATTCATATAAACAAATACACATAATAATATATGTGTATACCATCCTGATTCAGCCCTCAGATGAATCTCAATTTTATACGCCCTGGTCATGCAAAAAGTGAACACTTTACTGGACATGTTGAGAAGTCAATACTCCTGACCGTGACGAATAAAAGGTTACCTACATGAATCTGTGAAATATTCATCATCATGACTTGAATTCAAACAAGTGTTTTGTTCATCATGAAGACTACAGTTTTAAAGTGTTGCAAAATCCGGAAACCAGGATATGTCAGTCACACGTGCTAGTACGACGTACTGTGGAATTAATGAGGATCAGGACAGACTGCTGAGGGCTGTTGCGTGTCCAGTGTTTCATTATAATTTCATTTACGGTACGCGCTACAGCTGACCCTCGGCAAGAAAACTCTGACTGTTACTTTCAGAAAAAAACATGAAGATCATGGTCTTTGGGACCTACAAACTAAGTTCACCTTTGAACCTTCTGTGTCTCACAGTGTGTTTCTGAGTTCCCCCAAAAATGAGATGCGGCGGATCTGATGCTCTGGTTCGTTGTGGGTTTTGTACAGAGTGTGAACACTGTGTATTATGAATCATTAACTCTTACTCGTTGTAGTGTTCTTGCTTTAGTTGGAGTGCTGGTACTTCTCATACACCTCTTGAGTTCTCCGGAGAATGAGATGCGGCGGATCTGATGCTCTGGTTCGTTGTGGATTTTGTACAGAGTGTGAACACTGTGTATTATGAATCATTAACTCTTCCTGGTAGTGTGCTTGCTTCAGTTGGAGTGCTGGTACTTCTCATACACCTCTTGTGTGCCATGAAGATTATGCCTTGTGGATTGTCGGAGACTTCTTCAGCGTGTTACCCCTGTTGAAATATGGCTCAGAAAATCACTTTATGAGTGAGCAATTATCAGATTCTGCTGCTCCACACACAAAATGAGAGGATTCACTGAAGAAATGAAGATCCCTTTCCTGTTTTGTTTTCCCTGCTTGGGTAAGAACTGGGTTTTAACTTCAAGATCCGAGGTTGTTTTTTGGGGGGGGTTGTTGGTTTGTTTTTCCCAAACATTTTCTGTTGTGGTGCCTGGTGGTTTGCGAGTATCATGAATGACCATGATATTTCTGTGGCTACAGAAAAAGAACTGTAAATGAATATCTCAGTAGCACCATTTAAATTGGGTCAGGTTTGATGTAGAATTGTCTGAACAGTTGTGGAGGTGATGGTTGCAACAGACTATATTACTTTCCCGTATAAAAGACACATACACACAAAATTGAAACTGCACGTGAGAGGCAGAGATCATGTCATTTTATAAGGAACAGTTGTTTTAATTTTCATAATTAGCTGTATCGTAATCATTTCAGCCCTACAAAATGAATTGCTGGTTTTGCACTGTTTGGCTTCCCGTTAACATTATCAGCCCGGTAGACTGTACGTGTGCCTTCAAGAAAAACAGAATAATATTGAGGTCTTTTTCATCAGCCACGGAAGTGTCAGTGTATATGACAGTTAATTTCTTTTGGGCCTGGGTTTCTGTTTGGTTGTGGCTTTGTTTCTTTCAGTGACTGAATTTATTAGACTCTCGCTTTCTCCATCCTCTCAAACTGTTCTTTTGATCAGAGCCGGTATCCATGTCCTACCCCCAAGGCACAAGAAGAGAAAGGCGATAAACATCTGCAACTGATTGTGTACTGTAATAACAGTAACTGTGTCATAATCGTCATTCTTCTTTTAACTCACCCTTCCAGGTCATCCTTGCATATTGTTTGTGACAATAAATCCCCATCAGCCAAGCCAGAAAAGCATACATTGACAAATAGAAGGTCTCGAAGACGGGCATGCACATATGTCTTTAAAACAACAAACACTCATGCACATGCAGTACACAAGACATTTAAGGCCTCCATGCACGCTTTCACCTGACTCTTGAACAGTGGTGGCAGCAGTGAAGGCAGTAAACAGGTAATCTTCATTAGTCAGTAGAGGTAATTCAGGCAGTCCGAGAACAGCTTTAGAAAAGTCGAGCAGAAAGTTTTACTTTTAGCAAATGAGCAGTGGAAGTGCTTTACACCCTGTGTTTGATGTGTCATAAAACACCTCCGCATGGAAGGGGTTTTGCAGCCAGCGCAGTGAAGTTAAAGAGGGAACATTTTCTTGGCTCGCGTGGCAGCAAGCAGGATGTCTCCAGACTGTTTAAGGAGTATTTAATCACATATTCTTACTCCAATTCTTATGAATGCATTGACTTTAGTCCCACATGCTAGATGTCGAAAAACCTCTCAAATTACCTGCCCTTAGTAGGGTGGTAACCAAGCTAAAAGCGACGCCATAGCCGTTGCTATGGCCTGACCTTGCTCGGTTACCCATAACACCCTGCGCACCACGTGAGCGCCAGCATCCGTAATGTTCATTCTCGACTTTCGACAACACACGGTGGACGTGTCCGAATTTCGCTCTCACTTTTGGCCTTCACATGCCTGCTCGTCCGTGAGACTAGCCGGTTCTTGGGGGTCTACCTGTCCGTCTACCTTTTGGGTGAGATCTTTCCTTTTTACGTTTGGAAATGTAAAGGTTGATAGCTTTGTTCTGAACACGCACGCAGATAATTTTTGTTCTGGGTGACTGTTTTCGCCGGTCTTAAAATGGCCGACAACAAAGCTAAACTGAGTGCGAGACTGGAAGGCGACAAGGCTCTTAGCCCAGTTAAGAAAGCTAAAGCTAAGGGTAAAGCCAAGAGCGTTGATTTGCCTATTATGCGGCTAGAAGATCCGGCAAATAGCACTTCGTTTGATGTTCCTATCCCTCCGAGGACGGGTTCCGTTCGCTCACAGCTCGCGTCCCCTGATGGGGGTGAGGAGCCGGGGCCTTCAGCCCTGGGCTCGTTGAAGTCCGAATTGTTTGATTTTATTTCTCAACAGTTTGCGTCTCGCTCTGGGGTCCCTCCTCTGCCTCCGGCGGTAGGGGATCCTTCCTCCCTGGCTCGGCTGGGGTCGTCGTCGTCGTCGACTATGGCGACTCCTGCGGATGGGGGGGGGTGGCCGGGCGGCCATTTCTTCTGCGCACTTGCTTGGTGCACCTGACCAGTTCGGGCCTTCCCTCTCTGCCTCTGGTAGTGCTGCGGTTGCGCTCGAACACTCTCTCCGTAAGGAGAGGGGGTCTGCTTCCTCTCTTTCTCTTCCCGCTCAGCTTGCTTTTAGCAACACTGCAGTGGGAAGTCAGCTCTCTCCCCTTGCGGGAGAGGGAGAGAGGGGGCATGGTAAGTCACAGCCTGGGTTTGGTCCCACCTTGTCCCACTGGGGGCAGGGGGCTGTGTCAGCTTCTCACTCTTTCCCACCCACTGGGCGGGACTGGGTGGGGGCTGGTGTAGCGGCTCACCCTTTCTCGCCCGCCGGGCATGATCGGGTGTCCGCTGTTGGACTGGCGTCTCAGTCAGTGCCGCTATTGTCCACTGCTAGCAGCCGCCCCTCTCCCCAGCAGGGGTGGTGGGGTGGTGGGGCAACGGGACTACAGCAGGTTGACGGGTGGGGGCGGCCTTTCACGGTCTCGACTCTCACTCAGTCTTACCCCTCGCAGGGTTCGCTTGCTGCAGCTACGAGCCAACTCCCACCGCTTGCAGCGGGCGGGGTAGCTCAGACTGGCCAGACCGGTTTTGACTGTTGGGGCCAAGCGCCCGGTCATCGGTCTACCAACAATGGGCCTGGCGCGGCTTTGTCGGGTGGCCCCCTCCCCCCGCCTTCTTGGCGGGCCTCTGTGCCTACTGTCTACCCTTCTACCCCAGTGGGGCAGGGGGGGGATGGTGGGTGGCAAGCGGGATCGGGTCACGCTTTTGTTGCTCCTGTGTCCCCTCCTGTGTACAGTGATACTGTAGAGGCTGGGGATTCGGATTCTTCTGTGGAAGATGAGGAGTTTGTAGCCTTGCCTTTTGGCTTTAGGCAAGCCATGAGAAGAGCGGCTTGTGTGGCAGCTCGTTACTTTCCGGAGGGGGTGGTGGATTCAGGACAGGATGTCTCTTTTCCACCATCCGCGGCGAATGATTTTCGGCCTTCGCAGGAGAGTTCACAATCGTTTCGTTTTGTGGAATCGCCTGCCGTGGCTTATCACATGTCGCAACTTTTGGCTCGACCGGCCCCTCAGGGCAGCGGTCTGTCGCCAACTCCTTTCCCTTTGTTGCATGCTCATGATACAGCGCCTGCTTCAGCCGATCCATGGCTAGCGTCTAACGCGCAGGCCACTGCTTTTTCGCCGTTAGTGCAGAAAAAGCTGGACTGGAACGTGAAGTCAAGGAACTTTGTTCAGACTTTTGCTTTGCCGAGGGCAACTTTGCCAATTCCGCCGGAGTTGCTTGCCTTGTTGCCAAAGCAACCTTCTGCTAAGGAAGGGGTCTCGTTCTCGGACGCTTCTCTCTCCTCTCTGGAGGAGATTGGGCGTCTTGATCTTGAATTGGCTTCTATGGCAGAGTCTTTGCTCCGAGCTCTTACTCGAGCTGTTGCTGGCTCTTTGGAGCCATTTAGACTCAGGGAAGACGCCTCAGCCAGTGACATCTCCATACTTCTTGCTGCTTTGGGGATGGTGAATTCTGAGAGGATGAGCATTTCAGCGAGGCTGTATGCTCATGCTGTCTTTTCACGGCGTGATTTGCTGCTTTCTCAAGCAGGTTTTTCCCAGCAGTCCACTGTGGACTCGCTTCGTTCCTCGCCTTTTGTTGAGGGCTCTCTCCTGGGTAGAGTAGCCCTGGATGCAAGGCAGCGGGAAGTTCAGGAGGCTAAAGACAGACATCTCGTTGGGATTTCGTTTAAAGTCCCAAAGAAATCTCAGTCTTCTTCTAGGCCTTTCTGGAGCAAGAAGCCGCCCAACGCCTCTCGTCCTAAGGAACAGGGAGATAAGGGCGCACCAGCTAAGGGTGCTCCTTATCCTAAGAAACCCTCGTTCGGGAAGGGGAGGGGTGGGGCTCGAAAGCCCTCCCCCCAATGAGGCTCTCCCGATCACATCACCCCTGTTCCCCCCACTTTTGTGGTGGCGGGGGGCCCCACCAGGGCCATTTCCATGTGGCAGGCGTTAGTGCACAGCCAATGGATTTTGCGGGTGGTGCGATCGGGATTCCGGCTGCTGTGGGAGGGGGAAAAGGCTCCCTTGACCAGGGTTCCTCCTCCCTTTCGTTTTCCGGCCAGCCAAGAGGCCAGAGTGGCCATAGAGACGGAGGTCAGGTCTCTTTTGGCCAAAGAGGCTATAGAAGAGATTGTGGATCACTCCTCGCCGGGGTTTTACGGACGCCTGTTTGTTGTGCCCAAGGCGTCGGGCCGCTGGAGGCCTGTTCTCGATCTTTCGGTCTTGAACAAGTTTCTTCGGAAGATCAAGTTTCGTATGGAAACACCAGCTTCGGTCAGGGAGGCCCTACGCCGGGGAGATTGGGTGACTTCGGTGGATTTGACGGACGCCTACTTTCATATCCTTATGTATCAAGTGGACAGAAAGTGGCTCCGGTTCCGCTGGGGTCATCGGATCTTTCAATTCAGGGCTCTGCCCTTCGGGCTGTCCCTGGCCCCGTGGGTTTTCACTTTGGTGATCAGGCAGTTGGCCGCGCTGATCAGGCAAAGAGGTATTCGTCTACGGACGTACCTCGACGACTGGTTGATTCTGAGTCAGAGTCAATCAGTGTGCCACTTGAACACTCAGGTGGTGTTGAACCGGGCTCTGAGCCTGGGGTTCTCTGTGAACCAAGCGAAGTCGGAATTGACTCCCTCGCAGAGGTTTGTTTACCTCGGTATGGCGTTCGACACTGTCGCTTGGACGGTCCGGCCTACGCAGGAGAGGATTCAGAAGCTTCATGCTCTCATTTTGGCTGTGGCTGGCAGCCAGCAAGCTTCGGTGAGGGTCCTTACCTCGATTCTGGGCCAAATGGAATCTATGGCAACTCTGGTTCCCTTAGGAAGGGTGTACAAGAGGCCTTTCCAGGCTGCGCTCAGCTCTCTCTGGGAGCCGGCTTCGCAGGATTGGGACAAAATCGTCTCCACGCAGGGATGGTTCAGTCACGCGACTGCTCGGTGGTTGGACCTAGACTGGATCTCTCAGGGGGTCCCCATCTCTCTGCCCCCTCCGGACATAGACCTGTTTACAGATGCGTCTATGGCTGGGTGGGGGGCTCACATCGGAGGCCAGGCGGCCTCCGGTCTTTGGACTCAGGCCCAGCGTCTTTGGCATATCAATCGCCTGGAGTTGGAGGCGGTTTCCCTCGGTTTGCTTGCGTTTCTCCCTCTGGTGGGCGGCAGACATGTCCGGTTGCACACGGACAATACCACTGTCGCTGCCTACATCAACAAGCAGGGAGGAGCTCGGTCGTTTTCCCTGTCAGACAGGGCGTGCGAGGTTCTGGTGTGGTGCCACTCGCATCGGATCATGATCTCAGCAGAGTTTCTGCCGGGCAAGCTCAACGCTCTGGCGGATGCGCTCAGCAGGTCCTCTCAGGTGTTGCACACCGAATGGACGATCACTCATGGGGCGCTCCAACGCCTGTGGGCACAGGTGGAGAAGCCCATGATCGATCTATTCGCAACGAGGTTTTCAAAGAGACTTCCCATTTTCGTGTCTCCCTTTCCGGACACGGAAGCTTGGGCGAGCAATGCGTTGGAGATCTCGTGGAGCGGCCTTCAGGCCTACGCTTATCCTCCCTTTCCTCTGCTCAGCAGAGTGGTGAGGAAAGCCGAGCTGGATCGTCCGGAGCTCCTGCTGCTGGTAGCCCCCTGGTGGCCTTCCCAGCAGTGGTTTCCAGATCTGCTGTTGTTGGCAAAAGGAGTTCCGATCCCTCTAAATCTAGTGCGGGGAGAGCTCGTTCAGCCAAGGACAGGCATCCCGCACAGAGACCCGCAGGCCCTGCGCCTACACGTTTGGAGACTGTGAGGTCGGAACTGCGGAAATCTGGCGCTTCAGACGCTACGCTGGATTTGGTTTTTAAGGCGCATAGGTCCTCGACTGCGTCTGTGTATGCTTGCCATTGGGCTGCCTGGGCCAAGTGGTGTAGGGAGGCGGGGGTCAATGCTGTGGCCCCGCGCTCGTTACAGGTGGCAAATCATCTTCCTTTTTTGTCGGCTCAGGGCAGTTCGGCCTCTGCTCTGAGAGTCCGACGTTCTGCTATATCGGCTACTCTGAGACAGATAGGCAGATTGATTAACGTTAACGGAGTGATTGCTAGTGTGATCAAAGGGGCCGCTCTCCAGGAAGCGCAGAGACGGACCTCTGTCCCGGCATGGGACTTATTTTTGGTTTTAGAATATTTGCGTTCTGCGGCGTTTGAGCCTTTGCAGGCTGCTAGCCTGACTGAGTTAACACGCAAGACGGTTTTTCTGCTTCTTCTGGCTACTGCTCGGCGAGGCAGTGAGATACATGCCTTGTCGGGTTTGTCGGAAGACATCGCGTTTGAGCGAGATGGTTCAATGTCGCTTCATTTCCGGCCTGGGTTTCTCGCGAAAAATCAAAAGCCAGGCCAATCCCCGCCCGTGGTCCGAGTCCCCCCGCTTGGGACTATTCTAGCTTCGCACGATCCGGACTTAGCTAACTGCCCAGTTAGGGCCTTGAAGTCTTACTTGGCTCGCACTCAGTTGGTTAGGGCCAAAAGCCAAAAACTTTTGTTCATTTCATTGAACACGAAATATGACAGGGACATATCAAAATTGACCCTTACAAGATGGGTAGCAACCCTCATTAGACGAGCATATGAGTGGTGGCTCTCTCAGGAGAGGGGGGGGCGTTCAGTCCTTCCTCTGACATCAGCTCGAGTACATGAGGCCAGAGCCTGGGCGTCCTCTGTGGCCGTCTTACGTTCAGGGCGATTAAGCGATGTCTTGCAGACAGCTTACTGGAAGTCAGACGATGTCTTCATCAGCTTCTACCTTCGTGACATCTCTTGCACGCGACTGGATGGCTCCAGTGCTTTGCCGGCTTTGGTGGCTGCAGGGCAGGTGCTTGCAAGGACATAAGTAAGTTCCCTCCGCCTTTAGGAGGAATCTGCATTCATAAGAATTGGAGTAAGAATATGTGATTAAATCGAAAATTTTTAATTAAATTTTGATTTAATATAATATACTTACCCAATTCTTATAGTTAATACCCTCCCATCCGTCCCCGCTGGATTATGTCCTTGGGGGTTTGTTTGACTAATAGTCTCGAATGAACATTACGGATGCTGGCGCTCACGTGGTGCGCAGGGTGTTATGGGTAACCGAGCAAGGTCAGGCCATAGCAACGGCTATGGCGTCGCTTTTAGCTTGGTTACCACCCTACTAAGGGCAGGTAATTTGAGAGGTTTTTCGACATCTAGCATGTGGGACTAAAGTCAATGCATTCATAAGAATTGGGTAAGTATATTATATTAAATCAAAATTTAATTAAAAATTTTCGATTATTAAGCTGTGAGAGAGCTGAATGATGGCAGCAATAGAAGAAGAGCTTTAGCAAAGCAGCAGCAATAAAGCTGCTTGGGGGCATGATAGCAGTAGTGCAGCTTGCAGCAGCTGCATGGAGACACAACGCACCAGGTTTGTCTTCAACCTTTTGTTTCTTCCCCTCTCAAGAAATATGAACAGTCCAGGCAAGAACTGGAGGCCAAATTATTGGGCCTAGAGGAAGGGGAAGAGCGGTCAGAGACGACGGATAGCCTGCACTTTGTCAAAGACACTCTTCAAGGTCTTAGAGATGAAGAGAAGCGACTCAAAGGTCAGTGAGTTGTTATTGTAATCCTCGATACGAGTGACTTGCAGAGGACGTTGACCTTTGTAAGCGCATTGGATGAGAACGTAATGACGGTCTGTTAGATGACAAAAGCCAAACTTTCTTTGAAACGTTCTGGCTTTGCCAGTGCATGTCATTTGTTTTTTTGTGTTTTGTTCTTCATTTTTAATTTTCCATGTCATCTTTTAGTTTTGTTGTATTTGTTCTTTGTAATTAATACGCATATTTTAAATACAGATGCAGGAGCATGTATCAGTCTGTATTCTATAATAGAGTGTTATATGCTTGTGTTTTAACATAAAGTACAAACGTAACCATGTCACGGACAAGTGACAGCTGGCAAAATTAATACATGAACCAACCCACAGTTGCAAATGTTTTAACATTTCTGTGAATTTAGTTTTCTTCAATAGATGAATTCCAAAAATAACTCTGTCAGGTTTGTATGGGTTGTGGGAGAGTGACCTTTTCTTGCAAAACTTTGTACAAACATTGGAGGGGCCAATCACTAGCGAGGGGAGCGTCTCAAACACGTGGAAGCATTGGTTTTGCAAGAAAAGGTCACTCTTCCACAACATATACAAACTTAACGCAGTTATTTCCGAAAATCGTCTATTCCGGGTTATCTCAATTTTTTTAATGTCATCTTCAGGCAACCTTTTCCACGTCAGCCCGAGAGAGGAAAAGCTTGAAAAAGCCAAGCTTCTGGCAGAGCAGAGGGCAACTGATGAACAACTGCGCAGGGAAGAAGAAGAGAAAAGCGCGGCACAGGAGCGAACGAAACGACGAGAGAA
>NC_090251.1:45314045-45394045 GCF_037325665.1 Littorina saxatilis | reverse complement strand
TGTGCACTATCACAATCAAGTTGTCTGTCCTGTAAGGTGTATATACCACAGCTGTCTCGCAATATGTGTGCACTATCACAATCAAGTTGTCTGTCCTGTAAGGTGTATATACCACAGCTGTCTCGCAATATGTGTGCACTATCACAATCAAGTTGTCTGTCCTGTAAGGTGTATATACCACAGCTGTCTCGCAATATGTGTGCACTATCACAATCAAGTTGTCTGTCCTGTAAGGTGTATATACCACAGCTGTCTCGCAATATGTGTGCACTATCACAATCAAGTTGTCTGTCCTGTAAGGTGTATATACCACAGCTGTCTCGCAATATGTGTGCACTATCACAATCAAGTTGTCTGTCCTGTAAGGTGTATGTACCACAGCTGTCTCGCAATATGTGTGCACTATCACAATCAAGTTGTCTGTCCTGTAAGGTGTATGTACCACAGCTGTCTAATAATCATGGTTGGTATTTCCTTACATTCTAGGAGAGGAGGGGCAGGTGTGGGAAAGAGAGTAGCTCTTCAAACCTCCTCCACCCCCTACCCTTCCCTTTGACAAACAAAAAACATAGAAGAGAAGGAAATTACAGATACGTGAGCGTAGAGTAGATCACATGTTTCATATCAAACTTTGTATCCTCCTCACACCACAAAAACAAACAATAAAAAAAGAGGAGGAAATGATAAATACATGATCATATAATATTTGAGTAGCTTAGTGTTTGAAACAAACGTTTGTATTTCCTTGTTTTCTAGGAGATAAGAGCAACATGTCAGAAACAGTGTAGGTGTTTGCTCCCACCTCTATCCTCCTGACCCAGAAAAAAAATGATTAAAAAAATAAGAAATGCATGAGTGCATGATAAATGGAAAGAATAACAATTATGTATGCTAAAGCAAGTCAGACAGCCTCTGAAACATCTTTATATCTTTTGTTTCAGCATTCAAGTACCAGTCTGACTGATCAAATGTTTTACTTAAAAGTCCGGCCACTAAAACATCTTCATGTTCTCTTTTGCTTCAGCATTCAAGTAACAGTCAGACTGATCAAATGTTTTTGTTGAAAGTCCGCCCACTAACACATCTTTATGTTCTTTGTTGCTTCAGCATTCAAGTACCAGTCAGACTGATCAAATGTTTTTGTTGAAAGTCCGACCACTAAAACATCTTCATGTTCTCTTTTGCTTCAGCATTCAAGTAACAGTCAGACTGATCAAATGTTTTTGTTGAAAGTCCGCCCACTAACACATCTTTATGTTCTTTGTTGCTTCAGCATTCAAGTACCAGTCTGACTGATCAAATGTTTTACTTAAAAGTCCGGCCACTAAAACATCTTCATGTTCTCTTTTGCTTCAGCATTCAAGTAACAGTCAGACTGATCAAATGTTTTTGTTGAAAGTCCGCCCACTAACACATCTTTATGTTCTTTGTTGCTTCAGCATTCAAGTACAAGCGGGACTCGGACCAGACGTTCACAATGAAGATTGCCAAGCTAAACTTTCACTCCATCAAGAAAAAGTCCTCTAGAATGAGAGGTCGTCTCACCACCAATCTTGGCATTGGTCTGCAGGTCTGTCTGGTCATTCTTTCTGGCGGTCCTGTTTGTCTGCCTGTCTGGCAGATATGTCTGTCTGTCTGTCTGTCTGTCTGTCTGTCTGTCTGTCTGTCTGTCTCTCTCTCTCTCTCTCTCTCTCTCTCTCTCTCTCTCTGTCTCTCTCTGTCTCTCTCTCTCTCTCTCTCTCTCTCTCTGTCTCTCTCTGTTTCTCTGTCTCTCTCTCTGTCTGTCTGTCTCTGTCTGTCTCTGTCTCTCTCTCTATCTCTCTCTCTCTCTCTCTCATTCCTCCCTCTCTCTCTCTCTCTGTCTCTGTCTGTCTCTCTCTCTGTCTGTCTGTCTCTCTCTCTTTCTCTGTCTCTCTCTGTCTGTCTGTCTGTCTCTCTCTCTCTCTCTCTTTCTCTGTCTCTCTCTCTCTTTCTCTCTCTCTCTCATTCCCCCCTCTCTCTGTCTCTCTCTGTCTCTCTCTCTCTCTCTCTCTCTCTCTGTCTCTCTCTCTCTCTTTCTCTCTCTCATTCCCCCCTCTCTCTGTTTCTCTGTCTCTCTGTCTGTCTGTCTCTTTCTCTCTCTCTCTCTCTCTCTCTCTCTCTCTCTCTCTCTCTCTCTCATTCCCCCCTCTCTCTGTCTCTGTCTCTCTCTCTCTCTCTCTCTCTCTCTCTCTCTCTCTCTCTCTCTCTCTCTCTCTCTCTCTCTCTCTCTCATTCCCCCCCCTCTCTGTCTGTCTGAAAACAGAAATTCTATCTGGAAAATACAGACCCCCTCTTGTTTAACTTCTTTATTTTATGAGGTTTCTTCTTTTCTTTTCAGCTACGTGATGAGAATTTTGAATATGAAGAGGCTCGCTTCCGTTCAGCAGAGAAAGCTGTGAAGATTCTACTAAGAAATGTCATGAGTTACTTGGATGGTTTGCAGGTTAGAACATTTTGATTGGTAATAGTCTTGGTTGTCGCTTTGGCATGTTTTGGATCATCCACAATGTCGTTGACGTGAGATGAATGTATATTTTATTGGGGGGGGTGGTTAAATTTAATAATTTAGGTTGCATTACTTTCCTTGTACTGCTGCAGGTGTTATAAAGCTTCCTGGTGTTTTATTATTATCAATGTTTAGTTGCATGAGATGGTGTTGTTCGGTTGTTGTTGTTTTTGTTTTTTTACATTTAGTCAAGTTTTGACTAAATGTTTTAACATAGAGGGGGGAATCGAGACGAGGGTCGTGGTGTATGTGTGTCTGTCTGTCTGTCTGTGTGTGTGTGTAGAGCGATTCAGACTAAACTACTGGACCGATCTTTATGAAATTTGACATGAGAGTTCCTGGGTATGATATCCTCAGACGTTTTTTTCATTTTTTTGATAAATGTCTTTGATGACATCATATCCGGCTTTTCGTGAAAGTTGAGGCGGCACTGTCACGCTCTCATTTTTCAACCAAATTGGTTGAAATTTTGGTCAAGTAATCTCCGACGAAGCCCGGACTTCGGTATTGCATTTCAGCTTGGTGGCTTAAAAATTAATTAATGACTTTGGTCATTAAAAATCTGAAAATTGTAAAAAAATTATTTTTTTTATAAAACGATCCAAATTTACGTTCATCTTATTCTCCATCATTTTCTGATTCCAAAAACATATAAATATGTTATATTTGGATTAAAAACAAGCTCTGAAAATTAAAAATATAAAAATTATGATCAAAATTAAATTTTCGAAATCAATTTAAAAACACTTTCATCTTATTCCTTGTCGGTTCCTGATTCCAAAAACATATAGATATGATATGTTTGGATTGAAAACACGCTCAGAAAGTTAAAACGAAGAGAGGTACAGAAAAGCGTGCTATCCTTCTCAGCGCAACTACTACCCCGCTCTTCTTGTCAATTTCACTGCCTTTGCCATGAGCGGTGGACTGACGATGCTACGAGTATACGGTCTTGCTGCGTTGCATTGTGTTCAGTTTCATTCTGTGAGTTCGACAGCTACTTGACTAAATGTTGTATTTTCGCCTTACGCGACTTGTTATTGTTTTTTTATTCTCTTTTTGGGTGTTTTTGTTGTTGTTCTTCGTTGTTAGTGTGTTGTTGTTGTTTTGTTTTTTCCTGTTGTCAAGCTTGATAACTACATTTTTTCCTTTATATTGTTTTGACAGGAAGTGATTACTTGTCAAGAGAATCTGGCAGCAGACATTTCAGATTATTACGGAGAGAAAACCTGCCAGGAAGCAACACGATATCTGACCGTCCACCGAACTCTACTGTCACACTACAAAACACTGGTTAGTTTATTGTTTGTTGTGCATGTGTGTGTGTGGGGGGGGGGGTTAGCTCACATTCAAAAGAGATGCAAAAAGAGTTGTGTCCCTAATGGTTTAACCGTGAGGGCGTTAAAAAAATGTATCATCATCGTTGTGTCAGGAAGAAAAAAACCACCTTTAGTGCTGAAGACTCAGTGCTAATATCAACAGACCTGTTCTGCTCTTCATTGGCTGCAAATATTCTGTGACTATTCTTTGCCTTTATTGTCAGAACCTCCACAGCATAAAAATTTGAACCCAAAGCCCTAAAAAATGTTAGTTGACAACATGTTTAATCTCTCTTTCTTTCTTCCGGGGTGAGAGAAAAGACACTGTTCTTCTGGACGGGTTTGAGATAACTCTGAAGGCGATTACTTAGTAACCCTTAATTTTGTTACTTTAGTCGGCTAAAAGTTAACACCTGTTCCACCATCCTACTGAGTTTCAAATGA
Organism: Littorina saxatilis; assembly: GCF_037325665.1. Classification (NCBI taxonomy): domain Eukaryota; kingdom Metazoa; phylum Mollusca; class Gastropoda; order Littorinimorpha; family Littorinidae; genus Littorina; species Littorina saxatilis. The sequence continues at coordinate 45,389,755 of NC_090251.1, read as the reverse complement.
ACAATGCACAAGGGTACAGATACAGTTTAGCTGTTTGTGACACAACTGCTATGTACATTTTAGCCAGCCTTTAGGTAAGAGGTGATACAGCACTGTGGTAGCTCCAAAGTAGGTTAAGGATGAAGTTTTAAACAAATTTGAATAATATTATTGTACGTGTGTGTGTGTGTGTGTTTATATGTTTGTGTGTGTGTACTGATGCATTCATTCATGCGTGTGTGTACAGACAGATACAGTGGAGGCCCTTGTGATAATTCCCCTCAACAAACTGGTGGCCATGCTGAACGGTCCCAACAACGTCATTGACAAACGCTTCGACAAGCTACTCGACTACAACAACCTGTTGGGGAGGGACAAAGACGAAAAGGTAAGTGAACAGCAAGATACAGTTGAACCTGTCTTTTATGTAGACAGGTGGTCGCTATGAAAAGGTGAAGTATATATAAGAAAGAAAAACACATAAATCGGGGTGATAAAAACACGACGCCATTTGTCGTAGCTCGTCTCGGCAAAAAAGGAAGATGGAGGATGATGCAATATCCATCCAGCAATGGGATTATAAAGTATGAAATGACATGAAATTACTATGACTGCTAATCCAGATTTTGTTGAGAGTCGGGAGGGGCATGTTTGTTTGTTTGTTTGTTTGTTTGCTTAACGCCCAGCCGACCATGAAGGGCCATATCAGGGCGGTGCTGCTTTGACATTTAACGTGCGCCACACACAAGACAGACGTCGCAGCACAGGCTTCATGTCTCACCCAGTCACATTATTCTGACACCGGACCAACCAGTCCTGGCACTAACCCCATAATGCCAGACGGAGCAGCCACTAGATTGCCAATTTTAAAGTCTTAGGTATGACCCGGCCGGGGTTCGAACCCACGACCTCCCGATCACGGGGCGGACGCCTTACCACTAGGCCAACCGTGCTGGACGGGAGGGGCATGTTGCAGCCTCATGCAATGACATACAGTAGAACTCCCCTGTAAAGACCTCCAAGAATCTGAGAAAATGAGGTCTTAAAAAGGAGGGAGACTTAAAATGGGGGTACATTTTCAAAGGTTATAAACAAAAGATCTCAAAAACAGGGTCTTAAACGGGAGTGAAATTTAAAATGGGGGTGGGGGGTGGTCTTATTGTGATAGGGTGGAGTGGAAGGGGGAAATAGGCCAGGAAGCATAAATGAGACGCCAAGACAGAGGTTGCGATAACGTGACTTTTAATTAACGTACACTAGAAAGCACATCAGAAAGCAGTGTAGTTCCTTCCTCAAGATACAGCCGCACACAACTCGTCGGAACTCGAATTACGATCCCGGTCGAAAGTCACCTCGCTGATATAAACCCAGCTCTAAAACGTTTCTCACACACACACAGTCTCTCTAGACAATCCTCGAATCACTCCTTCGCCAAAATAAACGTTATAATGGCTCAGCTACACTCCTTACATTAACACAGTAATCGTTCAATCAAAAGTTAAACAGCACAAATCCAAGCCGATACGCACACTGAAACACGTCCTCTCACTTAGAAATCACACCGGGTACTGTCCTAGCCCACGCTATCATTCTGAGGCTCACGCGCGCACCCGTTCAAACAATCAACCAATAAGAAACCAGCCTCCCTACACACCTAAAATTAGCTACAACACACAATAATCCTAGCGGGAGACACAACTTGGGTCAGGGGAAGATAATAGACAGGGAGTAAAAGAGAGGGACAACAGTACGTGAAATTGCCACACGGCTACATTATAATAATGTTAAGGGTATTTACATGGCGCAAATCCTAATATTATAGTTATAAGCCCTTTCCAATCAATCTTCATTGTGATAATCTTCAGTACAGCAACAATACACATTTGAAGAATCTTCAAATAAATAAAAGCACAATCACGAGGGTTTCACTGTACTCAGTCTATTCCATCTGACCCCTATGCCTTCCAGCTGGTGCAAGCAGCCAAGAAGGACTACGAGGCGCTGAACGCTCAACTTCTCGACGAGCTGCCCAGCCTGTACCAGCTGATCATGACGCTGATGAAACACTGCATGGCCGCCTACATCCGGTCGCAGCGAGACTTCATGGACCACGCTCTCAAGGAGAACTGCATCTTGCTGGAGGTAGGATGTGTGCTGAGACTTTCATGGGGAGATGATTGAGGAATGTTGATTGGTGTTTGCAAGTGGAAAAAGGACTGCTTACAATTTTGGCAGGGTTTGTATAGGTGCTTAGACGGGCGCAATGGCTTTGTGGTAAGACACTGGCCAGCGGAAGGTCGTGGGTTCGAATCCCGGCCGCGCCTGGCGGGTTAAGGTGGAGATTTTTCCTATCTCCCAGGTCAACTTATGTGCAGACCTGCTAGTGCCTTATCCCCCTTCGTGTGTACACGCAAGCACAAGACCAAGTGCGCACGGAAAAGATCCTGTAATCCATGTCGGAGTTCGGTGGCTTATAGAAACACAAAAATACCCAGCATGCTTCCTCCGAAAGCGACGTATGGCTGCCTAAATGGCTGGGTAAAAACGGTCATACACGTAAAAATCCACTCGTGCAAAAACACAAGTGTACATGGGAGTTTCACCCCACAAACGCAGAAGAAGTATAGGTGCTTGAAATCCTTGAAAGTGCTTGGATTTGAAGGGGTCAATTTCAAGTCATTGAGATTCCTTACAGTCCCTTCAATCATTGAAATGTGTGTGGGGGGAGACCAAAAAAAGTGTCTGTTTGATGCCCCTCACACTTCATCGTCAACTGGAAGTGTTACATTGCCCGCTTTAAAGGAAAGAGGGTGCTTGATATTTTTTTTCAGAAGGTCTTGAGAGACCTGAAAAAATCTTTGAATTTTAGGAGAAAAAAATCTGTACGAACCCTGCTTTGGACGATTGACAAAACTTTATAGCCATTTCGGCAAATTTGATGACATTTTAAGCCTTTTTTGGCCAAAAAAATGTTGTCATTTCGGCAAAACTGATGAAACTTCAAGGCCATTTTGGCAAATTTGCTGGAGAAAATCTATCATAGTAATTAACTTTCCTTGGTCCGTCTTTATACAACTAAAATTTGGTTTTGTGGAAGGTGAGATCTTGATAGTATGTCTCCTAGTGTGAGTGTCATGTGTATGTGCAAGAATACATGCTTGTGCATTTGCGTGTGTGTGTGTGTGTGTGTGTGTGTGTGATGCATGTTTGCGTAAATGCGTGTCTGTATCTGTGTTAATACATGTATGTTTGTTGAAGCCTGTGATACCAATTGTTTAGCTTGTTAATTATGTGTCTGTGTCAATAGGTTGATGTGTTGTTATCAAAACTTCAAGCTGTCTACTTTCAGTTTGTTCCACAGTGCCTGTATCAATCTTATCACAAAATGCAGTCTTTTGATATGACTGGTTTGTTTGTTGTTTTCCCATGGTTTATTTCTCAACAGGCACATTTTATAGCATTAATTTATGAAAGTTAAGATAAGGAGAACTATTGTGGTTTTCATTTCAACAGGCACATCTCATAGCATTTAGGAAAGATAAGATAAGCAGAACTATTGTGGTTTTCAGAGAATTCAGCAACTTCAGCAGGTAACGAGGATGAAGATTGTGAGCTTTTCAGTGACAGTACTGACCAACCTTTTCTACCTCAGCTCAAGTCTGTCCTGATTTTCTGTTCGCATTACTTTCCTCTCCTCCAAGCCCCCTCCCCCCCCCCCCCCCCTCCCACCTCAAGGCCATGTCCCAGTTTTTGATTTCATTCTTTTGGTTGTTTTATCTTTTTTGCCTTTGCTGTGTCTTCCAAATACAACTGGTGTAAAGTGCCAGCTGTTTATGTTTCTAGGACCCCTCCCCTTCCAACATCACCTCCCCCCTCACACACACACACACACACACACAACATTCCTCTTTTTTTCTTCTTTTTCTTTTTTTTTTGTGGTCTCCTTGTTGTTTTCATTCTTTAAATTGTCTCACCTTTCATTCCTCAGCAGTGTTTACCAAATAAAACTGATATGAATTAACCCAACAGCTGCTTCTACCAGCCACATCTTCAGGTCCTCTCATTTTGTTCTCATGTTTTCTTCTTCCTGTCATTTTTTTCAATTGTCTTTTTCGATTCACCCTTTGAATGCTTTTCAAATAAAAACTGATCTAAAACACTGACTTCCCTGTGACTTGTCCCAATTTCCATGAGTAAAACAAACAAAAACTCTCTCCTTCCTGGCATACATAATTTTTACACCATCGGTCAGAAAGTTTGTGTCTTAATTTTGGGGGCCAGATAGCTCAGTTGGTAGAGCACTGGACTTGTGATCCCAGGGTCATAGGTTCGAATTCGGGCCGGGACGGACACGGGCAACACAATGTGCAGACTCAGAGACGGTATCCATGTTCCACCCCCGTGACACCACTGTGCCACGTAAAAGACCTTGGTCATTCTGCCATAAGTGTAGGTGGCTGATTACACCTAAAGACGCACACATCAGGGTAGCGTGACTCGCTTGCTGCTAGCTTTCCACTGGGAGGAAGCGACCCGAATTTCCCAGCGATGGGACAATAAAGTAATGAAAAGGAAAAGGAATAAACTTATCAAAAGTGAGCCTATTCCCAAATGACAGAATGATCTAGTTTGCAGTGTTGACATTCACTGGACATTCAGTGATTGGCATTTGCTGAACAACCTTTTTGTTTCTGTGTTACAGCTGAATTTAGTCTTTTTTCATTAAAGCCCTCTCTTGCATGTTTGTCCATCGGTCGACCTTCCTGCCTTTTGTCTGTTTGTCTGTCTGTCTGTCTGGCCGCAGGCCTGTTTGTCTGTCCGTCTGTCTGTTGATAACTTCTCTAGGTCTGAAAAGATTCGGTCATACAAAACCAGTGATGTACGTAGTATGAGTGGATACCAAAAAATCACCAGACACATGTTTTTAAACTTAGTGCACACACACACACACACACACACACACACACACACACACACACACACACACACACACACACACACACACACACACAAACACACACACACGGTCAAGCGTGCGCGCGACCAAACTAAAATACATGCTCAGAGCATGTTCAGTTGCCTCACATTTTTACAGATGTATAGCCTTTTGCTCCCATTGGTCAAGGGACTACTAAATAGCATTCTGGTTCTTTTGAAATAACAACAATAATGGTTTAAAACTACACCTGTTCTGTTTGGTTATTGTACTGCAGCTTTCACATATGAATGAATTTCATTTCCTTTGGTTTGCTCCTGACACTGTACAATTTCTCCTTTAACCCTTAGGCTGGTTGTCGCGACATATGTCGCGCTATTTTACGTATACTGTCACCTGGTTGTCACGACATATGTCGCGCTACTGGCTCAGTCTGTTTGGTCGGTTCCGATTACCTCCCATGAATGCGAAAACCAATATGACCGTTTTTTGTTATTTTTCTCTCTGTTAATTCACCAGTGGCTATGTAACATGTGTTACAGAATTGCACCAGTGTAAGGGTTAATACAGGTTGCTTGTCCAGCTTTTCTGGCCAATAACAACACCTCTTGTGTACAATACTACTTGAGTGTGAATTATTCAATACTAATTAGCAATGATATATAGAGATTACACAACGTCATCGAGTGAGGGACCGAAAAATATTGAAACTCGAGGATGATTTTTTTGTGGTATCAACCGAGACCGTAGGTCGAGGTTGATACCACACAAAAAAATCATCCGAGAGTTTCAATATTTTTTGGTCCCTCACAAGATGACGTTTGTGTAATTTGTGTATACAATGATCAACGACAAAGACAAAAATTAAAACAAAAACAACACGAACTCTTTTCCATCGAGGAATGGTGGAAGGAAAATAACACAACCGGAAATAGATCTAGATCTAAATTGATCTCTATGACCCGTGCCTTGATACCATTGAGATCATAGGAGATGCACAGCAGTGCCGATACCAGGTTTCTTTAGCTTCACTTTAAAATGATATCAGAACGATAGTTATTCACTTGAAAGTGAACACAGGAGAGTTGTATACAATGGTTAATTACCATCTCTGCCTGTGTATGCAGTATTCTTTTTCCTTCATTTTTGGTACTTCTTGAGTGTGGTGTACTGATAATCAATTAACATTTTCATCCTCTAATTGTGTTTGCATTATTTTGACTTATTTGAGGAAAGGGGCTTGTGTTGCAAAGGTGGGAGTAGGGAGAAAAAGCTGGGGGGGGGGGGGGAGAGTTGTGAGAGGGGAGGAAGACATAAAGAGTGTGTTTTTCCTCTCTCTCTCTCTCTCTCTCTCTCTCTCTCTCTCTCTCTCTCTCTCTCTCTCTCTCTCTCTCTCTCTCTCTCTCTCTCTCTTTCTCTCTCTCTCTCTCTCTGTGTTCAAAGCAGTCTTATTATCATTGTTGATAATGGATGACATGGGGTTGATGATGCTGTGGATTTCCAAACAAGTTTTGATCTTTAAGAACTACCCCTCTTTGGAGACTCCACCCTTTTGAGACCATTATTCTGCCTCACATTTTCTCTTCCTTCCCTCTGTAGAGTTATCACAATTTTACTTTAACTTCTTCCATTTAAAGACTGTACCACAACTAGTCCTTGCTAATCAGTTAACATCATAAACAATGGTTGTGTTATAGAAAAAGAACAGTTACAGCCTCTGTATCTCACTGTGGACAGATTCCAACTTTGAAGGAGAAAGACAACAATGCAGAACTCCTCCCAGCCTTTGTTTTATTTTGTCTATGCAAATGTTTCAGCTGCCTTCACTGCTTGGTGGGGGTGAGAACGTGATGGAGTATTTCAACATCCGCCACACGGCAGCCCTGGATCAGATTTCCATGCTGAGCTTCATCCCACGCGGCTTTAACCCCAAGGTGGATTCGTTCAGGCTTGACCGGCGTGGCAGCTCTCGCCAGTCTTTTGACCCCTCCAAGCCACCACCGGTCAGTTTGGCTGCAGTTTACTGATGCCTTCTCTCTCTTTCTCTTTCTCTTTTCTCCGTCTGTCTTGCTCCGTTTCTGTTTCTGTGTGTGTCTCTCTCTCTCTCTCTCTCTCTCTCTCTCTCTCTCTCTCTCTCTCTCTCTCTCTCTCTCTCTCTCTCTCTCTCTCTCTCTCTCTCTCTCAGACTTTCCAGCAGCCAGTGGCAATGAATCCCATGCAGAAACCTCCCTCACAAAAACATCTTTGTTACAAGCAGGTCACACTTCACTTGACAGCAACCTTCCACCCCTGATGGAGGGATGATCAGTGCCATTGCTCAGGAAAAGCAATAGCTATTTAAATGTGATAACTTTACTGCAGCAGCAGATTGAATTAAAGCACAGTGGGAACCTCCCCTTTTAATATATCCCCCCCCCCCCCCCCCCAGGTTTAAGACCTTTGTTTTTTTAAGATTTTCTGTTCAAAACCTCCAATTTACCTCAATTATAAGACTCCCTCCTTGCTAAGACCTGATTTTTTTCTCTCAGACTTTTGGAGGTTGTAAAAGTTGAGTTCCAGTGTAAAAGTTAAACGTGGAGTTCAGAATAACTACCAACTGATGCTTTTTATAATCCCCATTTCAGATGGTCCAGTCGTGCAGCCAATCAGAGAGCCAGCGGTCATACCTGCGTCAGATGTACGGGGGGGACAGCCTGTACCAGGTGACACAGACCATGGCCACGCAGGATTTGATGGACATGGCCGTTACCGTGGGAACGCTGGTGGCCGTTATCAAGGACAAAGACCCCATGGGTGGTCGTCAGCGCTGGTTCGTTGACGATGGAGGTCAGAAGTCATTGTCACTTACAGTTAATGTGTGTGTGTTTGTGCATCTGTGCATTTTTGTAAATATGTGCATTACATAAACAATGATATCCCCAATAAACGGACTATGGCTGCCGAAATGGAGGGGTAAAAACTGTCTTACACGTGGGAGTTACAGTCCATGAACGCAGAAGAAGAAAAAAAAGAACACTGATATGAAATGTTTCAGAGTCGGTCGAATTCTTATTGCTGTGTGCAAGGGTGCTCATTTTTGACTCACATGCGAAGCAAAAGTGAGTCTATGTACTCACCCGAGTCGTCCGTCCGTCCGTCCCCCCCGTCCGGACGGAACTTTAACGTTGGATATTTCTTGGACACTATTCAGTCTATCAGTACCAAATTTGGCAAGATGGTGTATGATGACAAGGCCCCAAAAAACATACATAGCATCTTGACCTTGCTTCAAGGTCAAGGTCGCAGGGGCCATAAATGTCTAAAAAACAGCTATTTTTCCCATTTTCTCTGAAGTTTTTGAGATTCAATACCTCACCTATATATGATATATAGGGCAAAGTAAGCCCCATCTTTTGATACCAGTTTGGTTTACCTTGCTTCAAGGTCAAGGTCACAGGAGCTCTTCAAAGTTGGATTGTATACATATTTTGAAGTGACCTTGACCCTGAACTATGGAAGATAACTGTTTCAAACTTAAAAATTATGTGGGGCACATGTTATGCTTTCATCATGAGACACATTTGGTCACATATGATCAAGGTCAAGGTCACTTTGACCCTTATGAAATGTGACCAAAATAAGGTAGTGAACCACTAAAAGTGACCATATCTCATGGTAGAAAGAGCCAATAAGCACCATTGTACTTCCTATGTCTTGAATTAACAGCTTTGTGTTGCATGACCTTGGATGACCTTGACCTTGGGTCAAGGTCACATGTATTTTGGTAGGAAAAATGTGTAAAGCAGTTCTTAGTGTATGATGTCATTGCTAGGTTTAGTTATTTGACCTTGACCCTGAAGGTCAAGGTCATGTAAAGGTCAAGGTCAAGCATGCGAGTCGTATGGGCTTTGCCCTTCTTGTTCTGTTTATTCCTGATTTCCACTTTGGGGAAAAGTTTGAAGGTTGATTTCTGGTTTGAATCTCAGGTGTAGCTGTGTGTTTCAAAACTTTCAGCAATGTGTGTTGAGGTGTAGGGCTCCTGCGATTTTCACTTCCAGGTTTGGACATGATGTAGCCCTGCCATCCCTGTTTGTAAAATGAATACTGACCAGGTATGCCTGTCTAATTACGGTGTGTATGTTTGTTACACGGTCATTCACTCATTAAGTCCTTTAACAACAGACAATAAACTCTTCCATTTCTTGCAGTAAACAAAGGCTTTGTCCAGTCATCCATTCTGACGAAGGCCGGTACTTCGTCTCCTTCGGGCAGTCTGTCAAGTCTCATCACAGATGAAATGGACGAGATAGCGTCTGAGTGTTCTACCGGCACGGAGGATACGGAGAGCCTGCCCTGGCTTACCGGGAGCCAATCAGCTCCTGTGTATCCAGAACTGACGGAGGTGTCACAGGCAGCGTCTTCGCCTCCTGGCTCCAAGTCCAGTGAACGAGAGGTGTGTGGAATGAGAATGTGTGTGTGTGTGGGGGGGGGGGGGGGGGGTCTGTAGATCTATATTTTATGAGACGGGCTTAGTGGGTAAGACGCCAGTCTCCCAAACGGAATGTCATGGGTTTGAATCCCGGCCGTGCCTGGTGGGTTAGGGGTGGAGATTTGTCTAATTTCCCAGGTCCTACTAGCGCCTTAACCCCCTTCGTGTGTACACACAAGCACAAGGCCAAGTGCGCACAGAAAAGATCCTGTAATCCATGTCAGGGGTTGGTTGGTTATAGAAACATGAAAATACCCAGCATGCTTCCCTCGAAAGCGAGGTATGGCTGCCTAAACCGTGGGGTGAAAACTGTCATACACGTAAAAACCTACTCCTGAAAAATAAAAAACCAAGTGTACGTAGGAGTTTCAGCCAACGAACACAGAAAAAGAAGAAGTATATTTTATGCAAGTTAGGTTCACTTAGTCATCAAGACCACTGAGTAAGCGCTGTCTTTGTCAAAGGACTTGCTTTTCTTGGTGATATATGGTAAAAAGAGTTTACTTTCAGTCTTATAGAAGACAGTTTGACTAAATATTTTGACATCACTTTTAGTGACTTGTTCTGTTTTTGTGTCTGTGTGTTCGTAATATTTAGATTGTAAAACAAAAGGCTTTACTGTGCTTGATCTAAGTGCTTTCAGCTCGCTGGTGGTTTTTTAAAAGTGTTCCAACAACGTGGCTTTGTCATTATGAGAAGTGGAAAAGTAGGTTCCCGCCACACTAGTTTAACACGACCCCATTTACTTAATACACCAACGTGTGAGCGTATGGTTTAGTTATGACATGGGTGCATGGTCTCCCAGGTATGTCGGATAAAAACAGATATTAAAATAAAGACAAAATGCTTCCCCTTTGCAGAATTTGTTTTACCTGCAGATGTGAAAAGTGAGTGACATTTGCTTTGTGTTTCAGTACTATACAGCAGAGTACCCCTTCACGGCTAGGAGCAGTAACGAGGTGTCGCTGCAGCCAGGGCAGGTGGTGCTGGTCCTCAGTCAGCACGACCTTGACGGAAACTCCGAGTGGTGGCTGGTCGACGCTGAAGGTGACACCGGATACGCACCCGCTAATTATCTACGCAAATTGTGATCGTTTCTGCTGTGTGTGTTTGTGTGCAAGGATGTGATTGGTTTAAGTTTCTGAGAAACTGTATATGGATGTGTGTAGGAATAAGAATCGGTTCTTTTGCCTGTGTCTGTGTATTGATGTGATTGGGATATGCATGGGGATAAGTGTAGGTATTGTGAGTGAGAAAGGAGTAAAGTTCTGTGAAAATGTGCTTGGTTTTTCTCACAGGAGCAAATATGTGATTGGTGGTTTTACTTGAAGTGAGGGTTGAAGGTTTTTTGCTGGGTTTTTTTTCTCCAAAAGGATGCCATTTGTCTTAAAACTGAAAGTGTAAATGCTAATAGGGGAGGATGTCATGTACGTGAGGATGAAAGTGGCCATTTTGTCAAAGAAAGAAAACGGAGAGTGCATGTGTTTGAAAAAGCGAGTGGAAAATGTTTGGAAAAGTTTTCCTTTTGTTGTAAAGGTTTAAGGAGAATTTTATTGTTCAGACCAGAAAAGAGACTGCACGTTCGAGCATGAATTTGATCCTTTCTTTGAGATAACTCTTTGTTTAAAAAGAAAACCCTGTAAGAACGGACCGTCAAATTCATTTAGCTTCCACGGGCGGGGATGTAGCTCAGTCGGTAGCGCGCTGGATTTGTATCCAGTTGGCCGCTGTCAGCGTGAGTTCGTCCCCACGTTCGGCGAGAGATTTATTTCTCAGAGTCAACTTTGTGTGCAGACTCTCCTCGGTGTCCGAACACCCCCGTGTGTACACGCAAGCACAAGACCAAGTGCGCACGAAAAAGATCCTGTAATCCATGTCAGAGTTCGGTGGGTTGTAGAAACACGAAAATACCCAGCATGCTTCCTCCGAAAACGGCGTATGGCTGCCTAAATGGCGGGGTAAAAAACGGTCATACACGTAACATTCCACTCGTGCAAAAAACACGAGTGTACGTGGGAGTTTCAGCCCACGAACGCAGAAGAATTTAGCTTCCACTACTGCTTCTCCCGCATTGTGTGAATGCTGTTGTGAGTATTTGTGACAAAGATTCTTTTGCTTAATTGTTTACATTTCTCCTACTGTTTTACAGCTTCTAGGCTGTGACTGAACAGATGCAATTTTTCTAAACTGTGCTTTGTGAATTTATTCATTCGTCTATCACCTGGATGCGAGCGTATGTGTGACGTTATGCATTTCTGTCAGGGCATTTTTTTTATTGTACAGTTTCAAAGCAATTGATTTTACGAAAGTTTAGCTGTATTCTTCAACCATCAAAATTCATCACAATGTTGTTATTAATTTACCACTTAAAATCATTTCAAAGTAAACAAAATCTCTGTTCTTGACTGGAAAAATAATTGAACCAAGATATCACCTCAGGAAATGCACAGTGAACTGCTAGTTCAAAAGATTAGTTACAGCTTTAGCCTTCGCCGGTGGTCGTGGGTCCGTGTGGACCCAGAAGGGTGTTTAATTGCAAATATCTCTTAAACTAGTTGGGATTTTTCAATGAGCTTTTAAGAATGCCTCAGGCACCTAAAAAGCTCTTATGTCCTAACATTTCAGCGAGAAGTAATAAAACAAAATAAAGGTCAAATTTAGACTACAAACATTGTGGGGCCGTGTGGACCCATGTTTCTCAAAGAAGGAAAAGCGTGCATCTTTGAGAAGCATGGGTCTGCATGGCCCCACGATGTCTTCCATGTGTAGTCGATAACCCGGACTGGCGAAGGTTGAACAACTACGCATGAACCATGTGATTTGCAGTATCACAGAACAGTTGTAAATTGTTTTTACTGTTGGCGCACATTACTTTGCACCGTTTAAGCTAAAACGGACAGACTGTTAATATTCAAAGTTTTCTAAATTTAAGTGTACTTTGTGACTTGAAAGTGCAGCATACGTGCGAGTGTGACAAGAGGAATTTTTTTGTTTTGTTTGTCTGTTTGTTTTATGCCAGTTGTTTGTCAGGTATTTGAATTAAGTTTAAGGTTTTTGTAACTGCACTGCCACATAATGTTAATACATACGCAGTGTAAACAAATTTGCACCTTTTTGACAATCCAAATTTGTTTTGGGTACCCTCGTGTTGATTCATATTATGACATGGTGCCAGTCTTTTTAAAGGCATTATTTTTAAATCTGGTTGATTTAAATTTGTTCTCCTCCTTTTCCTTTTCTTTTAGAAATCAATTATCATCAATGATTTTGTCCTCGACTTCATGACTTCTTTCTTTTGTGTATTTGTTTTTCTTTTTTTGTTTTGGCATTCTTTTTTGAGTAGGTAAGCACTTGCTTTTTACATTTAGTCAAGTTTTGACTAAATGTTTTAACATAGAGGGGGAATCGAGACGAGGGTCATGTGTGTGTCTGTCTGTCTGTCTGTGCGTGTGTGTGTGTAGAGCGATTCAGACTAAACTACTGGACCGATCTTTATGAAATTTGACATGAGAGTTCCTGGGAATGATATCCCCGGACGTTTTTTTTCATTTTTTCGATAAATACCTTTGATGACGTCATATCCGGCTTTTTGTAAAAGTTGAGGCGGCACTGTCACACCCTCATTTTTTAATCAAATTGATTGAAATTTTGGCAAAGCAATCTTCGACGAAGGCCGGACTTTGGTATTGCATTTCAGCTTGGTGGCTTAAAAACTAATGAATGAGTTTGGTCATTAAAAATCGGAAACTTGTAATTAAAATTATTTTTTTATAAAACAATCCAAAAATAATTTCATCTTATACTTCGTAATTTTCTGATTCCAAAAACATATACATATGTTCTATTTGGATTACAAACAAGCTCTGAAAATTAAAAATATGAAAATTATGATTAAAATTAATTTTATGAAATCGATTTAAAAACAATTTTATCTTATTCCTTGTCGGTCCTTGATTCCAAAAACATATAGATATGATATGTTTGGATTAAAACCAAACTCAGTAAGCTAAAAAGAATAGACATACAGAAAAGCGTGTTATCCTGCTCAGCGCGACCACTACCGCACTATTCTGCATGGCTTGTCGATTTCACTGCCTTTGCCACGAGCGGTGGACTGACGAAACTACGAGTATGTGGTCTGGGTGAAAAAAGCAGTGCGTTCAGTTTCATTCTGTGAGTTCGACAGCTTCACTAAATGTTGTTATTTCGCCTTACGCGACTTGTTTTGTATTGCTTACAGAATTCATGAAGTAATATTTACCTATCAGTAAGTATACATTAGAGACCTCCGACCACATGTATTCTAAGGTTTGTCCAGACAACGTTGACCGTTAGTATAAGCCTGCTGCTTTTAGTTAAAGGCACAGTCCTAATTCCCAGGTAACGATTCCACTCACGATCTCAAATCTAGCCAGGCTTCTTTCTACATGGGATAATGCATTGCCTCCTCTTGGACCCAACGTCAGTCTGCAAAATGAATTCACCAGTAACTTCCCATTCTGCTCAGGGATGGCCAAATCGTCCGCCGGGTCGACAGGGGCGATTAAAAAATCTGCCGGGCTATTGGAAACCGCCTGGCAACTCGCCCGGCTGGCCAATGAACATTCTGGTCAAATGCGACCCTTTTGTTTGTATATCGAGTTTTAAAGCCATACAGTGGTCGCCGCTTAATAAAACCACTTCTGGACTGACGAAAAATGGCTTTAATAAGCGGCGGATTTATTAACCGGCGGTCCAGGAATACGTCGATCATTTTCGAAAGAAAAAAAAATCTCTTTTGTTTACGTCACTCAGTCACTTTCTTTCGTCATTTACACTTGTTTGAATCTACAAAACTTCACGAAGGATGTTGAACTTTTGTTTTAATTATGTACATGTACGTGTACTTTGATCACTTCGGTACATCAATAATTTCACTGTCACCGTCACGAACCATTACTCGTCAGAGAAGAACGATTTTATGAGTGTTTGTTTGTTGGTCGTCTTCCACATCAGAACAAGATAATGTGAGTTTTAGTCACAAACTACGTGATTTCTCTGAGAAAACTGGCTTTAATAAGCGGCGGGTTGGTTTTATTAACCGGCTTTTTCTAATACATAAGATATAGTGATAAATCCGGACCGTCTGAAATCGGCTTTTATAAGCGGCTGGCTCTATTAACCGCGGTTTTATTAAGCGGCGTCCACTGTATTAACACTGCAGATCAACTGTGGTATGTACCGGGCCAGCAAAATTTCTGCCGGGCTAGTGACTTTCAGCTGGCGAGTTAAAATGTTGAGATTTGGCCATCCCTGCAGTTAGGATGTTGACTTTTGGTATGTGTCTCCGACGGGCGCTGTGGCGTGGTGGTAAGACGTCGGCCTCTTAATCGGAAGGTCGAGGGTTCGAATCTCGGCCACGGCCGCCTGGTAGGTTAAGTGTGGTGATTTTTCCGATCTCCCAGGTCAACTTATGTGCAGACCTGCTAGTGGCTTATCCCCCTTCGTGTGTACACGCAAGCACAAGACCAAGTGCGCACGAAAAAGATCCTGTAATCCATGTCAGAGTTCGGTGGGTTATAGAAACACGAAAATACCCAGCATGCTTCCTCCGAAAGCGGCGTATGGCTGCCTTAATGGCTGCAAAAACACGAGTGTACGTGGGAGTTTCAGCCCACGAACGCAGAAGAAGAAGGTATGTGTCTAAGTGGGGGGATGGTCTTATCCCATGTAACATCCTGAGCAGATCTGAGATAGTGAACAGAACTGTTTTCATGGGAACGACTATAACGACACAATTCTGCTTGTTTCATGGATGGATTAAATTCCTGCACAGGAGTTTGCTGAATTCAAGGAATGTTTTGTTCAGTATAACGAATACAGCTCAACTCAGATTTAAATACCTATGTGTTCTGGAAATTCCGCATTAATTGGCCTTTCTCTCTCCGGACAGAAAAGTGACAAGGATATCTTTTAAACACAAATATGGTAATTTAAAATCAAATTAAGTTAGTCTCGTCCTTTGATCTTTTAAGACATAATATGGGACTCTGTTGTTGTATTTTATTCATGCCTTTTGTGCCACTTGTCCAAGTGATAAGACCTGTAAAACAACTGGATGTGAAGAAATTATCCACTTGGTTCACTCGATCAGACCCATATCAGAGCCTCTTACAGTGCTCCTGCTAATTAGTGTGGGTACTGAACACTCACTGACCTTTTACCATGCGTTTAACGGTGGTCAGACGGTGGTAAGGGGCATTGTCAATAATTCAATACCAAAGTCACTTTTCTCCACACCTTAAAATAGCAGCTGAAAAAATGAAATGTCTGTAATTCTATTAATGTCTCTAAATTGTGAATTCATCTACTGTTCAATATGCACTTATATACAGTGTTTTTAAACTACCTCTGAAGCTTCCAGAAATGCTTTAATGTTATTGTGCTTACTATTTCTCTAGTAGTTGCTGGGTTATTTTCTTCAGTTAGCCAGATTCTGACCTCTATGTTTTTACTGTCTTGAGAAGAAGACTAGGATGGTTTTGTACCAAGTAATAGATGAATTCCAGAAATAACTCTGTTTTGGATGGGTGGTGCACTTTTAAACATTATCTATCCAGTGCATGAAAGACTTGTTCCTTTGCCATAAGGCCTCGGAATGTACACTTAAAAATATTTTTCTTCTGTCCACAGTGAGCCTGGATAATATCCCCCAACCCCCCCCCCCCCCCCCTCCACTCCACCACCACCTCCCCACCTCACACAAACTCAATCAAAATCTATCCCCCATCCCCACCCCATCCTGTACCTCCTTATTTCACCATGCGTTTACCTCTGTCCTTTTCTCTACCTGTGTGTTCTTAATTGTTATGAGTAAACTGTCATGGCAGTGATAAATATATGCAGTTTATTTTATGAACAGAATTGTGTTCTGTGTCAGTAATCTGTAGTGACATTGTTTTTATATGATTTGCACAATATGACTGTTGATAACAAAGTCAAATGTATACTACATCGTATTGGGAATGCTAACAGCCTGTGATATTGGATGCTATTTGTGTGAGCTGAAAGAGTTGTTAACAATGTTGAAGACTTATTCAAGTTATTGTGTTTCTTCAGGACTTATTGTGTTTGTTTTCAGTGTAAAGATGCTGTTATTGAGATAAAAGTATTTTGGATTGCAAAAGCTTTCTTCACATTTAATGCCTCTTTGAAAGGGCAAAACTGTGCACTGTATTATCTGCTGATTTTCTTGTTTGCTTAGGGTTTTTGTGTGTGTGTTGTGTGTGCATGTGCGCATGTGTGTATATATGTGCATGCAATTGTTGTTTGAACTGATTTTATTTTAATTATGTGCATAAAAAATTTTGATTTGCAAAATCAAGCACTAAAAATACTTTAAAGCTTTTTTATCTGTTGGGAATCACTGTTTTTAAAATTCAGTTCATATGACCTCTGTTAAACAAAGGTGCTAAGAAAATGGAAGGTTTTTTTTCTGAGTTTAATCTATTTTTTATTTCTTCTTTTTAATGTTGAGATTTGAGAATCATGCAGTATGGAAATTACAGAAAATTAATATTGTTAAGGTGGTGTTTGAATATATAGGCCAAGTTAGGAAGGCAGAATTAAGAACATTAAAGCAGGTTTTTGCAGTGCAGTTCACAACAGGCTATATCGATCTTTTTGTTTTTCTAGATGCTGCCTTTCCAAAAGATGTTTGTGCCAGGTATTCAACAACAAAGTTTTCTCAGCTAGCTAGTGCTTCGTTTTCATTTAGTGTCTAGATTTTCGCCACTTTTCTGGAGGGTTCTTGTTTTAGACAAGATTTAAGGCAGATGTTGAAATAGTGGTTATAATTATCTCTGCACCAAAGAAGAGCTTAATTGTTGCGCTAAACCTCTCCAGGGGAGACGACACATTTTTTTAAAGCATCTTTTCCATGTGGTGCCTTAAGACTAAGAGGGATGATCTACAGTCACAGTTTTGATCATAAGTAGTTTGGCTGTCAGATGCCCTTTTCATGTTAAAACTACGCAGGTGTTCTATTGGTGCTCAGGTTTGTGAAACTAAAATCTTGACATTTAATTATTTTTCTTCTCCAAAATAATATACTGCGTTAAGTGTGTACATGCCCCCCGCGGGTTAGGGGGAAGAATTTACCCAATGCTCCCCAGCATGTTGTGAGAGGCGACTAACGGATTCTGTTTCTCCTTTTACCCTTGTTAAGTGTTTCTTGTATAGAATATAGTCAATTTTTGTAAAGATTTTAGTCAAGCAGTATGTAAGAAATGTTAAGTCCTTTGTACTGGAAACTTGCATTCTCCCAGTAAGGTAATATATTGTACGACGTTGCAAGCCCCTGGAGCAATTTTTTGATTAGTGCTTTTGTGAACAAGAAACAATTAACAAGTGGCTCTATCCCATCTCCCCCCCCCCCCCCCCCCCCCCCCCTTTCCCCGTCGCGATATAACCTTCGTGGTTGAAAACGACGTTAAACACCAAATAAAGAAAGAAAGTGTACATCAACATTTTGTGTAGAACAAGATTACTTATGGAGTGATCTGTAAATGTACACATGCAGTGACTGCTGCCATTGCGTTGATTGTTAGAGAAAGATCTGTGATGATGATTGCTCACTGAACAAGCGTTTGCATGATAAATGTATTGTGATACAAGCCTATAAGCTGTACTAGGGTTTGAGACTCAGACTGCCTTTGTCATAGAAGAATAGTGCAATGGTTAACTGCTGTTGTTGTTTTGAAACGGACAGACTGGGAACTTTATGAGTAAGATTTCCACACTATGTTTACAACTGTCCCTGTCATTTTAGTAAGCATAGTAGATAATTTCATTGAAAAATGTTGTTTTAAATAGCGGGCAATTATTACTGCTGTTGCATTGTTTGTCTGTTTATTATATTGTGTAGCAGGTGGACAGATCAAACTTCATTGCGGAAAAAATAAGAAGTTTAATTGTTATAACAAGTCATGCATACAGTGAAGGCCTTGGAAACACATTAGCATTGAGGTACTGTTCATAATCTCTGTAGATTTACCAACATTTTAAGACTCCCTCTGTTTTAAGATCTGATTTTTCTCAATTTCTTTCGCAGTCTTACAAGAGGGTACTCACTGCTCTATTGGCAGGGTTCTTGATACAGTTCTAACGTTTTAAACAATAAGACAAAATGCAAGGGAAAAAATGCAGAAGTATTTTCAAGGTAATTCTCACATAATGTAGCTCAAGGCACCTTGCTTCTACATGTATTATAATTTCAGGATCAGCAGCTTTACTTTTATCTTTCAGATGAAAATGCCCATGGTCATACTATATCAATAAAAATATGCTGCAGAACTGGTTCTTTATCATAGAGTTCGCAACAACCAAAAGGAATGTAGCTAAATGTCAGGGTTTGTGCATTTTTGCGAGTGCTTGAGTGGTGTTTTGTTCACTGGTTTTAATACCCAACAACTTGCAGGTATGTGTACACATATTTCATACTACGCTGTTATGATGCTCATATTTAATGGTCATATCTAATAAAATGCCTTCTCCGATAACTCAGCCGTGGCCTTGATTCTGTTTTATTTATGTATTGTACTATCAGTCTATGCTGTGCATGCATATGTACACACACACACACACACACACACAAACATAATCATCATAAAAATGTCAATAATATCTATTGCTTTGTGTACATTATGTGCAGTTGATTGAATTAGAAAAGTAATATTTTCTATAAAAATTGAGAAAAATCTATTCCTTTGTGCAGATCAATAGACAATGTTCACAACTTGCATTTCCATAGTAACACTGAGGCAAGCTACATGTGACATTGTAGGCCAATCACTAGCGAACGGCGTGTCTCATCACGTGGCGGTGATTTATGCCAGTAAAATCCTGCGTATGACCGAAATCTAAGTGATAATTGCAAGCTCCGATCTGTGCTTTCCACACTGTTCGCTCAATATGACGCTCTCTTTTTTATTGGAAAGTATGCACATCGGAGCTGACAATCGGAAATGCCGATTATTGCCGATTATTGTGATTGCGTCACTCAGTGCACAGATTGAGCGACAACATGTGGAGACAGGCCGCTCGCTAGTGATTGGCCTACAATGTCATGCTTAAAAGCTTGCCTCATATTTTCAAAGGGTATTCACTCTTTCACCACACATACAAACCTGGCGGAGTTATTTCCAGAATTCCTCTAATATACTTGATTACCAGTGCAGCCAATTGATCGGGAGGTCGTGGGTTCGAACCCCGGCCGGGTCATACCTAAGACTTTAAAATTGGCAATCTAGCGGCTGCTCCGCCTGGCGTCTGGCATTATGGGGTTAGTGCTAGGACTGGTTGGTCCGGTGTCAGAATAATGTGACTGGGTGAGACATGAAGCCTGTGCTGCGACTTCTGTCTTGACTGTGTGGCGCACGTTATATGTCAAAGCAGCACCGCCCTGATATGGCCCTTCGTGGTCGGCTGGGCGTTCAGTAAACAAACAAACAAAAAAGTGCAGCCAATATCACAGAAACTAACAGGTCATTTCCCCCTACAAAGTGCCTATCATTATGAGAAGAGTAATTATGACATTTTGATTTGTTCTTGGATTAATAGTACATGTACTTGCAACAACACCAATACCTGGTCCTTACTTATTATTTTTTTGTGCAGCACATCATTAATTTTACATTAAAAACATAATGGATTCACAATATTTGACAGATCCAGCTACTGGTATGCATTACAACCATTAACTGCCTTTTAAACCCCAAATGAATACATGCAAGAATAGAAAAAAATGCAGACACACAGAAATGAGAAAATAAAAAACAGGAACATTTCTTTTCAAAGTGTTTTTATTATGTCTCATGAACCATTCATACTGACATGATGTGTATCAAATATAATCAATTTGTTTTAAGCAAACAATGTATAACTTACTCAGTGAAATGGAGTTGTCAGCAATAGTGGCCCATCAATGCACACCACAAAATATATATGAACTGAGCTACATGTTTGGTTTTAAACAAAAAAATCTTTCAGAAACTTTATTTCTACGGGACTGTTAGCCACAACGTTTCAGCAAAGAGCTGCCTCTTACAGTCAAATTCAACATCTAAGTATATATGTATTTTAATGTATTCAGTATATAATGTATACAGTGGACACCCCCCCCCCTTTTTTTTTTGTAAGACCCCCCAAAAAATTTGAGAAAATCGTGGCTTCAAAAGGACAGTCTTAAAATCCAGGTAAGTTTACAGGGGTTATGAAAATCTAAAAAAAACCAAGTCTTAATTTAAGAGGACTAAAAAGGGGAGTTCTACTCTACTAAAGCCGGATATTACAAACACATAGCTCAGTGAATCCAAAAACAAAGAGACTGCCAACCTTCCAAAATTCAGAATCAAAAAACAAGAAAGGTAGGTTGTTGGAACGTTTGTTATTGACAAAACAATACATTCACAAATATATCGACCCAACACACAGACTTAAGGACTTAAGTGCACAGACAAACAATAACGAAAACTTATGTGGTCGATTTTTTCTTCCGCCTGCCACGAAGCCGCAAGCGAATTAACATAGCAGTGTCCAGAGTACGATATTTACAAACTCTTGTCATATCACTTTTACAGAAACGTGTCAAGAAAAATTTGCAAAATGGCAACATGAGTCTAGAACGAAAACAAGAACACTTGACAATGAACACTGAGAGCAAATGTCCATTTCCTTTTTTTTGGGGGGTGGGGGGGGGGGACTTGAACTAACAAACAGAATCCTTTCCTTTTCCTCAAAAGAAGTGCCACATGTATGTTGCAGATGTAACTTACAAAGGGTATATAAGTCAATTTGCCATTAATAAAAACGAACAGAAATTTAACTGTCTGTGCATACAAAATGAAAAAACATGTTAATGTATAATATTCCCCTTTTCGGGCACACTCAAAAAAAGCATTTGATCATCCTCAAACACAAAATGTGCAGTTTGTTTGTTCGTTCATGGGCTGAAACTCTCACGGCTTTTACGTGTATGACCGTTTTTACCCCGCCATTTAGGCAGCCATACGCCGCTTTCGGAGGAAGCATGCTGGGTATTTTCGTGTTTCTATAACCCACCGAACTCTGACATGGATTACAGGATCTTTTTCGTGCGCACTTGGTCTTGTGCTTGCGTGTACACACGGGGGTGTTCGGACACCGAGGAGAGTCTGCACACAAAATTGACTCTGAGAAATAAATCTCTCACCGAACGTAGGGACGAACTCACGCTGACAGCGGCCAACTGGATACAAATCCAGCGCGCTACCGACTGAGCTACAGTCCCCGCCCAAAATGTGCAGTAAGCAACATATACATTGCCTACAATGAATATAATCATTCATTGTAAATGTACAGTATTGCAAAAATAGTATACCCCCCAAAAATAAAAACGTCTCGAAGACAAATAAACGGGCTACAAGTTTGAGAATAAATTAAATGATCGATCACAAGTTCAGGCTTGAGTGAAATCACAAATAACCCATGAACACAATCACATGAACCCAGTAACTCACATAACCCATGAACACAATAATTCACATTGCATATTAAATACAATAAATGCTAACATGCTCAGATTCACCTTCTCCGTCTAACCTTTCGACAAATATACAGATAATATGAGAATGAAAAATGGTCAAAAATGGATGAAAAGGGTTCAAAAGTGTCTAAATAAAAATAAAATCAAAACGTACCGATTTGTTTTGTATTGATATTTTCATCCCTGGATGAAAATGAAACAGGTAATGATTTACACGTCACATGACCATGGTGCGGTTTACTGCTTCACACTGACTGAAATGTGTCCAACATAAAATAAACTTTTCATCCAAAATTGAGCTCAGGTCCGAATCGAAGAGCTAAAAAGAAAAGGATTTAAATTCCTCCACAAGAAAAATGTCATTTTGAATCGGAACAAAAAATAGTGCAAGAAAATTCCCTGGTGATAAACTGTGGAGATTTAATCAATGCCCGATGACAAAATGTGGAGATATTAAAAAACCCAAAAGGTGCATTTCCCTTCACATGAAAAACAAGTAAAATATATCACAACAGCAATTCCTGAAATCCAATCCGATCTTCGCAGGTATTAGTCCTCAACAGGAGAGGAGGCTGCAGTGACCTACATTTCCTTCTTCAACACTCCCCCCCCCCCCCCCCCCCTCCAAAAAAAAAGCAAGTTTGCACTTCAGGGGCAGACCAATCACCTGTGCAGCCTGTCACACATGGTCATCTGCTAGAATTTACCATTCGTGTACATGTATTTGTTTGAGCAGCGGCAAGTTCAACACAATGAAATCGGAAGACAGCAGTTATCCGTAATTGAATTGAACAGTAACAGCCGACCCATTTGTATTTACAGAAAAAAAGCACAAACGCTGGTTTTCTTCATAATGACCTTTGACCCACATTAGTATTAGCGCCCTTCTCAAGAACAGTTGCAGGTATGAACCCCAAATTATCATGTCAGGTATGCCAATTAATAGCTAGAAGACATATGCAAAATCTTCAGATTAAAATAAATACATTTTTGCTCTACACGACATTGTGTCTTTATAGTTACGTAACGCAGTGCCTTCTTTCATTAACATCGTTCAGTGTTAATGACAGCATCAATGAGTTCTCGTATCACACTTTGGATTACAGTGAGGACTGAGCAGACGACATACAGTGGGTGTGGACTGAATTGTTTCCCCTTATCCAGCAAACTCGCCCAGTGTGACACGCACGCTATGCACTAACCCTTTGCCTCCCACTTAGAATCATGCTGTCTCCTATGCAGTTCCCATGAGATTTAACTGAACGATCTAATGAAGCAAGGCTCACTCTCATCTGGTGAAGCCACAGCGTCTCTCGAGCTCTCGGCAAGAAAGGGTGAAAGCGATTTTGCAGATGATTGATACAGCCGTTACCTTATCTGCATCTGAAGTAATTCTACCGGGCCATACTGGTGGCTTTGGAAGGCATTGGGTTAACGACGAAGCACTGTTGTAAAAATAATGATACTTATCACAAAAAAGACAACAAAAATACAAACGATGAACATCATTTTTCTTCTTCTTGCAGGGTCCTGTCCTAGGGCTTGTGCGTTGCCGTAAGCCTGAAAGTACAAAAAATAACAGAGGGTCAGGACAAGCACAGTAACAGTGGTCCAGTGGAACCCCCCTTTAACAACCCCCTCCCCACCCCCCAGAAATAAGACTCCCTATCTTTTAAGACCGGGTGTTTTCTAAGATTTTCTGTTCATAACCTCTGTAAATGTACCCCATTTTTATCCTACATACGTGAGAGAGACACCCGTGAGATAATAATCGTTCAAATCACACGTGTGTATATCATGTAAATGAGGTCATGTCAAGCCAGTCTGGCAGGGACCTGTTTTTCCACTGCTTATGATGCCAAAGTCACCGAGACAAACGTCATTATAGAAACAAAAATTGCGCTTGCAAATTACCCTCGATGAATCTTTAAAACTAACACATCCCGCCACACTTTCAGAGTGACGTTTCTTTGCTTTGACGTAATAGATTGCACGAGGCTTTAGAAGAGATCGTGTTTCCAAAACAAGCGTCTTCAATTTAGCTGCCTCGACTGCAAGACATTTTCAGTAAAATACACTTAAGTACAGTATGTAGGATAAACAGAATACTACATTGCTTGCTGTGTCGTACCAGATTTACACTCGTTGCTTTTTCAAATAGTGAACAGCTCGCTTTCGCTCGCAGTTCAATATTTGAAAAGACAACTCGTGTAAATCTGGTAGGACACAGCAAGCAATGTAGTATTCTCTATTTAAGACCTGATTTTCTCAGGATTTTTTTGACTTAAAAGCGGGTTCCACTGTACCTGCGATATTCTTTTAATCACAGTACCAACAACAAAAGTCCACGCACTAGCACCCAGCAAAACTGCACAACAAGTATGAAACATAATGTAAAACACTTTTATGAGTTAAAGGGTATAAACAAAACGAAACATGAACTAATATTTTTAAAGTCTGACATTTAATTTCCGTGACGGAAAAAGACTTTGTAGTTTGACTAGTTTGGGCTTTTTAAGCAGTGAAAGAAAATAAAGACAGTGCCAGTGTCAGTTTAGAAAAGTGTTTACCGTACATGAAAAAAAGCCTCCAAAATAGCAGTTGCCATACATCTATTTTCATAAATGGCTTTAACCAAACCAGACATTTAATGTGAACATTTTTAATGAAAAATTGTGTTTGTTTTAAAATGGTGCAACCAAAGTTTTTTAAATCTGCAGTTCTGAAATGGAGAACATAAGAATTTAACAAAACCATTACAAACAATAGTACTCTTTAAAAGTAGTAATATCCCCTCTTAATGACTGCACTAATAAAAGAAAGTTATGAAAAGTAACTGATTTGTACAAAAATAAAAAGTTCAATATTGAAACAACATTCTCATTTACACCATGCACAGCAAGATTGTGAAACTGTTTTGGCTAAAGGTTTCCAATTTTACAAGCAGGCAACATCACCAAAAACCGGAAATGGCCACATCTTGGTATTGCTCCAAACACACACACACACACACACACACACACACATATACGCACACACACACTCACACTAAGCCAAACGGGTCAGTGCAAGTGTTCGGTGCTAATTTGTGCTGATCAGCTACAAACACCAAAACACAGGGCTGAAAGTTAAACTAATACGTAAGAAGCACTTGAAGTCTTAAGCTACCAATATTGTGCAAGGGGATGAAATATTTATACTCCACACAGGATCTGGAATCAGTTGTCATACACATGAATATACATGCACATGGAAACACCTCCCAATATTTGAACCCAGTACAGCATGAAACTTAACGCAGTGCTAAACACAGAAAAAAAGTAACAGCAGTTAAAAAGCAAGGGAGGAAATCAAAAAAGTGGTTTTGTGCAAAAAAGAGCCAGGACCTAATACTATTCCTCAAAAATCATGAATCAAGTGCTTGCCCAAAAATCATGAATCAAGTGCTTGCCCATTCTCATTCATCAGTAATCCACAACAACAATAACATAAGTCCTTTTGTCTATTTGAATATCAGAAAACAATCATAACTTTGAATAAAGGCTCGGGCGAAGTGGTGCAGTGGTAAGACGTTGGCCTCCTAATCGGGAGGTCATGAGTTCGAATCCCGGTCGCTGCCGCCTGGTGGGTTAAGAGTGGAGATTTTCCCGATCTCCCAAGGCAACTTATGTGCAGACCTGCTAGTGACTTAACCCCCTTCGTGTGTACACGCAAGCACAAGACCAAGTGCGCACGGAAAAGATCCTGTAATCCATGTCAGAGTTCGGTGGGTTATACAAAAAATAAAAAACACCAGCATGCCTCCCCCGAAATCGGCGTAGTCTGCCTGAATGGCGGGGTAAAAACGGTCATACACAATCATACAAATCCACTCGTGCTAAAAACATGAGTGAACGTGGGAGTTTCAGCCCACAAACGAAGAAGAAGAAGACCCCAGAGTGGCATGACTTCGCGAAGACTTTGTAAAATTCAGTCAAAGATATATGCAGCGAGCTTCGTGAAGATCAGGCTTTAACAGCACCAACACAGCTTTGGAAGTGTGCATTTGTGCCCACAGAAATATACATAAAGAAATAATAACAAAAGTAAAGCTGTCCACAACCTATATAATATATATAACTGCTTGACAATTTTTATCAAATAAATTCATGTTATCCGGTAATCCGTTGAATCATCAAGTACACTGGAAAAATAAAAAAAACAATAACAGGGCGCTAATGTGTCTGTTGAAGTAAATCAACAGTTGACTTTCTTGTTTCGCAACTTTCCTCAACACTTGAGTAAAATATTCTTTTAGGACAGGTCAAAATATAATTGAAAAACACACGGATGGAACCACAAGACAAATTTGGATGAGGTCTGAACAGTCCCATTAATTCATGCAGCAAGTGACTGGAACAAAAAGCACATTTGAAACAAGAAAGTCTGTCCACAAAGGCAGCTAGGGTAATATAAGAACCAACAGTGTGGCATGCAATTGAACTCTCACCCTCACAGCTCAGGAATGCAGAAGAAGAAAAGAAGAAATTCATATCTTCAGTTTATACCCTTTGCCTTCATCATCAACCTGCTCTCCTAGTATGCAATACAAGAATAGGATTTTTGTTCTTTTGTAAAAGTCACTACATGACTGGGATGGCTTTTCAGACCAGCAAAGAGGCTCACACAAGGGTTTTTTAAGAATGGCAAATGCTGTAGCTAAAACAAGTGTAACCAAGGGCATGAAAAACTTCAATCACCTTTGGAAGCAAAGTCAAACAGGATTGAATTTGGGCAAATAGATAGCCCTAATAAAACTGCAATGTCAACTCGAAGGTTCGCAAGAGCATAAGATGATGATAAAATCGTTTATTTAACGTCACTCTGTAAAAACATTGGCGACATTTGTCTTAGATTAAAAACACACAGAGGCGCGCACACAAACTTTCCCTTTATGTACAGTGGTTAAGATCACCACCCTGCCACACCCCCGCACACTCTCGCTCATCTAACTACCAGAAGATACCAGCAGCCAGACCCCATCACAAACAGCTCTCTATGTCTGTCAGGTGTGAGCTGTCCAACCAAAGCACAAGAAACTTGGAGTTACTATAAATAGCTCACGCTCAAGGCCGGCAGACAACTCAGGCAGTGCAGAGCAGCGCTGCTGTGACAAGGGGGACTACTGCGTCACTCTGTTACACAGCAAAACGTGACCCTTTGGCCCATTGCACAAGGGTGTCAAAAAGACTGTTGACAGACTCGATCAGCCAAACAATCAAAGAGTTTTCAAATGTGTGCCTTGCCTTTGAAGTCAAAGATATGCCCTTACGGACGGGTACAATCAAACCAACATAAGAACTGTGTATATAAATATGACTCACCTTACAGTTACAACATAACTCAGTTTCAAAGTGACTGAGCATCTTGGCTGAACACAGAATGTTTGATCTCTCTACACATTACATCAGGGCAAACTTTAAAAAACCCAACTGAGGCGTTGTACAAAAAAATTAGATGAATAAGAATATTCATTCATATCAAAACATGCTGTAGTTACACTCAGTTTCATAGAATCCCTCGATCTCATATTCAGGCAGGCTTCCATTTCAACCGTATGGCACAGAGTTTAACATGTTTCGCTCATATCACAGGTCTATATGCATGATACAGTAGCTAGGGAGGGTACAATTCAACTGTGAAGTATAGCGTAGGTTTGACTTGTTGTCGCATGGTCTCCAGCTAAAGAAGTGGGTGAGCATTCATATCTGAATCCTACCTAGTATGGCTATTTTTAGCTGAGATGAGAATCACACGCAAGCATCAGATGAGTATTATAAAAGACCTCCTCAAAATTCATCCACCCTCCTACATTCAGTAGAGGAAACCAAAGAAAATAGCCCACAGAATAGCCACCACGACTGTTACAACACACATGACTTTGAACACTATTGTTGCTTTTTCTCCCCACTGTGCACACTGCCTTTCATCTCTTGAATAGGCCTGAAAAACAAACATATATGATAGTGATAGTAATGAACACAACTATCGGCCTCAAAAACAAACATACATGATAACAGTTTTGGAAGTAATAATAAGCACAACAGAAAAACAACAACAAAGAAGGAGAGCCACAAGTATAAAAACCCAATTTTAAATTTATGTACACACACATTCTTCGTAAGAGAAAAACACAAAAACATCAGCATAGAAGTGTTGTAAACATCCATCTATGGTAGCCACACAATCTAGGGATATATTATGCAAGAAAAAGACATTGAGACATATATATAACTCTGGGATGGTAATAGACAATAAACAGAAATAACTCTGTCAGGATTTTTAAGCCGTGTGGCAGAGTAAAAGCCCCTTTTACTGAGCCATTGGCTGTTCAAAGTGAGGCGATCGAAGCAACTAGCAGGATACTGGTCGGCTTTGACCAGCCATCGCGACGAACAACTAAGTCTTATGTGTATGTTATGCAGCAAGCGCTTAATATGATACCCTTTTCATTCTTCTTCTTCTTCTTCTTCGTTCATGGGCTTAGACTCCCACGTTCACTCATGTTTTTAGCACGAGTGGATTTTTACGTGTATGACCGTTTTTACCTCGCCATTCAGGCAGACTACGCCAATTTCAGGGGAGGCATGCTGGGTATTTTCGGGTTTCTATAACCCACCGAACTCTGACATGGATTACAGGATCTTTTCCGTGCGCACTTGGTCTTGTGCTTGTGTGTACACACGAAGGGGGTTAAGTCACTAGCAGGTCTGCACATAAGTTGACCTGGAAGATCGGAAAAATCTACACTCTTAACCCACCAGGCGGCAGCGACCAGGATTCGAACTCACGACCTCCCGATTAGGAGGCCGACGTTTTACCACCACGCCACAGCGCCCGTCTAGTGCCCTTTTCATTCAAAAATATATTCATCAAAGTTCACGATTCGCTGCGGCAATGATTGGTGGCCAACAGTGATCGCTGACAACATGTTTTGACCGAGTTACGTGGGTTTGGCTTGAGGTCATGTGAGTTTACGAAAATATACAAGCTTAGCGATCACTGCCAGTGGTCGGCAAGCACTCAGCGGCAAAGCGTGGCCCCGATGTGCATATTTTCGAAAGAAAAGGAACCAGGCAAATGTATTAAACTTTCAGAAAATCCTTTTTATTTTACAGTTCCTCTTGTAAATCAGTAGGTGATACATGTACTACTAGATGATTACCGGCTTCGCCGGGAAGAAGTAGAGCCGAATACCAGGCTGCGCCTGGGACCCGGCTTTGCCGGCGCACGAAGGAAAGGAGATAAACGCGCAAAACACTGGAGACCTTCTAAAAATAGTAACGTGCAGTGACCTTCTAAAAATAGTAATGTAGTAACGGGAATATGGATTGACGCCACACGGAGGAAGGGAGATAATCGCGGCTGAAAACACTGGAGAAGATAAGGAAGAGTTACTGGTAGTGGATCCCGACAACAACAACAAAAAACAAAAACAAAAAATCGGTTCAGCGCGCACAGCGCTGCGCGCTGAGAGCACGTGTTGAAATATCTCATCGATGAGGTTGTGTCCGGGGTGTAGCTGAATACGGTGTCTAAATTTGAAAAAGATCCACCGAGAACTTTGGCCGTGCATCACAGACAGACAGACAGACAGACAGACAGACAGACACTAGTCGTATATATATATAGATACTATCTAACCTAACCAACATCACGTGAGACAACAAGGAAAAAACCACTAAATTATTATGGACACAAGTACAACAATATAAATACACAAATTATCCAAAAAAAATACAATGATAGGAAGTCAGTTGTATAAAAACTGACTCAAAAGTAATTTGCCAATAATAGCACAGTTTCAAATCCATGAGAAAAAAATACAACATCTTCTTCTTCTTCTTCGTACGACGGTTGTGTCAGGCTCGGAATCCGGAGGATGCCATGAACATGGACGTTAAATACAACATCAAAAAGCTAACATTACAAAAAACCAAATACAAAGTCTCCCTCATAACAGTTCACACATCAGTACAATACCAAGTTCCACAATTTTCTCAGCACAGGGTATTATTTTTTGCCTTAATTATCTGCACAGGTGCATTTTATAGTTGACTGCATATAATTTGTGATGAAATTGATTTTTCCTATCTGCTCTAGCCGTATAACCTCCAATACCCCTGACCACCTCACCGGTCCTTCCTACATATCACACCATTGCAACAGTCAACCAAAATCAGACCGTATCAAAAATATGTAAGAAAAGGAAACTGCCCCCGAGTACGTTGACCCAATGTCATCTTGAGAATTAACTTTTATGCCTACCTTAATGGCAGAGGAGGAAGAAACAAGTCGCGTAAGGCGAAATTACTACATTTAGTCAAGCTGTGGAACTCACAGAAGGAAACAGAACGCACTGCATTTTTTCACAATGACTGTAGTCCGCCGCTAGTGCAAAAGACAGTGAAAGTGACGAGCCTGTTTAGCGCAGTAGCGGTTGCGCTGTGCTGCCACGCTTTACTGTACCTCTCTTTGTTTTAACTTTCTGAGTGTGTTTTTAATCCAAACATATCATATCTATATGTTTTTGGAATCAGGAACCGACAAGGAATAAGATGAAATTGTTTTTAAAACGATTTCGGAAGTTTAATTTTAATCATAATTTTTATATTTTTAATTTTCAGAGCTTGTTTTTAATCCGAATATAACATATTTATATGTTTTTGGAATCAGAACATGATGAAGAATAAAATAAAAGTAATTTTGGATCGTTTTATAAATAAATAATTTTATTTACAATTTTCAGATTTTGAATGACCAAAGTCATAAATTAATTTTTAAGCCTCCATGCTGAAATGCAATACCAAAGTCCGGCCTTCGTCGAAGATTGCTTGGCCAAAATTTCAATCAATTTGATTGAAAAATGAAGGTGTGACAGTGCCGCCTCAACTTTTACAAAAAGCCGGATATGACGTCATAAAAGACATTTATCAAAAAAATAAAAAAAACATCTGGGGATATCATACCCAGGAACTCTCATGTAAAATTTCATAAAGATCGGTCCAGTAGTTTACTCTGAATCGCTCTACACACACACACACACCACGACCCTCGTCTCGATTCCCCCTCCATGTTAACACATTTAGTCAAAACTTGACTAAATGTAAAAAGACAATGTTCGAAAATAACGGTCGGGTTTGTATGGGTTGTGAAAGAGTGAATGCCCTTGCTTTTAGTGGGACAAATAAATCCACACATGCTCCTTGTCCACGTGTTGCCGACACACCCCTCGCTTGTGATTGGCTCGTGAATTGTTTGTCCTAGTAAATGCAAGGGTATTCACTCTTTCACAACCCTGCATACAAAACCTGACAGAGTTATTTTTTGAATGTGTCTATTGTGCCGAAATCCATGAAGCGTCTTTCAAAGCAGTATCTCACTCTATTTGTGTTGAATTCAGAGCATGGGCTCAGATATTCTTTTTTTTTTTGTTTTTTTTTGTTTTTTTGTTCTTACACCTGTTCCCTTGTCCCGTTGTGCTCTCACGCCGCCCCGTCCCTGCACTCGCTGCTCCAACCACCTCTGAATTTCGTTCCGCTGCTAGACTTGTCGATTTTACAGACGCTCCAGGGGGGGGGATGTCGGGTCGCTGCGGTAGGCTACCCTCGGAAGACGACACTGCACTTCTGCTGAGTCACTTCGACGGTGTTCAGTAGTGGGTCTGTCCCGAGCTAACGGACGCAGCCCACTACCTACTATGCCTACAAACGACATTGACTTTTAAGTCGCGGAGCCAGACTGAGTGAGCGTCCCCTCCAGAGAGCAGACCGCCACCACGTCCCACCGTCGACCCCCCAGAACGTCACACGTTGAAGACTGACAGCAGAACTACTATTCAGGGAAGGATCGAACAGGAACACTGAGACCAAGGTCACCATGAGAGCTCCGGGCATGAAGGGCCACAAGAGCAAGGATAATTTATATTTTTGGATGATTAATGAGATGAGGATGATTATGATGATGCTTTGGATTTCCAATTTGGTTTTTGAGACTACGTGACAGGGCAGCACTCTACGCTTACTGTCATAATATATCCTGGCGTCAACCAGGCCCGAGAACTGCCGCACCTGCGGTGTTGGTCAGGTTTACAGAACCTGAGCACCCTCAAAGTCGCATTCGTTAAGTGAATGACACTCGGCTGTGTGATCCCAGCCTTCCCATAGGAACCATAGCACTTCCACTCTGGGTAGGAGCCGACCGTAGCCCGAAAAACCCACATGACCCTGATGGGATTCGAACCCATGACCTCCCGGCCCGCAGCCCGATGCGCTAACCACTGCGCTACGGGGGCCGGTGGGCTCAGATATTCTTTATAGCTGGCATTTCTCTTAATTAGTCAATATATGCTTCAGATGAAAACCATGGTCCCACTCCAAGTACAGTACTGTACATCTCACTGAACAACAAATGAAGAACAAAATCCTTGTACACAAAAGAACAAGTGACTCATGATAAAAAAAACTTCACTTCATCTTTCAAAAACACAAATAAGAAGGTAACATTCATGCTTGACCTTAACAACAACAAAATGTTCAAAGTTTTGAATGTAAAAAAAATGCTAAGTATAATGACCCAAAGCTTCCATCTCTGTCGCAAAAAAGATCACTGAATGGGAACATGCAGTCTTGGTTTTTTTTTCTCTCTCTCTCTCTCTCCATATTTTCAATGCAAAATACAACAACCAAAAAAAGCACAACTGCAAGGAAAACGAACAGAGGGGGGAAATTACAGCAAGACAACCAACACTGCTGTCTACTGGGCAGGACGACTAAAACACTGTTCACACAAAACTGACAAGGCAAGGAATGAGAGAATGAAGATTTACTCCTGAGCCATTTTGGTAACTTGATTTTCAATACACGCATGCAAAACATCCATTCAGTTGAAGCTCTTCCAGCATTTTTCTATTTTTCCGAGCGCTCTCCAGTCCACCTGGATGAAAATGGGTACCTGACCCTATTCAGGGCCGGGGAAGGCAAAGACAGCAAGGGAGATGAGATTAATTTGTACAACCCTCATCTATACATATAAATAAAAGAGAGTGCATGTCTGTCTGTCTGTCTGTGTGTGTGTGTGTCTGTCTGTCTGTGGTCGCCATACCTCAGAGATGGCAAAAGATAAGCACAAGATATTTTGCATGCACACTGCCCTGGACCCACAAATGTGCACCTGGGTTTTAGTTTCTCCAGACATTGTTTCCTTCCTCGGATAATTACCCTCCCCATCTATCAATACAGTCTATATAGTGCAAGGGAGGTAAGTCATGGTTTGTCACCCACGGAAGGGAGGTAACTCTCATCAAACCAGTATACTGTGTCATTCTCAAGGGTTACCCCCCGCCCACTATCATCCCCCCCCCCCCCCACACACACTAACCCTGCCCCCTGCTCCCCCTCCCTGCCTTCCAGATCATCGCGAATAATGTTTACGAAACGATCGCCTCAGTGAAAGATCACGAGAATTTACAGATTTCTCTCCCCTGTTCAAAAAGGTATGACGCGCTCACTCATGAGGTATGCGTGCTTTGACCAGACGGTAACTACAGTGGGTGTGAGAAGGGGTAAACAAATCACGAAGAACACGTTGAACCAAATAGAAACTTGCCTTGCCTATACATCCAAATGTATGAGCTCACACTGTCATTTTTCTTATCCACATTGGAATAAGATTCGAGAGGTTTCTGAGAGAGGGGAGAGCAGAAACACCCGGGCGAAGCCGGGCCTGACTGCTAGTATTCCATAAAGCAGGCCCTAGAAACGTTGCGATCTCTAACATTTTGCTCCCCTGCGATCAAATATGGATATGGGATTACCTTTTACTCTCTTAGCAAGTTGAAGCATTAAGGTGCTCCAAAAATGTCTTCCAGAAGAATGATTCTGAAATGCATCTGCTTAGCCAATACAGTGGTACCGGCTATGAAAGCACATCCATGGACCAGACAAAAGTGTTCCAAAATTGAAGGTGTCCTGTCATGAGAAGTACATATATTTTTGTCAAGGCACTAGATGAAGGGACACAGCAGGTGTCTTTTATTGGGAGGTGTCCTCTCATCGGAAGGGCCCTCACATGGCAGGTATCACTGTACAAGAGTTTCTGGCTTGAAACTGTAGAACCAAAGAGTGAGCTATCTCTCTCTGATTGACTGATGTTATCTTTGATACTGCCCAGGCAATAGAACTGCATGAAGGCCTTCACGAGTGACCAGTATTAAAAAATCAAATGATAAAACAGTCCACTTTATAAGGCCAAGAAGAAAAATATGTCTGTTTCCGGTAACATCGCCAAAAAAAATAGGGTCGGTCGGTCGGTCGGTTTTTATTTTATTTATTTAAATTTTTTTTTAAATCTTTTTCTTACGTTTTGTTACCGTCTTATTACGTGTGGTTTTTTTAAACGCTTCCTTAGTTTACTTACAATTATTTAGCACATATTTTGACCTAGATATATTGAAAGTAAATAAAGTATACTTGACTTCATTTTTTTTTTTTTTTTTTTAGTGCGCGAAAAGCGAAAAAAACCTTTAGGGTCGGCGCTTAAAAATAGGGTCAGTCGGGTTACCGGAAACAGACATATTTTTCTTTTTGGCCTAATATAAAACTACAACCCCCCCAAATTATGTTCAAAACAACAAAAATGGGGGAAAAAAACCTCAGTAATTTTTAGCATAGTTGAACTAAATTTAAAAAAAAAAAAACTTGCTGTAATTCAACGTACCAGAGGAGTGGTCTGGAAGCCGGCCGTGGCAGGGTTCACTCCCCCTTGAGCAGTAGTGTACTGGTAATTGCCGGCAGGAACGGGGCCCGCTTGCACCGTGTTGTAAGTGTACTGCGGGTATTGGCCGCTGTGCGTCCCAGGTGGCATGGAGGAAGGGGGGTAGGAGGAAGGGGGGTAGGAGGAAGGGGGGTAGGCTGGTTGACCAGAAGGGGGGTAGGCTGGTTGACCGTATGGAGGGTACGGCCCCTGAGGATACCCCGAAGGAGGGTAGGGGGCTGTGCCCTGGGGCGCTGAGGGTCCATGATGAAAGTCTCCTGGGGGTGGGGGAGCTGTGGGGTAGTGCATGGGTGGTCCGTCTTTTGTGGCATCTTCATATGATGGGGGCGGAGACTGATCGGCCATGGCGAATTCTGCGCACAAACGTTACAGGTAATTTAGATCAAGTGTCACTGTGTACAAGTTTGTAAATGTATGCCTATATATGTGGCAATATATGAATTCCTGTCCACATGTTTCCGACACTCCCCAAGTGATATGGTCCCTCCTTTGTGTGTTGGAGGTTTTGCAAGAAAAGGTCACTCTTCCACGACACCTAAGGAGTTATTTCCAAAACTCGTCTTTTAGGAATTGTTTGCTAACTCACTGCCGGGTTATGCCGATTTGTTTATTTACTACATATATATTACTAGTACGTACCCACCAAAAAGACCATCCCCTCCTCATCGTGGTATGGTGGTGAAACAGAACCAAGCTATGCCGTCGGAAGAAAATCGCTGAAATCTCACTGTCCCTAAAACATGGGGGTGATTTATCATTGTGAGAAGTATACTGGTAGGGCTCTCCCTTGGCGGACAGGTTGGTTGCTGGCTAACGGGGCTCTGGTGAAGACGGAGGTGTGCTAGACAGTACCGGTGTGACGGCACAGAGGCCCAAGGACACAAGCGGTCAACTCAGCAACCTCCAAACGGGTAGACTGGACTCGCCAACCCTGGCAGGTAACCAGTCTAGGAGAAGGAAAACTCCGAAATAGAACCACGGGCAGACCAAGCTCAACAGCCCAGGAAGGCAATTGGTCTAGGGGAGGGACCCCTGACCAACGTCCAAGGCCGAAGTCGGAGATGCGGGACCCCCTGGGTGCCAAAAAGCGCTACATCACGCAAATCACACTAGTGAACGACGAAGAAGAAGAAGACTAGTACGTAC
The DNA here is from genome assembly GCF_037325665.1 of Littorina saxatilis. Lineage (NCBI taxonomy): Eukaryota > Metazoa > Mollusca > Gastropoda > Littorinimorpha > Littorinidae > Littorina > Littorina saxatilis. The sequence goes on along the minus strand of NC_090251.1, from coordinate 45,353,851 downwards.
ATGCAGTGGAACCACTCCTTTAATACTCCCTTCCCATCACCTACTTTAAGACTTCTCCCCTTTTAAGACCCAAATTACTTTTTAAGATTTTCAGTCCATAGCCTCTGTAAATATGCCTCTGGTTCTTCTTTAATTAAGATATGATTTTCTCAAATTTGTTTAGGTCTTATGAAAGGGGTATTCCACTGTATGGAGACCAAACCAAACTCAGCAACAAATAACACATGCACACAGGGTGCCCAGAGAGAGAGATAAAGAGATGATGATGATGATGATGATGATGATGATGATGATGATGATGCATGATGATGACGATGGAACTTTACTTTACAAGGATAGAGGCTTATATAAGCCTCGCCTTTTCTTACACCCTGTCCTTACATCTAATAATAAAAATTGTTCATAATTAAATGATAAACAAGTAGAACAAACGGACATACACAAAACAAGAAAACAAACAACTCAACGAACAAATAAGCAGGTAAACAAAACAAAGAAATATTAAGAGAAAGAGAGAAAGTAAGATTGTGGACTCATTGTGTATGAGAGAGTGAGGGTGTGTGAGGGCGCGTGTGTGTGTGTGTGTGTGTGTGTGTGTGTGTGTGTGAGAGAGAGAGAGAGAGAGAGAGAGAGAGAGAGAGAGAGAGGAAGGTATAATTGACGAAGAGGGGGGAAGTACACAGACACCTCAAACACAGCCTAGTGGTAATGAACGTTGGCTGTTTCATACCTCCTATATCCAGGTATCACAAGTAATATCGTCCTTCGTCAGTCACTTCTTCCCGTAGGTGCTGCCTCTCTGCCTCTGGCTGTCTTCTTGTTGTTGTCTTTTTCTGCTGCTATTTACATTTCATGCAGACATACAGGAAAACTTGCGTAATCAATATTTCCTTGTGAGCATGTAATAATAACAAGGGAGTGCAGTCACATCTCCACTCCTCTTCCGGAAGCAGAAGCAAACCTTGACCTCAGTTTCTTTGGGGAACTTTCGCGACAACACGGAAGTGCGTTGTAGTTGTTCAGATTCGGCGCTAAGAGTGCGCTCCCTTGGCTACTTTCGAAACCGCCGTGGCGCGAGAAGCGGTGTAACGTTCCGTTCCATTCCTCTTCTAAAAAGTCCCCGGGGGACGTTCTGGTTTAACCAAAAGGTCCCCCGGAACCTTTGGGAATGGGATCCCAAATGCCCCCCTTGGCCCATTAAGTTACCCACTTTTCTTCTGTCGCATTTCGTCCCCCTGCTGTCCCATTTGCCCCCCCCCTCCCTCTGTCAGTCTCTCAGTCAGTCATAGGGCCTATTGGGTACTATGTGTGTGCAGGTGCCTGTTTATGTTTATCTGTTACTATCAATATGATGGTGTCAGACGGTTGCAGTTGTGCCTGTGGTGGTGCCGGACTGTTGCAGGAATGAGAAGGAATCAAGCTAGCTGAGGAACAGTACCATATATCAGTGGAAGCAGGCAAATGTGACACCCCTTTTCAAGAAGGGCTGTAAGAGCAGTCAACTACCGCCCAGTGAGTTTAACAAGCATCCCATGCAAACTGTTAGAAAAGTTGATAAGAACCAGTGTTTTCTCTCATTTGGCAGCCAACGACTTGTTATCAGATTGCCAGCATATGGTTTTGTGGCAAAACGATCATGCGTGACAAACTTAATTAGCGTCATTGATGACTGGACAGATAGCTTAGATGATGGAGTACCGGTTGACGCTGTGTACCTTGATTTTGCTAAGGCATTCGATTGTGTTCCGCATGTGCGGTTACTGAAAAAATTAGAAGCATATGGTATCCATGGACTGGTCAAAAATTGGATCGGTGATTTTCTAAGTGATAGAAAGCAAAGGGTGAAGGTCAATGGGTCTATGTCAGACTGGAAAGACGTGACAAGTGGAGTGCCCCAGGGCAGTGTGCTAGGCCCGGTGTTGTTTGTTATATACATTAACGATCTCCCTGAAGTTGTGAGCAGTCTGTGCAGCATGTATGCTGATGATACGAAAGTGTACCGACAAATCAGAACTTGTGAAGATAGCAAAGAACTCCAGAGGGATTTGGACAGTTTGGTCGACTGGGCAGACAAGTGGCAGATGCGCTTTAATGCAGAGAAGTGTAAGACATTACAGTTGGGTACAAAAAATCAGAAACTTGTGTATAATAATGAGAAAACCTGGCAGCGTGGACAGAGTTGATCTGGAAAGCTCAAGTACAGAAAAGGACCTTGGGGTCAATGTAGACAGTGAATTGAAATTCTCAAAGCACGTGGAAACACAAGTCAACAAAGCAAATAGAATCCTGGGTCTCATTAGACGGTCTTATGAGCATTTGGACGCAGAAACGCTAAGACTTCTCTTTGTTGCACTTGTACGGCCTCATCTGGAATTTGCTTCTCCCTTGCCCAACAACATCGACCCCTCCAAACTGTCGCAAGCTTTGTCTGATTACTTCCATAACAAGATCCAAACCATCCGTGACAAACTAGACAAAATCCCACACCAAAACTCTGAAACTCCTCCTGCATTTACAGGCACTCCCTTCACACACTTTCAGCCTCTCACTCTCACTGACCTGGAGAAAGTCCTCAAAGAAATGACCTTGAAAACCTGTGACCTTGACCCTCTTCCCACACAACTCTACTCTGACTGTCTTCCTGAACTCCTCCCTTCTATTCTCAAAATCATCAACACTTCTCTGCAAACAGGCACTGTCCCCAACTCCTTTAAGACTGCTATTGTCAAACCTCTACTGAAGAAACCATCGCTCGACCCAAACACTCTCAGCAACTACCGCCCTGTCTCAAACCTTTCCTTCATCTCCAAACTCCTTGAAAGAGTCGTCCTGAAACAACTCAACTCTCACCTTCTTTGCAACAATCTTCTCTCTCCGCTTCAATCTGCCTATCGTCCTCACCACTCCACCGAAACTGCCCTTCTCAAAATCACTAATGATCTCCTCCTTGCCACTGACCAAGCTGAAATCTCTGCCGTCGCTCTACTTGATCTATCAGCGGCCTTTGACACAGTCGACCACAACATCCTCCTTCAACGCCTTCAGCACACCTTTGGTATCCATAGCACAGCTCTTTCTTGGTTCTCTTCTTATCTCACCGACCGCTACCAGACTGTTTCGATTGACAAACTGAACTCTGACCCCATCAGGCTTGAGTGCGGAGTCCCTCAGGGCTCAGTCCTTGGGCCTGTACTATTTACTCTCTACACTCAACCTCTTGACCACATCCTTGACCGACACAACGTTCTCCACCACTCTTTTGCCGACGACTCTCAACTTCACAACAGCTCTTCCCCTGACCAGTCTGAATCTCTTCTTTCCTCTATCTCTGACACTATCACTGACGTGCAGAATTGGATGACAGAAAACAAACTTCAGCTCAATAGCAACAAAACTGAAGCTAGGCACGACATCCAAACTCTCCAAAGCCACTTCCGACTCTCTTCAACTCTCTGACTCTTCTGTCCCTCTGTCTTCTGCTGTCAAAAACCTCGGAGTCACTCTAGACAACACCCTTTCCATGAAACAACACATCTCTTCTGTCTCTCGCACCTGCTACTTCCAACTCCGCCGCATCGCCACTATCCGCAAGTACCTCACCACAGATGCTACCGCCAAACTGGTCACTTCCACCATTCTCTCACGTCTTGATTATTGTAACTCTCTCTTGGCGGGTCTTCCCTCTTCTTCTATCTCTCGTCTCCAACGCATTCAAAATAGCTCTGCCCGTCTTGTCTTACGAAAGAAAAAGGGAGATCATATCACCCCCCTCCTAAATCAGCTCCACTGGTTGCCCGTTCCTGCCCGTATCACATACAAAATCAACACTCTCACCTACAAATGCCTCCATGGTCTCGCCCCTGCCTATCTCTCCGACTCTCTCTCTCTCTCTCTATGTCCCTTCACGAGCACTCAGATCATCTGCCGACTCCCTCAAGCTCAACATCCCCCACACCAAACTCAAAACAGCAGGTCAACGCTCATTTTCTTTCCAAGCACCTAGCCAATGGAACACACTACCTCTCCCCCTCCGTCAACAACAGTCCCTCGAATCATTCAGATCTGCACTCAAGACATTCCTTTTTTCCACATAATCCATGCATTCTACACTGCCCACCCCATCCCACCCTGAATAACTGTACATATTTTAATGGTTGATGGTGTGTGTGTGTTGGTGACTTTAAGTCTCCGTGTGTGTGAATGAGTGTATGTGCGCCTTGAGTCGCCTGTTGGTGAGATATAATTATGTGCGCGTTATAAATATATTCGTATTATTATTATGTGGTGTGGAGTCCTCGACTCGAGAAAGATAAAAATCTGATTGAAAGTGTGTTAAGAAGAGCCACGAAGTGTATCCCAGGGTTGAAGACCTTGAGTTACGAAGAGCGTTTGAGAGTCTTGAAAGTTCCAAGCATGTGCTATAGGCGTATCCGGGGAGACATGATTGAAGCATACAAATTCGTGCATGGATACTACGATTGCAAGAACCCACTGGAGCTGAACAGCCTGTGTAATACCCGTGGACATCAGTTCAAGCTCAAGAAGAAACAATGCAGAACAGCTCTCCGACAATCTTTCTTCACGAACAGAATCATAGACACATGGAACTCCTTGGACAAGAATGTGGTAGAAGCGCCGACAATGAACAGTTTCAAAAATCGCTTGGACAATGCACTGAAAGACTATATGTATAGCCCAAATGTCAGTATGCCTCTCACTACAAATTCCCACCAACCAATAAAAAGTTGATAGAATAGGCCACGGTCAAAAGATCGTGTAGGTTACCTAGCTCAAAGTTAAGCTAGGATAGCAACTGATCAAAAGATCAGACAAAGGCTCAACAGCCTAAGTACCAGTCTGTCAACATATCATATCATATCATATCATATCATATCATATCAAGAGATCGTGACCGGTGCCAGGGTCAGTATATGGTGCCAATTCTGGATCTGGATTCGTTACGTTGCAGGAACCACTGTTGGTCATCTTCGCAACGGAATTAAAGTTGTGGGTGTATTAAAAAGGGGATTGAAATGGGTGCTGTTTTTGCATTATGTTTTTTATTGATCTAAGTGCAACCAGGGAGTGCCACAGGGGGGCCTGGTAGCTCAGTTGGTAGAGCACTGGACTTGTGATCGGAAGGTCGCAGGTTCGAATTCGGGCCGGGATGGACACGGGTCAACTATATGTGCAGACCCAGAGACGGAAGCCATGTCCCACCTCCGTGTCACCACAATGGCACGTAAAAGACCTTGGTCATTCTGCCATAAGTGCAGGTGGCTGAATACACCTAAACACGCAGACACCTGGGTAGCGCGACTCCGTTGCTGCTAGCTTTCCACTGGGAGGAAGCGACCCGAATTTCCCAGCGATGGGACAATAGAGTAATGAAATGAAATGAATGAAATATGGTGCTACCAGAGCGTGTGTGCGCACCCACATTGACACACACAGACACAAACACATGCATGCAGACACATACCTACACACAAACCTACACGCATACACATTTATCCCACACACACTGTAAACACAAAAACCTACACATACACACACACACACACACTCACTGGCCGGCACACATATCAGGCATGGGAATTGAAAAAAGTTAAAAAGGCTGAACATTTGTAAGTAATATCAAAGTCGACGGCGCTTCACGCCTAGCCTTACTAGGGGGGTCCGGGAGCATGTTCCCCCGGAAATTTGTTTCTTAAAAGAACCCAAATAGTGCAATTTGGTGTCATCTGAGCTCCAAGTTTGCCATTAAATTCAGTTTTCAGAACCAGTTTTGCCTCCCCTATTTATTTTTTCGGCATACACTTTTGCTTTTTCGGCGGAACAAAAAAACATTTAGGCGGAAATTTGCCTTTCGGCGGACAATTCCCATGCCTGACATATACGCACGTGCACACACATACCTATACCGAGAGGCATAAATTCCGCAAACTGAACTTCAAAAAATCACAAAAAATCAACTCAGTGGTGAATGTTTTCAATGTTTGAATATTTTCTTTATTGGCCATTTTAGTGTTTATAAACCTTCGCTTTATTGATTTTGAATAGAACATCATGAAATGACAATTTTTCAAAAAAAGTGACCGAGTCCAAGCGCAATGATTTCGGAAAACGTTCAGTGTTCATCACGTTCAATGCTTTGGCCAGCTCTAAGCATCCCAATCGCTTGCTGTCTCTCTCCTTCATCAAGTCGTGGCATGATTGCGATATCTGATACAGCCAAACAGCCAGTTGCATTTTATAGGGCCACACACTATCTTTTTTACGTTATTGTCTCCCGTTCAGCCCATTGTCTTTATTAGCACAGTGAGCTGTGGCTGGATCAGCAATACTGCAAAGCGCACGCTGACAGCGTGAAACATTTGCTCCGACACTTAAGATGTCAACTACAAATTATACAGGTTCAATCTGATTTTCCTTTGAGAGCAAAATCGTTCAATGCACTATTTGCAGAATTTATGCCTTTCAGTATATAAACACACACACACACACTCACTGGCTGGCACACATATACGCACGTGCACACACATACCTATAAACACACACACATACACACACAAACCTGACATTGCACAAAAAATGCAAAACTGATATTTATGTAAATAAAAATGTTTAATGCAAGAATTTAATTAAAAACAATGAAACAGCACCATGACTTAGATTTTTGCATATTCAAACTACAGCCGCTCATTGTAATGTAAGAAACAGCATATATATATCCATGCTAACACCAGATTTCAGATTTTTAAGATAAGAGTTATTCTCCACAGCTGTGTACCAGTGGAAACCATGTTACGAAGGTGATATTTCTTTATTCAACTGAGACATTTTAACCATACAAATGTTGTTTGTTTGTTTGTTTGCTTAACGTCCAGCCGACCACGAAGGGCCATATCAGGGCGGTGCTGCTTTGACATATAACGTGCGCCACACACAAGACAGAAGTCGCAGCACAGGCTTCATGTCTCACCCAGTCACATTATTCTGACACCGGACCAACCAGTCCTGGCACTAACCCCATAATGCCAGACGCCAAGCGGAGCAGCCACTAGATTGCCAATTTTAAAGTCTTGGGTATGACCCTGCCGGGGTTCGAACCCACGACCTCCCGATCACGGGGCGGACGCCTTACCACTAGGCCAACCGTGCCGGTCCATACAAATTGGTTTCATTTATAAATACTAGTTTCATATACATCCTTGGCCTGCAGAGAAAAAATTTAGAAATACTTTGGTCAATTACAAGCATTTCAAAGTACATCAACTTCGTAACATGGAAACCAAAGGATGTAATATAGATTTAAATATTAACCTTTTTTTTTTTAAAGACAAAAATATGTTTTTTTAATTGCATGGCTGTATTGTTATCTAACTGGTGTTTTACTGAGAAAAAAAATAAAGAGAATACATTCTAGTTGCCATTAATTTAATATACATTATAATCATACTAAGGAGTAAGAATACAATGGTCACAAAATGGTATACATGAGCTCTGGAGAATAACCCCTATCTTCCTTCCCATGTAAACCACCACCAGACTTTTACATGAAAGAAGCACATTTTCCACTTGGACACATCACAAAACTCAACTGCCCCCCAGCTACCTGTCCAGAGTTGGAATTTTGCTTGCTGGCTTCATGTTGCAGATTTACAGGTGTCAGTTAGGCCAAACAAAAATACATGTTGGTTTAGGGTAACGTGACCAAAAAAGATAGGGTCGGTATAGGTCGGCTTTTTTTTTATTTTCAAAATTTAGTCGATTTTAAAGGAGGTTACTTCCCTTAGTCTCGGTATGGTTCGCAAAATGTGCCAAAAGTTTTTGTTTCTGTTTTTTTGAGAAATGAAAAAGAAGTGTTAGGGTCAGCGGGGAAAAAATAGGGTCGGTCGGGTTACCCTAAACCAACATATATTTTTGTTTGGTCTTACAAGATTAACTCAAAAAATCCAAGTCCAGGCTGTTGAGATTTGGTATGTGTTCAAATGGAGGAATGGTCTTATCCCATGTAAACGCCTGGACAGATCTGTGGGGGTTTACATGGGAAGGAAGATATCTTTAAAAACCAGTGTTTAGACAAGTATTGGACACAACAGAAAAAGTTTTTGACTGACATGATAAAAGATACCACCACTCATCCCAGCAAGTGTTAATTATTGCACATTAAAACGCACAGCATCACTACCAAACACTAAACCATGTGTGACTAATCCCAGTCACCAAAATAAAAGTAATGGCTAGTCCACTGGCGACTAATCCCAGACACCAAAATAAAGTAATGGCTGGGAAAAGATTTTCAGTCTTTCACAAAATGAATGTTCTGACTCACCAGGCTTATGTTTTGGACAACGAAACCCCTGCATCACCTATCACACCTTCTTCACTCCCTTCCAATAACATCCATACTCATTTCACAACTCCCATCTTTCCTACTTATACTCCAGAACTAAATAGGAACACAGGTTCTTAAATACAAATTCACCCCCCCCCCCCACCCCCCTCCCCCAAGCCTGATTGGTTAGGGTGCGTGAAAACCTATTATCAATGTATTTCTGAGGACAAAGGCGACGATGAGAGCGATGACAGTAACGAGCCCTAAAACGACGCCCACACGAATATAGCACTTCTTCTCCCTCTCATGCCGACGTATAGCAGCCATTCTTTCCTTGCGATCGCGAGCCTGCAACAGATACATCCCAACAATGAAATCCGTAACAGCTAGACTGCTAAATATATCCAATATTCCACTTAGGTACAATGGGTTTTTTCTTCCATTCAGCGTTTCAACTCTAGTAAGGCTTTATATATGAACGTTCTTGAGCACAATAAAGTGGTGATAGCTAGGTGATAAATAAAACTCTTGAATTCCCTGTCTTTGCCCCCAAACTCATTTTAACCATCACTGTATTTGCGTTGTTGACGACCCAGAGCCTCACAAATGTGTCTGTATCTCTGAAACAATTGAGATTTGTGTAAGGAAGTGAATCAGTGAAAAAGATCCTGGATGTGAACAGTTCTTTCAACTTAACATTCATTGTTCCACACATGCATCTTCAGGGATGGCTAAATCTAACAAATTTAACTCACCAGCCGGCCGGGCAAGTAACTTCAAGAAAATCACAAGCCCACCAGAAATGTTGCTGGGCCGGTACATACCACACGCACAAATTATGAATGTCAGATCATCTCCCCATCATCTCCCGGCTATCAGTATTCCCTCTCCAGTGTTCTTTGAATGATCAATCTATTTTTCCTTTCTACTAGACTACTCTTTATTTTCCTCCTTTCTCAGTCTTCAATTCTTTGCTATGGATTTGGAATTAGTCACCACCATAAAAACAGCTGCAGCGCTGATGAAACGTCTGAAGCACATTTGAGACAGGAGCCTCATTCTTGTTTCACTAGAACACGGGGGAGTTTTGCAGACAACAGGAGTTCTTGCATCTGGAGTGTTAATTTGGGTGGCTCGAAAACTCAATAGTACATGTACAGCCGAAAGTTTTGCATTTCGCCAGAATTTTTCTGGCCAGGCAGGCATGCTGCTAGACAGTTTCTACTAGCCCAGCAGATTTGTTACTCGACCCTTGTGATCAGGTGGACGATTTGGCCATCCCTGATCTTGATGTTGAAGTATTTTAACTCTATTATCATCACTCTGCACACACATTAATCTTCCTTTCGTATCCAAACACTGATTCTACCCTAACCCAACACCCATTTCTCCCTTTATTTAAAGTAACCTGTTAACTCAATCCCACCCCTCTTTTTCCTTTTGTTCACATCCTAATACTAACTCCACCCAACTCTAGCACACCCTCCCGTGTCATTTACAGTTGTTCTTGCGATGTGAGGCCTCTCCCATAAGAGGTCACCTTCCGGTAAAGGACACCTTCTGCAATCCATTTGTCTATCATGATGACCAAACATATACCTGTTATGACAGGTCACCTGCAATGTAGGGACGTTTCCAGCTGGGCTTTATTGCAGGTACCACTGTACATCCACACACTGATTCTGTTACAGTGGAACCCCCCCCCCCCCCCCCTTTATAAGACCCCCCAGTTTAAGACTTTCTCCCTTTTAGACCTTGTTTTCTCAGACTTTCTGTTGATAACCTCTGTAAATTTACCCCCATTTTAAGACTCCCTCCTTTTCAAGACTTGATGTTCTCAAATTTCTGGAGGTCTTAAAGGTGGGGTTCCACTGTATTGATTTTTAAGTCTCACAATGGAAACATATATCCACTGTACCTGAAAGTGAAACATACCATTCACTCATTCTTGTACACTCAGACACTAACACATAATAGTTGATGGACAGAATTTATTTTTTCAAAAAAAATGACTGCTTGCACCCAAATGTATTTATCACTGCACTTAACACTTTTAATAAAAATGTTAGTATGAACTAATAGGTGACGGTGGGAGACAGTGAGAACAAAGTAGATTGCACTTGGGTTCATTAATTTTAAGGCTCAAAAAAATGTCTCTTCAAGTTCTAAAGTCACCAAAAAGCAATATCCCTGGATACCAAACTGAAACACACACACACACACACCCTCACCCATAAAATGCATGATGAATCAGAATACAAGTTACAACCAAATAAAAAGTAATCATGAAATGAATAAAAAGTAATTATGAAACATATTCCCCAAAAATGTGGCATACTGTTCACTCTAACTTTAGAATGAAATTGAAAACAATTCATGGTAATTTTCTAAAGCATTATCAATTGTTGTTCATAACTCACTGTTAATACAATGCTAAAAGGTAACTGCATGTGTAAGGTTTTTCAAAGAAGAAAAAAATCAATGCAATTCATTTTGCAGATGCTATTAAAATGGACTATTGTACTTTTTCTTCTGCGTTCGTGGGCTGAAACTCCCCCGTACACTCGTGTTTTTGCACGAGTGGATTTTTACGTGCATGACCGTTTTTACCCCGCCATTCAGGCAGCCATACTCCCCTTTCGGAGGAAGCATGCTGGGTATTTTCGTGTTTCTATAACCCACCGAACTCTGACATGGATTACAGGATCTTTTCCGTGCGTACTTGGTCTTGTGCTTGCGTGTACACACGAAGGGGGATAAGGCACAAGCAGGTTTGCACATAAGTTGACCTGGGAGATCGGAAAAATCTCCTCCTTAAAATTAACCCACCAGGCGCGGCCGGGATTCGAACCCACGACCTTCCGCTTTGGAGGCAGGCTTCTTACCACCAAGCCATTGCGCCCGTTGGACTATTGTACAATACATGTACTTTGACGGTTAAGGACAATGATCATTTAGATACAATTTTGTCAATACATGTATATTGCTTTTAAAAATAAACTTCCGTAATGAGAAATCAAAAGTAACATTGTACGTTGTGCTCTCCTGTAAATGCAAGAATAATGACTAGTGCTGAGATTCTAAAATTGAGCAACAAATTCAACACATTATTGTGCACGGTAAAATCTGAGCATTGTAAAGAGGAATAAATGATTACATTTTAATTTAAAACATGATTGAAACGTACTGTGATTGAGACAAAAGCGAAAGCAAACAAATCATGCGCTCTAATGGTTCAACGTCCTGAAGTGGTTGTTGAAAGATGCCTTTCTCCTCATGTTAATAACAATGGAAGCCCCCTTTAATCAAAGCCCCATGTTGAAATACACCTGCTCCACCCCCCCCCCTCCCCCACCTGCAAGACTCTCATTTTTAAGATGTCCTGTTAATAACATTTGTAAATTTACCTCCCTATTAAGAATCCCTCCGATTCAAGAAAAATTTTTCACTTTTTTTTTAGTTCTTAAAATGAGGTTTTCGCTGTTGTATAAACAGAATAAACCACCAAAGGAACTTGATATTAAAAAACATCACACGTTCCTCTAGACTTTCACATTTGCTCCAAGTGCTATTCCACTTGAACTCCTATCATGATTCATGTATTTTCAAAATAATTTAAGGCAGTCAAGGCATTACACTACAAAGTGCAAGAGTTCTTGAAACACTGACACACACACACACTTTCATACAGATACACAAACACTTACAAATGCACACACACACACACACACTGCACGCTCACAGATCATAAATATCAGCAGTATAAAGGTCTAGATTAACAATGTTTTAATAATAATAATATAATAATGGACATTTGCTATAGCGCATAATCATATATATGCTCAATGCGCTTTACATATGAATTTCTGCTGTGTGAGATGGAATTTTTTTACACAATATATCACGCATTCACATCGGCCAGCAAACCTCAAGCCTATTAGGGCGAGCATTCACCTTTCACGGCCTTTATTCCAAGTCACACGGGTATTTGGTGGACATTTTTATCTATGCCTATACAATTTTGCCAGGAAAGACCCTTTTGTCAATCGTGGGATCTTTAACGTGCACACCCCAATGTAGTGTACACGAAGGGACCTCGGTTTTTCGTCTCATCCGAAAGACTAGCACTTGAACCCACCACCTAGGTTAGGAAAGGGGGGAGAAAATTGCTAACGCCCTGACCCAGGGTCGAACTCGCAACCTCTCGCTTCCGAGGCAAGTGCGTTTACCACTCGGCCACCCAGACCAGGTGAACAAGAAAACAAGTCGCGTAAGGCGAAATAACTACATTTAGTCAAGCTTTGGAACTCACAAAATGAAACTGAACGTAGTCCCCCGCTAGTGCAAAAGGCAGTGAAAGTGACGAGCCTGTTTGGCGTGGTAGCGGTTGCGCTGTGCTTCATAGCACGCTTTACTGTACCTCTTTTCGTTTTAACTTTATGAGCGTGTTTTTTATCCAAACATATCATATCTATATGTTTTTGGAATCAGGAACCGACAAGGAATAAGATGAAAGTGTTTTTAAATTGATTTTAAAAAAAAATTGATCATAATTTTTATATTTTTAATTTTCAGAGCTTGTTTTTAATCCAAATATATCATACTTATATGTTTTTGGAATCAGGGAATGATGAAGAATAAGATAAACGTAAATTTGGATCGTTTTATAAAATTGTTTTTTTTAAATTTTCAGATTTTTAATGACCAAAGTAATTAATTAAATTTTAAGCCACCAAGCTGAAATGCAATACCGAAGTCCGGCCTTCGTCGAAGATTGCTTGGCCAAAATTTCAATCAATTTGATTGAAAAATGAGGGTGTGACAGTGCCGCCTCAACTTTTACAAAAAGCCGGATATGACGTCATCAAAGGTATTTATCGAGAAAAAGAAAAAAACGTCCGGGGATATCATTCCCAGGAACTCTCATGTCAAATTTCATAAAGATCGGTCCACTGAGTAGTTTAGTCTGAATCGCTCTACACACACACACAGACAGACAGACACACATACACCACAACCCTCGTCTCGATTCCCCCCTCTACGTTAAAACATTTAGTCAACACTTGACTAGGTAAATGTAAAAAAGCACACCCCAGGTTGTTTTTTTAAACAGTAAATGCTTAAACTGGTATTTCACTCGGTAGTGATAACAAAACGAAGGCAAAACTTAAGACAAAGGACACACAAATTCCAAGAACGTGCATGTACTATCCAATACACAAACAAGCATTGCAAAAAAATAACCGATCAGCGTAAACGACATGTTTTAAAACAGCTTTTCATGCAGCTTTCTGTTTTTGATGAAGTTTCATTAAAAAATAGTGATGACATTCAACAAGGCAGCATATGGTCATACAGTGGAACCCCCCTTTTAAGACCTCCAAAAATCTGAGACAATCAGGTCTTAAAAAGGAGGAAGTTTTAAAATGGACAGAAAGTCTGAAAAAACAAGGTCTTCTTCTTCTTCTGCGTTCGTGGGCTGAAACTCCCAGGTACACTCGTGTTTTTTGCACGAGTGGAATTTTACGTGTATGACCGTTTTTTACCCCGCCATTTAGGCAGCCATACGCCGTTTTCGGAGGAAGCATGCTGGGTATTTTCGTGTTTCTATAACCCACCGAACTCTGACATGGATTACAGGATCTTTTTCGTGCGCACTTGGTCTTGTGCTTGCGTGTACACACGGGGGTGTTCGGACACCGAGGAGAGTCTGCACACAAAGTTGACTCTGAGAAATAAATCTGTCGCCGAACGTGGGGACGAACTCACGCTGACAGCGGCCAACTGGATACAAATCCAGCGCGCTACCGACTGAGCTACATCCCCCCCCCCCCCCCCCACAAGGTCTTAAAAGGGAGGGAGTCTTAAATTAGGGGGTCTTTAAAGGGAGGTTCCACTGTATAAACTATTCAATAAATAATCTTCTTTTAAAACATTTTTCTTCTAAGTAACAAAAACTGCACTTTGCAGCCCACTTCCTGAACATGATTATTTATAAGTGTAAATTTACAACGAAGCGGTTACTTTTTTTCGGTCATTTAAGTTTAGCAAATATTGTTATAGTTGTTGTGCATGAATTTCAGTTCGTCCACGAACATTCTACAAAGTTTCAAGTCTGTAGGTAAAAATGGTCCGACAGTTTACCTTTTCTCCAAAATGTGTTCCAAATTACACATCTGAAATTATCAATGGCACAAAAGCTTTCCTGTCTAGGGATTGCTCTGAACCTAGCTGTAAAGTCACCAATAATCTAGGGGGTGAAGGGGATGTTTGTGTATGCTCAGACATTCAAATAATCCCAAAGGTAAAAGTTTGCAGGGTTTAAATTAGGTCAGTTTTGCTACCGCTCAATGTCAAACCTCGTTCTGTTGAGTCGATCGCCGAATTTGGCTCTTATTTTAACTTGTACAAAAGTCAGACCATTTGATCTACAAAAATTGCCACTTTGTGAAAAAATCATGCATAGGCTGAAGTTGATGTCCCCCAAATAAAGATGTAGAAGTTATTAGCATTTTTGAGGGTTGCATTTTGTTTTGGGTCACTCTGTATATCTTTGATTTTGTTGTTCCTTAATGTGGTTCAAGTCAAAATGGCTATAAGCAGGCGGGTCATGCATAGGCTGAAATTCATGTCCTCTAAATATGAAGTAATTCGGTCGACAGATGTAGAAGTTATTTGCATTTTTTAGGGTTGCATTTTTGGGGGTCACCCGAGAGCTGACTTAGATACAGTGGAACCCCCCTTTTAAGACCTCCAACAATCTGAGAAAATCAGGTTTTAAAAAGGAGGGAGTCTTAAAATGGGGCTAACTTTACAGAGGTTATGAACAGAAAATCTCAAAAAGCAGGGTCTTATAAAGGGGGAGAGGAGGTCCTAACAGGACTGTAATAACTTTGCTTATCAAGAGCATCAACTCCAGGTTTGAACACATAACAATGTTAATAAATGTACAGGATATTTAGCATTACAATGCACTAGTCTGATCAAAATAAGTCACTACATAGTCTAATGCCAGCTCAACAGAGCCATATAAATCAAAACCTTGGTTTGGTGTCCTCCCTTTCCTCACCACCCGCCCAAGGTCATGGGAAACTTTGCTCAAGAGCGTTGACTGAGTACAGTGGGACCCCCTTCTGAGAACCCCCAATTTAAGGCTTTCCCTTTTTCAGACCTCCATTTGTCAGATTTTCTGTTGACAACCTCTGTAAATTGACCTCCTTTTTTTAAGTCCACCTCAGATTTGTCGAGGTCTTAAAATGGATTTCCACTGTATCATTTTCTGAAACCCGCCCACATCATACACAACTAGAAACTGCTCAATGAATATCAGTCAGTCTTGTAATTCATATGTACAAACCGGAAGGCACTCAGCATTTTAAATCTAGGTTTCGTGAAAGCTCCAAAAAGTTAGCATAAACAGCTAAGAAAAAGGCCTGACTTGATTACATTTACTCAAGGGAAAAGTTTATGCAGTAGTTAAAAATCAAAATGGACTGACACAATTCTGTCAAATACACCGGTATCTGTTTCATGAGTGACTGTAAACGCACCAAGCAGTCAAATCAATATATTTTATTGTAACACATGCTCTGTAACAATTATCCATGTGGTAAACCCTGACTTTCCATTGCAGATTCCCATACAAATTGCCCTAGACATCAGAAACATGTCATTACATGCCATTACATAGCATTTCTGTCAAAGGTCATGCCAAGGTCAAGCGTACATTACAGATTTCAAAGTCACTGCCTGACATGCAAGAATAAGGCTGGCAGCCAGCTACAAAAACACATGCACATTCCCTAGAACTAAGATGACAATGACAATTCTTTATTTAACGAGGGTAATAGATTAAGCAGTGATCTGCTTTTTTACATCCAGCCCTCGCCCTAAAGAGGTACTAACTTTAAAAACATATTTAAAAAATAAAATGATGGCACTAATGACAGCCCAGTTGTGGACGGAACAGTAAACAGTCATATATTCTTTTAGGCCAGTATGACCTGCACTGAGGGCGATAGAAGCTAGATGGCCGTTTTAATACTCTGGGGCAGGCCTGAGCGCCACAAAGATGATGACAAAAATGACGGTTAACAGGAAGACCAGGAAGCAGCAGACTACCATGACGAGGATTGCAATACGGCGGCGACGAGCACCATTCACCGTAAACACCTGCCATGCAAAAAAAACTGAAGATTAGTAACTACATGTACCTAGAAAATGCACTACACTACGTGGGGTCAGAGTATATATATATATATACAGTGGAACCCCCATTGGCCTCCAAAAATTTGAGAAAAACAGTCAGGTAGTCTTAAAATGGAAGTAATTTAAAAAAAAAAAAACCTTAATCGATTGAACACTGGTTTTCCTTCTTTTAACCATATATGCCGTCAGAGGCCGACAAAAACTTATATTTAGGCGGCTAGCTGAGACTACAAAATAGAGCATGTTTGTGTGCGTTCATTCGTAAAGATTGAAAAAAATTCTAACCAGCTAGTGCCGTCCCGGAGAACAATGGCTGGATAAAATGTCATATTTTGGTCAACAATACAAAAGAATGAACAGAAAACCTGACAAAGCAATATCCTAAAAGGGAGGGGGGGGGGGGGGGGTCTGAAATCCAGGGGTCTTAAAAGGGAGATTCCACTGTGCCCAAACAATGACAACAACAACAATAACAACAAAGCAGTGCAGTATTAATAAGTCATCTCTGTAACAGAAGCATAATGACAGATCACACTGCATGCAGTTTTCAACTCCGCTGAAATGATGCACTGGATCTTGGAGAACTTTAATCTGACAGCTGCTGCGGAAGATTTCTTTATAAATTACCACCTCTTACAAAGAATAACGGAATAGCATTGATATTTCAGCAACATTGACACACGAACGGTATTATGTGTAAGATACATGCAACGCTTGAAATTCATTCTGCATTCTATATTGTATGTTCATATCATTGAATGTACATTAAAGTGCAGAAAGCACTTAAGAAATAAACTCATGAGCTGAACCCATTCAATGATTCATGCATACAACTTTTCTCATAGTTCAATACAGGTACAATCAATAGTAATCTAAGCAAGTGTACTTCATTCCTTCCGAGACTAAGCATAACATTCTTTAAAAAAAAAATGTAAAAGGGGAAATAGTATTTTTCATACATGCTTTCAAAACTATCAGGCCACAAAATTACACAGGTTTCACGACAAAAAAATAAACAAAAACATCACATTACTTACAAATGGTGTCTGAAAGACCGGTGCTGTTTGAGTGGGCACCATGCCCTGAGAGTTGCTGTACAGGTAACCTCCTCGAACCGGTGATGGTTCACGCTGCACTGCGCAGTATGTGTAGTGACGAAGCTCACTTCCCTCGCCAGACGATGACTTGCCGTTGTGGTGGTGATGATGACTAGAGCCCAGAGCAGTGTGCGATGTGGATGGTCCAGCTCCGGTATACTGAGAGTGAGACTGAGAGGTGGGCCCTGAGAAGCCTTGTGACGGCCCAGGAGAGTTGCAGGAAGGTTGTTGTTGCTCCCATGACTGGTGCACCGCAGCATTGGTAACAGATGAGTGAGATGGAGGTGCATCTCCGCCTGAGTGGCCTGTCAACACACAGTCATGTTACAGCCATTAGTAAGGAGATGCAGTTTGATTCAAAATGTCAAAGCATTGCAGTATGAAATACTACATAGACCTGGGAACCCCTGTTTTCCCCTTGGAGTATTCTCAAACAATCTTGGTGTATTTTCAGAAAAATGAGCGTGTCTAGTGCGCCTTGCGCCATTGGCGCATAACATCTCAAAATGGCCCATTGTAATTCCCTTCAGTGCGTCAAAGGGCGCACTGAGATTACGTACCACTGCGACGACCCATGCACACTTTTCACGGGAGTACAGTGTTCGGCATGACCTAAGCAAAAACGTGCGCCAAGCCGAGGAACTTGCGAGTTTGTGAAATGCGCTGTGATTGGCTTTTAAAATGTAATTCATGAGTATTCAAGCAATCCTGCAACCTATCTGCACTTGCGCATTTACCTCTGTGAAAACTGCCAACAGAAGCGATATCGATCGAAACACAAACACACACTAACCTGATACACTGGCAAATTCTCATATCAATCAATCAATCAATCAATCAATGAGTCTTATATCGCGCATATTCCGTGGGTACAGTTCTAGGCGCTCTGCAGTGATGCCGTGTGAGATGAAATTTTATACGGCCAGTAGATTGCAGCCATTTCGGCGCATATTTACCTTTCACGGCCTATTATTCCAAGTCACACGGGTATAGGTAGACAATTATTAACTGTGCCTAAGCAATTTTGCCAGGAAAGACCCTTTTGTCAATCGTGGGATCTTTAACGTGCACACCCAATGTAGTGTACACGGGGGGAGGTTCGGACACCGAAGAGAGTCTGCACACAAAGTTGACTCTGTGAAATAAATTTCCGCCGAACCTGGGATCGAACTCACGCTGACAGCGGCCAACTGAATACAAATCCAGCGCGCTACCAACTGAGCTATATCCCCGCCCTATATCATATGGAACCAAACAGCACTATTTCGCATCTTTTGACAAAAGTGTTTTGGCACCGCATAACCTGCTTTGTGCGTTTTGCCTTGGACTATGTAATGTCCCATCAACATTTGGTTGAGGGGGACAAATGTTCCATTGTCTTTTTCTTCCAGGCTAAAGCCTGTACTCCACATAGCATTTGAACATCCATGCTTCAAACATGCTTCACACGCATACGTCGCACCATTTTTTAAGTTTACCAATACATTTAAAACAAATATTTCTTTCAATGTTTACTGACAGTGACAAAAACTGTAATCATGTGTCAAATACTGGATCGCCTTTGGGATGCGCTTGTGAAAAAAAGTAGTCGAGGAATTTTTCTTGTATTTTTTGTCAACTGACCGTACTGATTGTAATTTCTAGACAATCATGCGTACAAAATACGGCAAAATCGTATGGGTTCCTAGACCTGTCTGACTACAGGTGGATCTTCAGATCTGGTACTTAAGGTCAACCAATGTCGACAAACACATCATTCACTTCGGTAGTGAGTCTATTAATTTCTTCGTCCATCTTGAATCAAACGGCACTTTTCTGAGAGGAAAAAAGAGCAGAAAAATTGCAAAGTTTTTCGTCACAGCTTCACCGATGCTTCACATCAGCTCATGTCAAAACTTGCGAAGCAAAGCTGGAGACAAAGCACTTTGCTGTAGCTATGCATATATATATATGGTAAATGACTTCCAGAGTTGACTTCAACCTCAATTAAGGATAGATTAATCACCATGGCAGTGTATATGTTTGTTACTTAGGACTACATGTAACTATAGACTGGTGAATAATCCCGATGGAGATCTGTAAAAGTGATGCAACATTATGACTGAATAGCAAGCGTTCGGTTTAGTGCGCTTTCAAATCTGTGATGTCATTTCCTGCTATTCTACATCATGTAGGTATATATGCATCGGTGACAATGAGTTGTGCATACATGTGTGCATTTGACTTTCTGTGTGCGGGCACTTGCGCATGTTTGTGGTAAACAGCCTACAGGAAAAACACACATGTATACAACAACAAGGCGGCAGTTGCTATGGGCCATTCTAGGGTCGCGCCACTTTAGGGCGGTGAGGTTAAATACTTTCTCCATGGTTTTGCCAGCTTTAAAGGAAAGGAAGGTAACTGTGTAATTTCCTGTTATTTGTCTAACCCTTATTTCTTTCTTTTTTTATCAACTTAGTGGGTTTTGTTGATTTTAAAATTAAAAAAACACCTGTAAGTGTAATAAAAAACAAATGTATAAAAAAAGAAATGTATGTTCACACTCACACTACAGAAAGAGAAAGAGAGAGAGAGAGAGAGAGAGAGAGAGAGAGAGAGAGAGAGAGAGAGAGAGAGAGAGAGAGAGAGAGAGAGAGAGAGAGAGTTTAAACCTTGACGGGCGCAGTGGTAAGAGTACTAAGACGTCGGCCTCTTAATCAGGAGGTCGTGAGTTCGAATCCCGGCCGCGGCCGCCTGGTGGGTTAAGGGTGGAGATTTTTCCGATCTCACAGGTCAACTAATGTGCAGACCCGCTTAATTGTGCCTTATCCCCCTTCGTGTGTACACGCAAGCACAAGACCAAGTGCGCACGGAAAAGATCCTGTAATCCATGTCAGAGTTTGGTGGGTTATAGAAACACGAACATACCCACTACCCAGCATGCTACCCCCGAAATCGGCGTATCGGTCATACACGTAAAAACCCACTCATGCAAAAACATGAGTGAACGTGGGAGTTTCAGCCCATGAACAAAGAAGAAGAAGAAGAAGAAGAGAAACCTTAGCTGATGGAACTTGTAAACTAATTATGATTCATCATTTTCATGTAGTTCACCCAAACCAAATTAAGAAGAAAAAAAGAAAGGAAGAGAAGAGAGAGAGAGAACAGTTACTAGCAGACGATTATCATGTGTTTATGAATACAATGTCGATCACGTAAAATGTCCTATAGTATTGATATTCCCGAAGCCGGTCAAATGTCCTATTCATGGATGTGGTCAGGTCATTTCGTTGTCCGATGCACAAAAACAACATCCCTGATAACACCATGGAGCCAAAAATAAAGTAAGAGCTTAATGTGGCGTAACGCTAGAACGTTAGAGCAGAATAATGCCATTCTGCCGTAACTATACAATGGCACAATGGGATAAGGCCATCAAAATAAGTCGTAACCGTAGCCACTGCGAAGAAAAAAAAGTGCAGTGTTGGCCTACAACCTACAAATTTCATCTTACTTTTTGACATCGTTGATGCTTTATGCCTGCGACCATGTCATGTCTGAAGAACCAGAATTTCCACACAAAGCCATCCTGCTGTTCTCTCAAGCAAAAAAGGGTAAAACCTAAGCCCAAACTGTTAATCTTCGGCTCATTTTTCAAGAACCTGACACCAGATCCATCGAAATTCCACAGATTTGCGCGAAAGTGGTGTCCCTTGGAGGAAGTGTGATGAGTAATGCCCCCTTGTTATTTTCGATTCAATGTCTATTTACCGAAAATGAGAGTTGGCTAATCATGGTGGATTGGTTTGCAAGATTGAAATTACCCCTTAAATTGTCGAATGTACTGGAAACATGGTTATTATTAAAAGAACACGTACACAGACAACACACTGGCACGACACTTGAAACACACATACGGCACACACTGACATACACACACGCGCGCGCGCGCGCCGCGCACGCCACACACATAACACACACGGGGGGCGATGCTTTACCACGTGCACCGGGAATGTTTTTGTTTTTTTACGTAACGTGCATGGGAATGGGGAAATTCTCGTAGCGTGCACCGTGCACAGAGGTCCGGCGTGCACCGTGCATGGAGCTTTTTTGTAACGTGCACCGTGGATCACCGTGCATCTTTTGGCCTCAACGTACCTCGGCGTGCACAGACACCCCCCCCCCCCCCCCCCCCATGGTGACCCGGCCTCCACACACACACACACGGCACACACACACACAAACACTGTGAGACACCGACTGACTCACACTGACACTGTGACACTCATCCTGCACTCACATACATTCACACACCGTACACACACACACACGGGCCACACTGCGGCGACACACACACCGCACACACACACACACACTGGCATAGGGTAAAATGTGTTCAACCAACATTTTTTTATTCAAACTTAGAAATTTGCTTCATCATCCTAAAATCCTTCCCTTCTCGGCATTCACAGGCCGGGGCGTAACCAATCGGTGCACGTTTTTAGTCGAAGACTAATCGAATCAGTTTTGGGAGGAAATCTGTTACAATTCACCACCAATGTCCTTCGCTTGCAAGAACCTGTCATGTCTTTATCTCTTGAATTACTAGTGTACATTTATAATTTGACCAGGAAATAAGGTATTAGTCTTGGTTATACCATATATCGAATCAGAAAGCTGAACGCAGGGGAAAGCTGAACACGTTACACCCGATAGCATACACAGTCACTTCAATTACGCGGTGAACACAAACTACAGAATGAATCATGGTAATATTTTTGGAAATGTCAGTATATTCATTTCTATTTTTTTGGTACTTTTTACATTTAGTCAAGTTTTGACTAAATGTTTTAACATAGAGCCGGGGGAATCGAGACGAGGGTCGTGGTGTGTGTGTGTCTGTCTGTCTGTGCGTGTGTGTGTGTGTGTGTAGAGCGATTCAGAGTAAACTACTGGACCGATCTTTATGAAATTTGACATGAGAGTTCCTGGGTATGATATCCCCAGACATTTTTTCGATAAATGTCTTGCGGATGACGTCATATCCGGCTTTTTGTAAAAGTTGAGGCGGCACTGGGCACACCCTCATTTTTTAATCAAATTGATTGAAATTTTTGTAAAGCAATCTTCGACGAAGGCCGGACTTCGGTATTGCATTTCAGCTTGGTGGCTTAAAAATTAATTAATGACTTTGGTCATTACAAATCTGAAAATTGTAATTAAAATTATTTTTTTATAAAACGATCCAAAACTACGTTTATCTTATTTTTCATCATTTTCTGATTCCAAAAACATATAAATATGTTATATTCGGATTAAAAACAAGCTCTGAAAATTAAAAATATAAAAATTATGATTAAAATTAAATTTCCAAAATCGATTTAAAAACAATTTCATCTTATTCCTTGTCCGTTCCTGATTCCAAAAACATATAGATATAATATGTTTGGATTAAAAACACGTTCAGAAAGTTAAAAAGAATAGAGATATAGAAAAGCGTGCTATCCTCCTCAGCGCAACCGCTACCGCGCTTTTCTGGATTGTTAATTTTACTGCTTTTGCCACGAGCAGTGGACAGATGAGTGTACGGTCTTGCGGAAAAAATGCAATGCGTTCAGTTTCATTCTGTGAGTTCGACTGAGCTTGACTAAATGTTGTATTTTCGCCTTACGCGACTTGTTCTTCTTCTTCTTCAGTTCATGGGCTCATGAAACTCTCGGTTCACTTATGTTTTTGCACGAGAGGATTTGTACGTGTATGACCGTTTTTACCCCGCCATTCAGGGTATTTTCGTGTTTCTATAATGCCTCGGTCTCACATAATTATACGATTTCAGTTTGGGAAGTGTCGGGGATAGTTAAGTCGGCTAGGTCGGAAGTGTCGGATGCAAATTTGGCTCCAAATTTCACTCCCGACCGGCTGTCCTTACGACTGATCCGACCATGTAGCCGACAAGCAGACGACAACCACCCGACTTTAGGGCCGACAAATCCGACATGTGTCCAGACACTTCCGACTGCAGTAACAACAATTCCGACTGCAGTTACGACAGGCCCGGCTGAAAAACTTCCGAACAATAGCCGACTCTCACGACAAGTGTAACGACTAAACCGACTAGCTAACGACTGTCCTAACGACAAATCAGACTGCCCTTACGACTAATCCGAACGAAACTATGCTACCGACAACTAGTGATCCGACCACCCTTACGAGTCTTCCGACTACCGTTACGACTAATCAGAATCGCCTTACGAGGGCCGACACGCTTACGACAACCACCCGACAAATTTCTATTCGTCTGAGTCGGGAGGCTCTTCCGACTGTTTTGAAAATTTCAAAACAGTCTGAAGGGCCTTCCGAACTATCCGACTTTTCAAAAACAAAATTGCTAATTCTCACGAACTCTCCGACCTCTTCCGACTTCCAGCCGACTACCTAAAGTCGGCCCGGTGACATTCGTAGATGTGAGACCGAGGCATAACCTACCGAACTCTGACATGGATGATTTACAGGATCTTTTCCGTGCGCACTTGGTCTTGTGCTTGCGAGGGGGATAAGGCACTAGCAGGTCTGCACTGACATAAGTTGACCTGTGAGATCGGAAAAATCTCCACCCTCAAGTTAACCGCCCACCAGGCGGCCGCGGCCGGATTTTGAACTCACGACCTTCAGATTAGGAGGCCGATGTCTTAAGTCCACTACGCCACAGCGCCCGAACAGCAATTCACGAACTTTTTTTTTTCTAAGCGAGTATTGATTGAGGAATTTGGTTCGCTCAACCAAGAAAAAAGGGAAGTAACTGCTCCAATAATCATGAATATTAAAGACCCATATGCAGACATCATTTCTCCACCAGGGTACAGTGTTGAACTATGCATACAGTGCGAGAGAATTCTCTGTCGGGGTGCAGCGTGGCACCGCCATACAGTGATAGCTAGACAAGTATGCCGCTGACTTAATTTTCCCATTGGCCACACGCACACACACACACACACCGTCCCCGATAACTTGGAAAGCCGTTTGGCTCATAACCATTACACGTGTAAAAAATGATTAGTACACGTGTAATAAATAATTAATACACGTGTACTTAATGATTAATACACGTGTAATAAAAATGTCATACACGTGTACGAAATGATTAAATACACGCGTAATAAACATTTCTTACACGTGCATGAAATATTTATTACACGTGTATTTAATCATTTCTTACACGTGTATGAAATATTTATTACACGTGTATTTAATCATTATGCTATTCCATAGCATAAGAAAAAAGATAAATTACACGTGCAATAAGAAATAAATACACGTGTATAAATCATTTATTACACGTGTATTTATGATTTATTACACGTGTAATGGTTATGAGCCAAACGGCTTTCCATAATAACTGAGAGGGACGCACGTACCTCAGAAGCACACCATTAAGCAAATAAATCACTGAATGGTTTTCAGCTTGGAGTAAAATTTATTGGAATATCACAGCAAAATAATCAAGTTCCGATGTGCACCTGTACACAAAACACACACACGACTTAACAACAGGCTAAGCACACAGCAAACAAAACAAGCGAACAAACCAACATTGAAACAAAGACTCATACAAGCTTCAAGTTCTCATTGTCAAAACACCCTCATTTTGAACAAAGAAAATTGCAGTACATGCAGTCTCATTGTGCAATGTCAGTCATCAATCAGGCTTTGGCAGCTGAACAGAATGCCGATTTTCTAGTGTCACTGGCTCAAAATGAGCAGGCTACCCAGGCTGGTGGGATACTCATTTCTTCCAGTGGTCCTCTGACCTATGTCACGGCTTGAATAATTTAAAATGTGACAAATTAATATCAAGACAGTTAAGACACACCGAGTAAACGTAAGAATAGAGCCTTGGGAACATTCATAGTTCCGTTACTAATCACTGCGGCAGTGAGTGACAAATGCAGATTAGACCTTTAACGTGAATGCAATGGACCTCTCCAATGTGCTCCGTTATAATTTGAGAATGCCTGTCACTGTGTCAGTTAAACGAGTCTCGTTGCCCAGCTGCAGCCAATCACGCACCTGGATCTGGATGACCACGGGGTGTAGTTCGTGGAGATCTCTCACATAATGGACCTAATATTAGGTCCAAGCATAAGCCGACTTCGGCCGCGTATTGCGTGACGGGTGGTGTGCGCATCGCCATTTAAATGAAAGAGACCTCCTCATATGTAAGGTCTTAAAATCATGAATATTCACAGTTGAAATGTCCTCAGGCAACATCCTCACGGACAACCACTGAGGCTCAGAACGCCGAGCGTACGTGTCGATCCATTCTTTCGTCACTGTGGGTTTCAAGTGTTTGTTTACGCAGAGATAGAGGGACAGATTTATAATCAAAGTCAACCGTTTCATATGTATTTATAAAGTGAGGCCGCGCCTGACGACTGAGAATCCTTTGGACACAATAGCAGACATAACAACATAGGAGAGGTCCGTTCAAAATGATAGCAATGTAAGAAGTCGGTAACTTCTTCTTCTTCTTCTGCGTTCGTGGGCTGAAACTCCCACGTACACTCGTGTTTTTTTGCACGAGTGGAATGTTACGTGTATGACCGTTTTTTACCCCGCCATTTAGGCCGCCATACGCCGTTTTCGGAGGAAGCATGCTGGGTATTTTCGTGTTTCTATAACCCACCGAACTCTGACATGGATTACAGGATCTTTTTCGTGCGCAATTGGTCTTGTGCTTGCGTGTACACCCGGGGGTGTTCGGACACCGAGGAGAGTCTGCACACAAAGTTGACTCTGAGAAATAAATCTCTCGCCGAACGTGGGGACGAACTCACGCTGACAGCGGCCAACTGGATACAAATCCAGCGCGCTACCGACTGAGCTGCATCCCCGCCCGAAGTCGTTAACGAGGACTGACATATCTTGATCAAGTCACAATGTTGAACCAAATACTGCGTTTCACAAGAAAAGGCTTATCAAGGTAAGATGTAGGGATGAACATTGGTGAAATAGAAAATCAGGTTAGGATGTAAACAAGTCGCGTAAGGCGAAAATACAATATTTAGTCAAGTAGCTGTCGAACTCACAGAATGAAACTGAACGCAATGCCATTTTTCAGCAAGACCGTATACTCGTAGCATCGTCAGTCCACCGCTCATGGCAAAGGCAGTGAAATTGACAAGAAGAGCGGGGTAGTAGTTGCGCTAAGAAGGATAGCACGCTTTTCTGTACCTCTCTTTGTTTTAACTTTCTGAGCGTGTTTTTAATCCAAACATATCATATCTATATGTTTTTGGAATCAGGAACCGACAAGGAATAAGATGAAAGTGTTTTTAAATTGATTTGGACAATTTAATTTTGATAATAATTTTTATATATTTAATTTTCAGAGCTTGTTTTTAATCCGAATATAACATATTTATATGTTTTTGGAATCAGCAAATGATGGAGAATAAGATAAACGTAAATTTGGATCGTTTTATAAATTTTTATTTTTTTTTACAATTTTCAGATTTTTAATGACCAAAGTCATTAATTAATTTTTAAGCCACCAAGCTGAAATGCAATACCGAAGTCCGGGCTTCGTCGAAGATTACTTGACCAAAATTTCAACCAATTTGGTCATCAAAGACATTTATCAAAAAAATGAAGAAAACGTTCGGGGATATCATACCCAGGAACTCTCATGTCAAATTTCATAAAGATCGGTCCAGTAGTTTGGTCTGAATCGCTCTACACGCACGCACGCACACACGCACACACATACACCACGACCCTCGTTTCGATTCCCCCTCGATGTTAAAATATTTAGTCAAAACTTGACTAAATATAAAAAGATGGGGTAGAGAGGACCCGGAGGTATAGCTTCCGTGTTAGAGTCCTGGTAGCAAAGCCCCCAATAGATAAGAACATTTTAGCAAGGGAGTGCAAAACAAACTACTCATCTTTTAAAAGGTCCACTTTTTGTTCAAAATCCAGAACTTGAAGTCAGTGGCTACCATTTTCAAAATCAAGAATTCAGATTTCCAGGTGGGAACTTTCATTCCTGAACATGGCGTTACCATTCAGGTCAGTTTTGTTGTTCCAAAAAAATGTCCTTTCTGTGCAAAAGCTTGTACTTACAGTGGTATAACTGACTGAAAAATTATGTCTAATCCCCCCCCAAAGAACTAAAATGTGACGATGAACGGAATCGGGACTCCTGATACAGGAGAGCTGACGTCGATAAACACTCGCCAATCAAAATGATTTAATGTATTACCATAGTTACGAAGCATTTTTGAGTAAATGATTACAGGTGTATCTAAATTACAGCACAGCGATTCTCCCTTGAAATTGTAAAGGTCCAATTCGCCAGAAAACTGTCCAAAAATGCTATCTTAGGTGTGTGACAGAGAAACTACTGCGTCATCATTCACAGCATACTCTGCAGAGTTGTCTGCCGACCTTGACGGCTTGAGCGTGGGCTATCTAATGAGTGGGCAGAATATACTTGCGCAGAGTCAGCGGCACAGACGACGC
This sequence comes from Littorina saxatilis, assembly GCF_037325665.1. Classification (NCBI taxonomy): domain Eukaryota; kingdom Metazoa; phylum Mollusca; class Gastropoda; order Littorinimorpha; family Littorinidae; genus Littorina; species Littorina saxatilis. Next base: position 45,325,705 of record NC_090251.1, on the reverse strand, counting down.
ACTGCATATCATTTATGCTGCGTTGGGGATTATGACGAGAACTTGGCCTGTTTTCCTTTCACACAACGTGTATCGGGCTGTTATAACCTGCAGTGCGTCGTCGGTCCTGCTGAAGTTACATAGGTGAGCAGAGCCCCTAACTGAGTAGCGGCTCGACGTTTCTTGTACGTCCGTCGCCGGTGAGACACTTGTCAATTGTAGAGTTTTGTTTGTGATGGGGACTGGCTGCTGCTGTCTCCTTAAAATGTCTTGGGAACCTTCGCGTACCCATGCCAGCTTTTGTAGGGCTATGAAAATCTCAAACGTCGGTTACATGTGTAATATCTTTACGAACACGTAGGGTAACAGTGCTTTTACGTGAAGACTATGATGTTGGACGTCTGGACAGCATCGGAGACTAATGAGCAAGTTTGTCAGAAGAGAGACGTGCATACAGGAATGTCGTTTGGCTAACTGCAATCGACAAAACGCCGAAAAATTCAGATCGCCAACATTATTTCGAGAGAGAAAAAAAATCACTACGGGGGAATGGTGCTAATAAGGGCTGCCTTAAAGTTCAAACAAATGCTGAAACTGTTGTGGGTATTTTGGCACATTTGCCGAAACAAATAAATTATAGCATACAACACCCCTTGCATCAGTATATGCCTGAAACTGGTCCACTATGTCTTTCCACGAAGCCACAACGATAACCATGTGAATGTTCTCCGCCGACAAAGTCCGGTTTAATGAGTGCAGAGACTCAATACCAATTGTTCTTAATACTAACAGTGGTGTTCATCGAATGACTTGAAACACGAAAACTGTGAAAACATTTTTGAGCAACACTTTGACACTCTTTGAGCATTGACTTTAGCCTCAAACTTTTTGTCGATTTTAACATGATGAACCAAAAGAAAACACTCAGTTTTTATTCTGATGAAAACCGGCGTGCCGTGACAACCGTGGCTGCAAGCAGGCCGCTCCGAATCAGTTCTCAGAACAATCGCCAGACACAGGAGTACACAATTAGTCATTGCTTGCACGTATCCGACACTAGAATTATTGATCTCAGGATGGTCATTCGGGGTGTCCACATTTTCTTTAATTTTTCACCTTTTTTCTCTCTCTGACTTTTGTTATTGTTTACTGTTGTTGCAGGTTGTTATTGTTTTTTGACACAGCAGTGACATCTTCGACACGGTGCAATGAAAGGACACACCTGGAACCAACTAAAAGTGTTCCTACATTACAGGTGGCCTCCCACATGTATATTCGGGCCTAGATTAAAGGCTAAGGACTACCGAATGCGTCCTTCTTTGGGAGGGGTCCTCTCATCGAAGGGGCTTCACATCGCGGCAGTGTGTCACCAAGTAAGTTCTGCGTGGCCTCTTTAGATCATTGCTTCGCAGTAGAACACTGACAAGACCCGCACTGTGCAAATGTTGACGAGATTATCACATGATGTGAATACTTTTGAGGACAGCGATGACGAGAAAGACGATGAGGGCGATGGCACTGATGATAAGGCTGACGACGAAGAAACCTTTGGCGCAAGTTCTCTCTCTCCTCCTGCGGAATGCCCCCGTGTCGTCATCACCCTCTCTTTCCACCGAAAACTCGTACCTCTGGCTCTGAAACACACACACACACACACGCACACACACACACACACACACACACACACACGCACACACACACACACACACACACACACACACACAGATGATAAAGAATAAATTAGAATACATTGTAGCCGCTCTTTGAAGAAATCACGATCCACCCCAAATGCCCCCCCCCCCCCTGCTCTTAACCGCCCCCCCCCCCCCCCCGCCGCCAACCCCCGGCACTAACTCTCAAAGCCTTGAGAGGAGGTGGCATGAATGTCGTGGCCAATGGCGACGCCCCCCTGAAAAACTACCACCTTCCAGTCACGGTAGCTCAGTAGCGGTAACTGAAAAACTGAAGGAGCAAACATGCTTACCCTGTGTGCACCATTGATCCAAAAGAACTGACAGACTGCTTACGTTCCCAAGTTCAGAATTTAAAAAAAAAAGTCCGGGAATATCATACCCACGAACTAACATGTGAAATTTCATGAAGATCAGTCCAGTAGTTTTCTCTGAATCGCTCTACACACACACACAGTCACACACACACACACACATACACCACCACCCTCGTCTCGATTCCCCGTCTACGTTAAAACATTTAGTCAAAACTTGACTAAATGTAAAAAAAACACAGAAATGTAGGTTATTGGAACGTATCATTATTGACCAAAAAAACCCGTTACGTTTACAGTACGTCGACCCAGTGGTCTTTTAAGTGGACAGACAAGCTCTTATCGATACAAATAATAAACTTTGAATATAAGTTAACATAGCTCTTTGTTACTTATGTAGGTGAATGACGATGTAGCAAGGTGTTGACAAGAGAAGCCTTTAAACGAGTGGCCAGTTTATTACCTTGGGGCACCTGTCACTGGAGAGGAAATGTATGTAATGGGCAGAGTAGAGGTATTTGCCGACTGTCACCAGAATTGATAGTTTCGGTGGATTCACTGAGAAACCCTTCGCTAAAGTGTGGACAATGCCTCCAAGGCACCCTAGCGTTATGCTACCTGGGCGCAAGGGGGTTACCCAATGTTGAGCACAGTTAATTGCCCGAGTTGCCCATTTCGATAGGTCCTTGACATGTTGAATGGATTGTGAAATAATCGCTTCCCTGTTTGAATATGTTTAAAAGCGAGTAGTTTGAAAAGGCCAATGGGGATACGAGGAGAGGTTGCTGTTAAGCTAAGGCAGTCGCCCGTTTTATCGACGTGCTGAAGCGAAGCTAATGTCTTTATGTCCGATGCCATCGAACGACGGTTGAAGTCACAACCCTATACCCTTGACGTCTGGTCAAAAACTTACCCTGGGACCTCCGTTGGCCACACAGCTCGACTGTCTCTATCAGTTGCAGGGATTTTAAAACTAGGGGAGGGGGGGGGGGGGGGCAAACACCGATGCTTACCCTGGGGCCTCCATTAGCCACACGACTGTCGGAGCCATGGGGCGAGGTGGCGTGGATGTCGTGTTCGATGGCCTCCTGCGTGTGAAGAAAGTCACCAATGCGTTGCTGCAGGAAGGGGTCGGCGCTGCCGCTCCTCCCGGGTCGGAGGGGTCGTCCGTTGCGGTCAAGCAGCAGCACGGGCTCGGACATACTGTAGTGGTCCACGGCGATGGACTGGTAGCGGTAGTTGGTCAGCGTGGCGCACTCTGACGGCCATGCTGGGGGCAGGCTCACTTGTAATCTAAGAGGCAGAATACAGAATATTTTGATTGCCAAAGTTTGGGAATTCTTTCTGACAGATGCGGTTTTCACTCCATTATCTCTAGATAGCACACCCAACATACGCAGCTATAAAAAAAAATATATATATATATAAAAAATGAAAAAAATAAATTCAACGACATTAATCAAAAAACATACACTTACATTTATAAACACCACAATCACTACAGTGGCAAAGCCAGAGCCAGTCAAAGGATGGTTGGATGAATGGATGGATAGATTGGTGGGCGGGTGGCCGGTGGGCGGACAGATGGATGGATTTCATGGATGCTTAAATGGGTGCGTGGATGGATAGATTCTGCCCTTTGCTCTAGGCAATTTTTTTTTTTTTTTTTTTGGGGGGGGGGGGGCTGTTTAGCTCCCTTCTCGGTCAATCTGGACGATGGGTGGCTGGATTCTTTTCTTTTATCTTTTAGCATTGGGGGTTTCAAGTTACATTTTCACATGATTCCAGACAGATTTTGAATGATTAGTTCGAGTCCTTTCCGTCTGCTGTCAAACCTGATCGCCGTTGTAACCTAGTTCGACCAAGAATACCTTTTTCTGGCCCACAGCAGTAGACACTTACGTTACAAACAGGAGGGTGATTGAATTACGTGTAGAGAGGCATTAACATACTAAATAATTCACATCAGCAGAAAACAAATTGTTGAAAGTCCGTCTCCTATCGATCGACGAACTGACATAACTTATCAAGCACCCAACCATAACTACTCTGCCAACCAACCAGCCAACCAACCAGCCAACCAACCAACCAGCCAACCAACCAGCCAACCAACCAAGTATAGTGAGTCACACCTGACGCGGGAAGAAGAGTTGAACGAGGGGTACTGGTAAGAAGAGTGACCTGAAGTGACCTGCTGCGGAGACAGGCATAGGCTCTCGTCATTGTGTGCGAGATTCTCGTACAGAGGGCATGGGGTGATCTCCTCTTGTGTTTCTTCGTAAGTGGGAACTGAAAAAGTAGATTTTATTTCTGCAGGGGTCACAGTGGTACTTCGTACTTGGTAATGACACACTTTTTTCTCTCGGAAATTATTTAATTGGTATTACCTGATTTCCGGGACTGGGTGGCCGAGTGGTAACGCACTTGCGCTCGGAAGCGAGAGGTTGCGTGTTCAGGCCTGGGTCAGGCCGCAATTTTCTCCCCCCTTTCCTAACCTAGGTGGTGGGTTCAAGTGCTAGTCTTTCGGATGAGACGAAAAACCGAGGTCCCTTCGTGTACACTACATTGGGGTGTGCACGTTAAAGATCCCACGATTGACAAAAGGGTCTTTCCTGGCAAAATTGTATAGGCATAGATAAAAATGTCCATCAAATACCCGTGGGACTTGGAATAAAGTAAAAAAAATTCCATCTCACACGGCATTAAGTCTCAGGAAACATGAATACACGCATGCAGGAAAAAAAAAATATGGGTAGCGCCGTATGTATGGCAGCTCGCTTTCCCCGGGGAGAAAGCAGCCCGAATTTCCATGAGGGTAACCTCATTGGACTGTAAATCTTATCCAATCCAATCCAATCCAATTCAAGGAAATCCACCGAGCTTTTATTGTGGTCATTGTATCTTCCAATAATGTAGGTTCGAGTGGTGTGAGGCTTAGTTGTAGCGGCTTACGCCAAAACCTCACGACACTAGTACTGAGACAAATGCGTAGGTCACAACCAGTCTTTTGCTTGGGATCAATTCTCTCTCTCTCTCTCTCTCTCTCTCTCTCTCTCTCTCTCTCTCTCCCTCTCACACACACACACACACACACGCACGCGCACGCGCACGCACATGCACGTACGTACGCACATACGCATGCACGCGCGCACGCACACAAGTACACAGATACGCTATCACAGGATGAAAGAGATTCAGAAGCTTCAGTCCAACAAGCTTTTTTATTAGGAAATTGGGATAAACCGGGTGATTTACATTTGTCAAGGGAATTGCGAAATCGTGATGGTGATATCGAATCTTGAAATTGCAGATAAACGGCAGACAGGCTTTACGCACTGTTCGAGAATACATTGATCACAAAAACCGACACAGAACCTCCTCCGCTAGGAAAATGATAGATTTGGCCTAACATCCTAACACACACACACACAAACACACAAAACACACACACACACACACACACACACACACACACACACCACACACACACACACACACACACGCACACACACACACACACACACACACCACCAACAACAACAACTACAAATCACACCAACAAAACCGCAATCGTTGAAACTATAAAGTTTAAATGAAAAAGCGACCAGTCAAGCTGCTGCAAAATACACGCTCCGCAGTTTTTGTATGGAAATGGCTGTACACTATCTACTATATAATACTGGTAGGATTTTCGGTGGTTTTTCGATTCCTGTCACCAAACCGCGCGGATTTGTGCCTTCTCCTTCGGTTGCTATGCCAACGTGACCCAGGAAATCGATTCCGCTAGGTCCCGACTTCCAATTTTGTCCACGAACAAAGTTTGAAGAGGTTTGTCTCGCAAATTTGAGCAGACACAGTGAACTTTGACCTGAACTTTGACATCGCGGCGAAAGAGATCTGTGATTGGTTCTTCTTCAACTTTCGGTTCGACTAAACACGCGACCGCACCTCAGACGAACCTAGCTGTGTGTTTTATTTCTCTACCCCAGACGAACCTAAAATAATAAGAAGATAGATAGATCTGTTTATCTGTTAATGGAACTCCAAAATATTCCATAGATTTGTTTACTAAACAGTTCGAAACATTATCACCTGATAAGTCGCCGTATAACCTTATAGGTTCCAGCGACTAAATATTTTCCCCCGGTTCAACCATAGACATGTACGTCATCATGATCTCCCCTTAATTTGACCGTTATTTTGGCTGTCTTAGTGAAATGGTAAGATATATCTCTATGTTTTTTACATGTAAGTGTTCGGAAAAAATACAGTTATAGCAGCTATGTACAAAAATAAGCAGCATATGCTCTTTTCGCCAAAGTAAAGTCCTTTTTTCTTCTGGTTTCTTATATGTGTCACAGCACACCGCAAGCTTTTAGGCGAATAGCAAGTGAGTGGTATATATATATCATCAATTTTATAGTAGATAACGGTGTAAAATACTTACCATGTTCATGTCCGTTATACGTTTTCAATATTCCATATGTGTCATTTAATTGTGTGTTGCTTGATGCCATGTATGTATGTATGTGTATGTATGTATGTGTATGTGTGTGTGTGTACATGACTTTAAATAAGCATGGATGGATGTGTGCACTCGATTGTGTGTGTGAACCATGTATATATTTTCTGTTGTCAATGTTGTCAATTACATATGTTATACTATGCGTTTGAATCATTAAGTATTTTAGACGTCATACTTTTTTTCGTATCTTCACGATGGCTTTTTACCCGTTTAAATTTTAATGCTTCCAACTTTCAAAGCGCTGCACGGCTGGGAAGAGATGCGCACTTTTATCACTGTTGTTCATGTAGACGTAATCATGGATTCATGCAAACGTCATACCTGCTGTATTTTATTTTGTTTGTTTGTATAGTCGCGTGCGGTCGCGCAGTCTTTTTGGTCAGTTCCGATTACCTCCCATTGATGCGAAAACCTATATGACTGTTTTTTGTTATTTTTCTCTCTGTTAATTCACCAGTGGCTATGTAACATGTGTTATACCTTATAGGTTCCAGCGACTAAATATTTTTCCCCGGTGCAACCATAGACATGTACGTCATCATGATCTCCCCTTAATTTGACCGTTATTTTGGCTGTCTTAGTGAAATGGTAAGATATATCTCTATGTTTTTTACATGTAAGTGTTCGGAAAAAATACAGTTATAGCAGTTATGTACAAAAATAAGCAGCATATGCTCTTTTCGCCAAAGTAAAGTCCTTTTTTCTTCTGGTTTCTTATATGTGTCACAGCACACCGCAAGCTTTTAGGCGAATAGCAAGTGAGTGGTATATATATATCATCAATTTTATAGTAGGTAACGGTGTAAATTACTTGCCATGTTCATGTCCATTATACGTTTTCCATATTCCATATGTGTCATTTAATTGTGTGTTGCTTGATGCCATGTATGTATGTATGTGTGTGTGTGTGTACATGACTTTAAATAAGCATGGATGGATGTGTGCACTCGATTGTGTGTGTGAACCATGTATATATTTTCTGTTGTCAATGTTGTCAATTACATATGTTATACTATGCGTTTGAATCATTAAGTATTTTAGACGTCATACTTTTTTTCGTATCTTCACGATGGCTTTTTACCCGTTTAAATTTTAATGCTTCCAACTTTCAAAGCGCTGCACGGCTGGGAAGAGATGCGCACTTTTATCACTGTTGTTCATGTAGACGTAATCATGGATTCATGCAAACGTCATACCTGCTGTATTTTATTTTGTTTGTTTGTATAGTCGCGTGCGGTCGCGCAGTCTTTTTGGTCAGTTCCGATTACCTCCCATTGATGCGAAAACCTATATGACTGTTTTTTGTTATTTTTCTCTCTGTTAATTCACCAGTGGCTATGTAACATGTGTTATACCTTATAGGTTCCAGCGACTAAATATTTTCCCCCGGTGCAACCATAGACATGTACGTCATCATGATCTCCCCTTAATTTGACCGTTATTTTGGCTGTCTTAGTGAAATGGTAAGATATATCTCTATGTTTTTTACATGTAAGTGTTCGGAAAAAATACAGTTATAGCAGTTATGTACAAAAATAAGCAGCATATGCTCTTTTCGCCAAAGTAAAGTCCTTTTTTCTTCTGGTTTCTTATATGTGTCACAGCACACCGCAAGCTTTTAGGCGAATAGCAAGTGAGTGGTATATATATATCATCAATTTTATAGTAGGTAACGGTGTAAATTACTTGCCATGGTCATGTCCATTATACGTTTTCCATATTCCATATGTGTCATTTAATTGTGTGTTGCTTGATGCCATGTATGTATGTATGTGTGTGTGTGTGTACATGACTTTAAATAAGCATGGATGGATGTGTGCACTCGATTGTGTGTGTGAACCATGTATATATTTTCTGTTGTCAATGTTGTCAATTACATATGTTATACTATGCGTTTGAATCATTAAGTATTTTAGACGTCATACTTTTTTTCGTATCTTCACGATGGCTTTTTACCCGTTTAAATTTTAATGCTTCCAACTTTCAAAGCGCTGCACGGCTGGGAAGAGATGCGCACTTTTATCACTGTTGTTCATGTAGACGTAATCATGGATTCATGCAAACGTCATACCTGCTGTATTTTATTTTGTTTGTTTGTATAGTCGCGTGCGGTCGCGCAGTCTTTTTGGTCAGTTCCGATTACCTCCCATTGATGCGAAAACCTATATGACTGTTTTTTGTTATTTTTCTCTCTGTTAATTCACCAGTGGCTATGTAACATGTGTTACAGAATTGCACCGGTGTAAGGGTTAACATTTTATTTTTCACCAAGAGAATATAATTCATTATATGCGGGATAATGTGCGGGGGGGGGGGGGGGGGGGAGGGGTGCAAACAACATTTTCACAAGCACATAACCAACAAAATGACATCGCATGCGCAGCACACAAAGTGCGTAGCAGGGGTACCACTAGTAGTGAATAATCTTCGTTCTATAAAATAAAATTGGCTTCCTTGAACTCAAGTTGGGTCAGCACCTCCAGTGAAAAAAAAAAAAAAAAAAAGTACATACGTAAATAAATGAATTAATAATTTAATTAAACAAAAATTCGAGTTATTTCCACAATACGTCGAGATCGTTGCATTCCATTATGGTCCCTTTTATCTTATAAAAAAAATAAATAAATAATTAATTAATTACATTTCTTTATTCATTTGTTTATTGTTGATTATGTATATATAGACCTAAGACATTGTGGAGAAGTCGACATTTTGTGTCGAAAAAGAGGCAAAGGCATTGTTTAATCTTTTTCGGTAAAAAAAACAGACCCATGAAATGTAAAGAGCTCGACAAATTTCTGGAAATAAGTCGACATGATTTTTATATTTAGTCAAGTTTTGACTAAATATTTTAACGTAGAGGGGGGAATCGAGACGAGGGTCGTGGTGTATGTGTGTGTGTGTGTGTGTGTGTGTGTGTGTGTGTGTGTCTGTCTGTCTGTCTGTGTGTGTGTGTAGAGCGATTCAGACTAAACTACTGGACCGATCTTTATGAAATTTGACATGAGAGTTCCTGGGTATGAAATCCCCATACGTTTTTTTTATTTTTTCAATAAATGTCTTTGATGACGTCATATCCGGCTTTTCGTGAAAGTTGAGGCGGCACTGTCACGCTCTCATTTTTCAACCAAATTGGTTGAAATTTTGGTCAAGTAATCTTCGACGAAGGCCGGGGTTTGGTATTGCATTTCAGCTTGGTGGCTTAAAAACTAATGAGTGAGTTTGGTCATTAAAAATCTGAAAATTGTAAAAAAAATATTTTTTTTATAAAACGATCCAAATTTACGTACATCTTATTCTTTATCATTTTCTGATTCCAAAAATATATAAATATGTTATATTTTGATTAAAAACAAGCTCTGAAAATTAAAAATATAAAAATTATTATCAAAATTAAATTGTCCAAATCAATTTAAAAACACCTTCATCTTATTCCTTGTCGGTTCCTGATTCCAAAAACATATAGATATGATATGTTTGGATTAAAAACACGCTCAGAAAGTTAAAACGAAGAGAGGTACAGAAAAGCGTGCTATCCTTCTCAGCGCAAGTACTACCCCGCTCTTCTTGTCAATTTCACTGCCTTTGCCGTGCGCGGTGGACTGACGATGCTGCGAGTATACGGTCTTGCTGCGTTGCATTGCGTTCAGTTTCATTCTGTGAGTTCGACAGCTACTTGACTAAATGTTGTATTTTCGCCTTACGCGACTTGTTTACTCGTGCTGCCGACCCAACTGGCGTTCCATAGTGGTGGTAGTGCTGGTTTTATTAAGAGTGGTGTCGGTGTCGGTGTTGGTGTTGGCGTTGCCAAGTATAACAGAGCGGGCATAGGAGATAGGGATGGAATGGGGGGGGGGGGGGGGGGGGTAGACGAACTTGTCCAACATCTGTTCTTTCAGGGGCTTTTTATCAGATTATAATTTGATACAGTGTTGAACTGCACGAAATGGACCCGTTCAGTCGCAAATTGTGCAATGCCCAGGGTGCGTGGAGTTTTTGCTCTGCCAGCTCCAGAACACAATTCACGGCGGTCTTGTCACCTGCACAAGCAAGCAAGAACACTCCGCTGGCCCCAGGGGGGCTATACATTTTGCACATCGGGAAAAAAAGAACAAACAAGTCGCGTAAGGCGAAAATACAATATTTAGTCAAGTAGCTGTCGAACTCACAGAATGAAACTGAACGCAATGCCATTTTACTCGTAGCATCGTCAGGCCACCGCTCATGGCAAAGGCAGTGAAATTGACAAGAAGAGCGGGGTAGTAGTTGCGCTAAGAAGGATAGCACGCTTTTCTGTACCTCTCTTTGTTTTAACTTTCTGAGCGTGTTTTTAATCCAAACATATCATATCTATATGTTTTTGGAATCAGGAACCGACAAGGAATAAGATGAAAGTGTTTTTAAATTGATTTGGACAATTTAAGTTTGATAATAATTTTTATATATTTAATTTTCAGAGCTTGTTTTTAATCCAAATATAACATATTTATATGTTTTTGGAATCAGCAAATGATGGAGAATAAGATAAACGTAAATTTGGATCGTTTTATAAATTTTTATTTTTTTTTTAAATTTTCAGATTTTTAATGACCAAAGTCATTAATTAATTTTTAAGCCACCAAGCTGAAATGCAATACCGAACCCCGGGCTTCGTCGAAGATTACTTGACCAAAATTTCAACCAATTTGGTTGAAAAATGAGGGCGTGACAGTGCCGCCTCAACTTTCACGAAAAGCCGGATATGACGTCATCAAAGACATTTATCAAAAAAATGAAGAAAACGTTCGGGGATTTCATACCCAGGAACTCTCATGTCAAATTTCATAAAGATCGGTCCAGTAGTTTAGTCTGAATCGCTCTACACACACACACACACACACGCACACACGCACGCACACACGCACATACACCACGACCCTCGTTTCGATTCCCCCTCGATGTTAAAATATTTAGTCAAAACTTGACTAAATATAAAAAGAGGAGGCGGGGGACATTGGGGTTCTTGTTGAAAACACAGACTTCATCACAGCCTTAAATCCAAAATTCGGAATAAATTTTAAAAAAAAATAAAATAAAATAAAACATACAAAAACAAGAAGGCCGTTGGAAGCAGTAGGACGAGGAAGAGGAGGAGGAGGAGGAAGAGGAGGA